>NC_140442.1:15235889-15825889 GCF_963576455.1 Neolamprologus multifasciatus
CCCTTGGGGGCATTTCCCATTTTGACCTCGGGACTTCCAGGTTATACTCGGCACAGATGTTCCTGTACACTATGCCGGCCACTTGGTTATGGCGTTCCATGTATGCCTTGCCTGCTAGCATCTTGCACCCTGCTGTTATGTGCTGGATTGTCTCTGGGGCATCTTTACACAGCCTGCACCTGGGGTCTTGCCTGGTGTGATAGACCCCAGCCTCTATGGATCTTGTACTCAGAGCTTGTTCTTGTGCTGCCATGATTAGTGCCTCTGTGCTATCTTTCAGTCCAGCTTTGTCCAGCCACTGGTAGGATTTCTGGATATCAGCCACCTCCTCTATCTGCCGGTGGTACATACCGTGCAGGGGCCTGTCCTTCCATGATGGTTCCTCGTCTCCCTCCTCTTTCTTGGGTTTATGCTGCCTGAGGTATTCACTGAGCACGCTGTCAGTTGGGGCCATCTTCGTGATGTATTCTTGGATGTTCGTTGTCTCATCCTGGACTGTGGTGCTGACACTCACCAGTCCCCGACCCCCTTCCTTCCGCTAAGTGGAAGGAAGGGGGTCGTATGGGTGTGTATATATATATACATACACACATGTATATATATACACACACACATACATAGTGGTAGTATTTTTACAAAGTACTAACTTGCAAATACATCTGAATAGTGGGCGGACGTCCATCCCCCTAAAGCAACTGGGGTGCACCTGCCTTGACATAATAGTTCCACCTGAGGTGTTGCTCCATTTTTCTGTCCTTCTGTACAGTCCATGTGACAAAATAATATACTGCATAAATTGGTCATGTTTCCAAAGTCATTGTGAATATTCATAGTCACAGAAAATCACAAATAAACAAATTAAATAAATTACATTAAATGATTAACACAAAACTGGCCATGTATTTTGGGTGTGCCACATTTATCATTATTCACCAAGAGAAATCTGTTTGGAGCTTTATTTGTTATTGTAGATATTGCAGTATTTAGTGGAGAAGGCGTGCTGGACAACATGAGGGAGACTATTGAATTCCATGTGCACTCAAAGAAGGACATGTTTGAAGAGGCAAAAAATACCATGTTGGCAGAGTTGCCTGATTTGATGGTTTGTCATGTTTTATAAAGAAATATTAACATTATTTTGTTACACATGTGCTTTTTAGCCACAATTTCACTTAAACCCATTTTACTCTGTGTTAGTGGAATAGGTCTATACGAAACTGTACGTTACTATTAATATTTCAGTGTTCAGTATGAGAAGCTTCTAAATACACATCTGAAGAAGTCATGTTTGATTCAAAAGCAATATTTTGATCTATGATAAATGATTACAGTTTTGAATTAGGTACACATCCTGAAGTCGCCGGAGAAAACCATGATGGAATCCACTGAACATTCAAGGCTGAGGAGTGCTTACTCCCAGGTAAACAGAATAGTTTGCTGTGATTACAGTAGTTCCAGTTGTTTAATTATGCTTCCTTACTTTTCTCTTTCTCTTTATCATCATGCTTTGTTCCTATCATTGCTTTGTATTTTTTAGATTTTACATGCGTTACTGGGGTTATAAAAGCAAATACATGTAACAAATTGTAAGGAAGAATTTATGATGGATAAACAGGAAGAAAAAGTGCTGACTGTTAGTAACCAACTAGTGGAAAGAGAGTGGGATTAAAAAAAAACTTATGCTATGCTTTTGTTTTTATTTTATTTTTTAATAATCATTATTTTTTGGTTTTCCTTTTCTTTTGGAAAACCAAAAATAAACCGACAATATGACACAATACAAATACCAGGAATTTCGCGCAGTTTCTTTCATATGGACTTCGCTATCTTCTTTTTATTTCCATGCTCTCTCTCTCTCTCTCTCTCTCTCTCTCTCTCGCTTCCTTTTTTATGAAACACCGGATCCGTTAGTGCTCCAGCGCGCTCAGCCTGCTGCACTGGACCGAACCAAATCAAGAAATAAGGGGGGGGAGCAATGTTAAACGCTGACTCGATTTCATTATTTGCTGCCAGAACAAAACGAAATTGTCTCCTGTAACGCCCCCAACACGTACCTTATGAAACAAAAATCCCTTTATTCTAATAGGTTAATAATATTTTTTAAAAGTAATTGACGGTTTACTGTTTTCTAGCGCTCATGTTATCACTTTTCTCATCCTTATGACGCCTCTGTTTGTTAGTACATAATGAAGCTTAGAAAAGGGGTCATAATTGTGCGATTTTATCACTATTTTTGCTATATACATATATAAGACAGTGTTCTTATTTCTTGTCTTTTGTTTGTAATCTGTAATAATCTGTAAACTTTAATCCATTCGATTTGTTTGACACCAAACAAAACCGCTTTCTACATGCATCAACACCTCTTCTGCGTCTCCCCCACCCCCTTTTTTGTTTTCTCAGTTCTGCTTTTCCCTGCACACCCACTTTACTCTGTCTATATTTAGCGTTGTATTGTATGTAGAGATCCACGTTCACTTCCCTTTTGCCAAACAGTCAACTACACCTTTTGCAAAACCGTGTTTTGTTTTTGGACTTTTACTTTTTGCTAGATTTTTCTTTTCACCCTGTTCCAGTGTGTGCCTCCCTGCATTTTTTTTATTTACTTCTCTTATTGTCAACTGTTTTTTTCTGCATTACTTTAAACCAAAGGTAAGTAGTTTAAACTTTTAATCTGAATTGAATAAAAGTTTATCTGAATATAGAATCAGAGTCAATGCATTTAAGGAGCAGTTGATTACAAAGGCCTAATTTTCAAGCAGTACTTTTAAAATTAAATATTACAGTTTATCTTTTAGTTTTAGTTTCTTGCATATGGATAATTATGTGCGAAAAAAATTGGGCCTAAGTAAGTGGCTGGAGAGATTTGAAGGTGAAGTATTGAAATGCGTCCCTGATGGGTACAGAAATTGATACTGATGTGATCTGTTAACTGTGAAACATAAAATCTTTTACTAAAAGTGCTGCAACATTGTTCTGCAGTCCAATGCAAACATTTTGTACATTCTCCAGAGCCGTGGGATGCGCCAGGAAGTTGGGGGTGGGGAGGTTTAGGGTGTAAGAGATAAAGTGTACATTGCATTCCTCTTGTCACGTTCTAATACGCTCTATAAAGTCTCTGAACTAGCAAAAAAAAGAAAAAAAAAAAAAGGATTGAACCAAAAGTGTCATATTACCTGAACTGTTTATATTTGTTTTTTAAACTGTAAATATTTTTCTATCAAACTCAGCTTAAGTCTGAGAAAAAGTACTCTCCTCTCCTTCCGTTCTTAAAGTGCAATAGTCTTTAAGTATTTTGTCAGAAATATTTTTATTCTGTTTCCAGTGACATCATGTTCAGTTGAGGTACTGTTGCTGCCCATCTTAAATTGGGCTTGAGACGACTTGCCTCATTCACCCATTTACGCCCATTCATACAACCACTTTTTCTGTGCTCTTTACTTTAGACTTTCTGAATGCAGGATATTTTATTAAAGCTATTTAGCAGGAGCAAAGCAAAGAATGACTTAAATAATAATAATTAATGTGTCCTGTTTGTGTCCCACTGCTTACTTCACATCTCCCTCAGCAGCCTTTTCCAGCATTACTTTCAACAAAAGGTGAGCAGTTTGAATTTTTAATATCAGTGTCTCTGATTTTATATGCATTAAAGTTGGTCACAAATGTCTAATCTGTAAAGCAGCACTGTCTGGTTAAATATTTCAATTTATCCTAACAAACTTGAAGCATTTTATTATAGTTTTTTTAGTAGACCGACATAGCGGTTTTAAGCCTCAGTTTTGTACTGTATAATTGTCATGGTCCTGAGTCTGCCGACTCAGTGTTTTGTGTTTCTTTGTGCTTTTGTTATTCTGAGTATGTATTCTGTTATTATTTGCCATTTGTTAGGGTTCTGTTCTGTGCCTGCCCTGGTCCCACTTCTGTGTTCTGTCTGTCTATGGTGTCACACTGTCTGCGTGTGAATCTGTCTAAGTTCAGTGTCTCGTCTAGTTCTCTGTGTCTGTGAGTTTCCTGTCTTATTCTGAAGGTCCCCGTCTCATGTGAGTGTGTTCAGTTTACGTTTCCCCTGTCCCGTCGGCTCTGATTTCTCCCAGGTGTGTTGCCCTCCTGTCTCTCATCTCCTAATTACCTGGTGTGTATTTATACTGCGTGTCTGCCTGTGCTCCTCGTCGCGTCGTCTGTGTTTCTCTTTGAATCTTCTGTGTACTCAGCATTATTCCATGTTTACATGGAATAATGACACATGACACTTTTTGCCTCCAGCAGGCTT
Source organism: Neolamprologus multifasciatus (assembly GCF_963576455.1). Taxonomy (NCBI): domain Eukaryota; kingdom Metazoa; phylum Chordata; class Actinopteri; order Cichliformes; family Cichlidae; genus Neolamprologus; species Neolamprologus multifasciatus. The sequence goes on from NC_140442.1 coordinate 15,240,160, forward strand.
CCTGACCTTGCTTTATGTGTGACTTTCCATAGCAGTTATTTTTCTGTTATCTGGACAAGGCTATTTTATTACATATTTTATGTGTTTAATCTTCACAGAGTTAAATATAAGCATCTTTTGACTATGCCTATCTATCTAAACAGCTCTGGAAGAAGGATAGTCATGCATCAACACCACTTCTTTGTCTCCCCCACCCCCTTTGTTGTTTTCTCAGTTCTGCTTTTCCCTGCACACCCACTTTACTCTGTCTAGGTTTAGCGTTGTGTTATATGTAGAGATCCACTTTCACTTGCCTTTTGCCAAACAGTCAACTACACCTTTTTGCAAAACCGAGTCTCAGTTTTGTTTTTGGTCTTTTGCTTTTAGCTAGATTTTTCTTTTCACCCTGTTCCAGTGTGTGCCTCCCTGCTTTTTATTTTTTTTTACTTCTCTTATTGTCAGAAGAAGAAGGAAGAAGGATAGTCAGATCCTGTTGTGCTGTTTTGTCAACAATCTGTGTTTCTGATGAAATAGTACATGAGAATAATCTGAATAAGTTGAAACAGCACCTCTGTTTGTCATTAAACTCATTGTTGCTGTTGTAAGTGATGTAACTTTTTCTTCTTTGTTATTTTTATTTAATTTATTATTATTCATTTTTGCAAAGTTTTTTTGTTTTTCTTTCTTTTTCTACTTGACCCCTTTAACTCATTTGAACTTTGACATACAGACAACAATGAACCAAGACAGTTTCTACATTTGACAAACATCCAGCCACTCTCGTCAGCCCTTCCTGCTTTTCTCATTCCCTGATCGGCAGATCAGGTTTTACTTGGTTTCTGACCATAGCTGGACTGGCCATTGGGCATACTGGGCATTTGCCCAGTAGGCGGTGATTTTTCATTTTTTGATGGGCAGATGGTTTTTTGTTTGTTTGTTTTGTTTTTTTCTGTAACGGTATAAACAATGAAAGTTCATGGATTGGCCAAAGTGTCATGATAAACTCTGGACCAATTACAGCCGAGGAGGTTGGATGCAACCTCCCCCTTGCTTGGGCATTGGCTCCGAAAGCAGTCTTATTGCAGACAAATATAAGAAAATGGTACTGAGGTGAAAAGGAACACGATTTGTCCCGTACTTCAGCTAGAATTTAAAAAAAAGACAGAAAGCTGGAGTTATTCTGCGTCTTTATGCTGCACAGCTGCCTCTTCTTCTCTCCTTCTCTCCCTCCCTCTCCTGTTTGGCACTTCAGTCATAAAACTGATTAATGATCAGCTTATTGTCTTTTCTGTCCCGTCTCTCTCGCTTGCCCACTTTGCGCCAGAAAGAGGAAACCAGCGGATGTCGAGCTAAACAATAGCAGCACGTTTAAGCTTCATAAGCTGTTGTTAGAATTGATTTAATATTACTTTGTAGTATCAGCTGATGTTTGCTGGAGCCACAGCTGTAAAAGCTGCTGGTCATGATGTTGGTTTGGTTAACTGGTGAGAGGGAATGAAGATGAAACCAGGAAATATCCTTACTGAATCATCAGAGCTGAACAGGTGATGGAGAAACAGGTTTACCTTTTAGGTGACATGAATGAGTTGAAGGGAAGTTATGAACTGTTTCTGAGAGACAAATAACACCAGTATCCTTTGTAGCTGACAGCTGGTAACTGTGCAGGGGCGGGTCTAGCAAAGTTTTGCCAGGGGGCCAGGTAGGGCATTAACAGGGAAATTCTCATTTAAAATGTCTGGTTTTTAATAAATAATTATCTGAATCTTACAAACAAATTTTTCATCTGATGTAAAATGTATAAAAATCTATTATTGTATCTAGTAAATATTAAGTCTAATATATACTCTAAGCTATGGTAGTTTTTCCTTTCTGAAGGTATCATCTGTGCAGTCTACAATTATGTTGAAGAAATTATTATTTAATTATTGTAGTGTGTTATTAATTGATTTCTGTGCATTTGTTTTTACATGTGCATTAAATTAAAGACGATTATGTCAATTAAGCATCACGAAGCGGAGGGTGGGGGGTGGTTCCCTATTTTTGTTTTTTTGGGGGGGTAGGATTTGTCAACCCTATCCGGTTGTTAAGTTATGACGTGACGAATCCTACTTCCAGGCCTAAAGTCTGCGTTCAATATGGCTTTTGTGTTGTTAACATGTTTAATGTTTTGTATTTTCTTCTATTTAATCTCAAAAAGCTCCTAAAACAGTCAGTGATCACTGTTGACCTCCCTCGGCTTTTATTACCGCTAATCATTTCAAGCTCAGTTTTTAAAACCTTAGGATGTAACTACAGCCCAGCCCATGCAGCAGTATATGAATGACTAACCTCGTATTGTGGATGGATTGTCTCAGTTGTTCTCCTGGCTGAAGTTTGGTCCTTTTACAGCATCCTGCCATGCGATTACATTTGTTCCTGATAACCGAGAACACTCACGTTAACTTTTATCGAGTGGAAAATAAAGTTAGCTTGTTTATATTATGCTAACATAGCTGTGTCGCTAGCGGTCACGTAGAACACCATTATATACCAGCTAGCCAAACTTCAGTAACCCTACAAACATCACTCCTGTTTAGTTTTCTGTCTTCATTTATGTTGGAAGTGATAGCAGAGCTGTACGTTTTAATTTGTTTCCAAAACCCCGCAGTCAGGACATGCTATATTGTATTTAGATAGAAGCTAGCAAGCTAACTTCCTGCTAACTTCTAACTCCGTTAAATGTCATAAATTCCGTTTTCATGGATGCCTGGATGTTAAACTCAATTGTTACACCTGGTAGAGCAGAACGCTGATCATTTTATTAAAGATGAAAGACTTTAGACAGTTTTTCAACTCTCAGTAATGCCATAGTGAACATTTGATATATGGACCTGCAGCGGAGTTTAGGCCCAGACACGGCTAGTGACGTCAGACTTAACGACCGGATTAGTTAGGTTGTTTAATATTTCCGTTAAGTACTGTTTAGAATATCAGTTTATTAGATTGATACATATATACCAACAAGACAGTGTACATCACTGTCACAACAGTGTTTGTTTTCATTCAAAGGCTTTATGGTTTTTCCTATATAACCTGGTGGGCCGGTCTCTAGTCAAAATGCCCGGGTGGATTTTTTGTCCCAGTCCATGCCTGGCTGGACCCAGAGTGAAATTAATTAGTTATTTCTTACCTTTCATCTGAAAAGTGTCACTTACGTTAATACATACAGGTGAGTTTGTTTTAGAACTATTATGGTGCGCTAATTACATTAAATTTCAACATATCATTTTGTGGCAGGTTGTGGTTTAGCATCAGGTGAGGGGTAGAGCGAGTTCAGGTGACAGTGGCAGGGGAGGCTGGGAGAAAGAGCTGATGCCTGCCACGGTGTGAAACGAGTGGCTTCGAGTTGTGAACTAAATAAAAATTATTAGTGAAACGTGACGCAGAACTGTCTCCTTGTGTGTGTCGTAACAGAGATCAGTAACAGAGTGATACAGTGGTGCCCAGCTTGCCGCTACGACATGTCAAACCCACAGAATCTACAGCAAGGTCACGCACTGGCGCAAATGTTGGCCAACTTGCAGCAGCAGCAGGCAGTACTGCAGCAGCAGCAGGCGGTACTGCACCAGCAGCAGGCGGCACTGCACCAGCAGCAGACGCAGATGCTAAACCTTTTGCCTCAGTCTGGGGCCGCTGCGAATCCGCACCTCCCCATGGAACTCTCTCCAGAAGACCACTGTCGCCGCTTCCGTAGTTGCTGCATGGGACCACAAGAAGGGCCTTCGGCTTTTGCCCAGCGGCTCCGGTACGACGCGGAGAGGTGGCTGCATCCTGGCCCGACACAAGGGGAGGCGCGGCTGCTGGAGGCTGTCGTTCTGGCGCAGTTTGTGGAGGGGCTCCCAAGGGAAATAGCGGACTGGGTCAAGTGTCAAGAGCTGCCCAATCTGGAGGCGGCAGTGAGGCTGGCTGAAGGCCACCTGGCGGCGCGGACAGAAAACCCCAGAAGATTGCAGCCAGGGGAGGTGAGCATCTGCCAAAGAGTGATTTTTGATGTTTTGGTTTTTTAAGTCTAATATCTTTACTTATGTTAGTAAATACACTTTAGTCAACAGGGTTTATGAAGGGGTTGTATATAAAATAAAGAAATAATCTGTCTTCCAAGTATCTTTATGACTTTATACGTATTTGTACCCATATTGTCATCAATCCAGTTCTTTTTGATTATAGAACTGTGATGTTATATTTGTTATTTCTGATGCCCTCTTGGCTAGCTCTCTCTTAAAAAAAAAATTGTTATTGTCAATTACTTTTTACCCCGATAACTAAAGGATATATAACAGTTACTTTGCCAAAAAAAAAAGATTGCAGTAGCTACTTTTTGATAGAAATGTTCTCTAAGTTACTTGATATTCGTCATGAGCGATATTTTTGACCGATTTTAAGTCAACGAGTAATTTATAACAGCTTAAATTCCTGCAGTAAATTATTTGGAAAACGCTGGAAACCCCTTTTTGGCAGGTGATCGCCAGTAGTTTGCTCCTACTGGCCCCAAGGAGCAAACTGCGCCTGTGCCAGCGATACTGACCATCGAGGACCACTGGCTATGCTCCAACAACCATTTCCTCTCTGCTTTCATTTTCAATAGGAATGCCAGGAGGACGCCATGGAGGTGCAGCAGGTGTACAGTGTTGCCAGGATGTCTACACCCAACTCTGGTCGAGGAGGGATGTACAGCGTTCTGGTAAGGTGCCAAGGGATTGTACGACATGGAATTGGGGTTGCACACAGACTACTCATTGTTGGAGGAGTTGGTGAAGGTTAGATGTGTGTATTAGTGGTGGGCAGGCACATGCGGGGGGGGGGCTTGAGCACCTGCCCCTTTCCTGATAGGTGCCCCAAGTGCCCTTTTCTTGAGTCTAATTTTTATTTATTTTTTTATTTTTATTACTATTTTTTGTTTATTTTTGTGTGCGTGTGGAATCCTGTCTGTTCCCCTCAACAATAATATTTAACTATTAATCATAGTTTTGCTAAATAAAAGGATGTGGCTTGCATCAGTCACATGACTACCATTAACCAATGATTGATGGTAGAGCGCGCTGGTTACGAACCGGGAACGAACTCACAAAGAGCACGCACATTTTTTGCCGTCTGAGCGGTGCAGAGCTGTAGGAGAGTGATGCAACAAAAGCCAGTAAGTAGGTGTACAGCGTACTCTTTAGTCTACAGCACACAGCAGTATTAGCTTATTTTATACACGTTGGTAAACTGTCTTGTGACAACTGACAAATTGAAACAAATGAGCGTGCTCTGTGTGTAACAGCGGGACAAACATTAACTGTCCTTTTATTAACTGCACAAGTAGTGCTGGTCTTAGCCACCAGCTAACTGGGTAACGCTGTCATGGGTCTGTAGCTCTGTCCACCGTTTTAGGGAACGTGTTTTGTATTAAAGTAAGTTACAGGGCGTTTCCCTTATATTTCACTAAAAACTATCTAATATGCATGTCCACATAATTATGGTTCATTATAATTACGGTATTATGATAAAACACTGTTTTAAAGAAAAGATATTAAATGGAATATATTAGATTTATATTTCAAATATGACAAAATGCTTTTTTACAGCATTTTACAGCAGCAACATTATTGTATCTCTACAGTTTAAGCATTTAATAAGCTTTCTGCCTGCACAGAGTAGATAGTCAAACAAATTGAATCATCATAAATACTTTATTATATATTTATTACTTAATTTTTTTTATTTTAATAACTTTATTATTAGAGTGCTAGAAATAAACAATAAGGATTCTTGATCAGGACCATAATGGCCATAGTAGGATATATGCAGTATTCTGGAGAAGGTATAAAATATCACTGTATGTGCATGTGCACCTGTATGTATGTGTGCATATTTTATGTATATAGATTTTTTTTTTTTTTTCATTTTTACTCATGATATGACATTGTCCAGACATGCCCTGTAAGGAAACAGTGACAAAAGGAGCTTTTTGAGGCTAAACGCAGTGGATCCCTAACTGGCTGGAATAAAAAAAATAGCACAGGTCACAAGAACACATGTACCAGTTGTTGCATTGCAGAGGTATTCCAGTATAAAACAATGATAAACACACCTGCAATGTTTTGGTTCTATAACATTTTTCTCTTATTGTTTTATTATAGAATAGATGGATGAGTTTTTAAGTGTGGATAATTAAATAATAGTTATTGCAATAGTAAATTGTGCCTCAGATGGACAGCAAGTGGAGAGTGATAAATCAGATGAGGAGATGGGAGGAAGAAGAGAGGTAAAGAGTGATTCATAGGCAGAGCCTAGTTTGTTTCTCACAGTTTTGTTGCCTTATGGTTGCTGACATGGCACTTTCACCAATCTTTTTATTATTATCTCATAGCACTTGTTTAATCAGCTACCATCTCTCCAATGGACTTTTTACAGTCTCCAGTCGCAGCTCAACACAGCCCGTTCCTCCTGCACTATCAGGAGCAGGAGCAGCAGAAACTCCTCAACAGCAACATATTAGATTCTTAAAGAATGTGTGTTGTTGTTCAGCCTGGTTCTATGTGCCTGTTTTTAACTTTGAGCATCCGCCCCTTTAAACATCTCTGCATGGCCCTGGTGGTGGGCGGATCAAACCAAAATATAGATTCCAAAGTTTGTATTGATATTGATAAATAGGAGCATAATGAGATTGATATTAGTTTCTGTCTTGATACATGCTCAATCATCCAGGTAAGTAAATCCCAAGTTTTCCCAACTATATAAAGTGCAAATGTTTATAAGGTTGGGGAAACCTGAAACGTTTCTCCCACTGAAAACAGTATGTCCAGATGAACAGAATTAACTTTTTGGGATACTGGTTTCTGTTTCTTTGTTACTCCTAGAATCATCAAAGAGGCAGCCTGGCCATCTATCTAAGTGCTGCTGCTTTTAAGTGTCATAATAACATTTATTGTAATTGAAACAAATATCCCGAATATATCATAACCCCTTTGTGTTAACTGTAAAAGGGATACTGTGCAGTTACTATATTTAAACTACAAGTAGATGTGATACAGACTTCTCATTATATGTTTTCTGTCCTTGGGTTTAATTAATAATCCAAAGAAAACAAAATCCCCCAAACACTTACAGGTCATGAAAATTCATTCTGATTTAGCAGTTTGATCCACCATCCACCATAATTATTAAAAAGCATCAGTATCTGTATCAGAATCATTGATACTGGGCCTTTATTTACTTAGTATAAAAGGAATACCAAATCCAGCAGTATCTCACACCCTGCTACATAGTGATAGCAACAGCTGATTTGGATCAGGTAAGGGTTATTGGAAATCAGATAATGAACCAGCATGCCTTCATTCTTCATAAATATACACTAAGGTGACCTGAGTCAAAGCAAAGGCCCAGTCACACAAGCCTGACCACCCTGCGACTTAAAGTTCTTACAACCTCCACCAACCTGATGCCTGATGTTGGAATACACATTTTACCCTAACAGCTGGTGGTTGCCAGGTATGGGGTGGTCACCAACTGGTCTCTAGGTCTGTGTCACTGGTGCTAAATTAGGCAGAAACATTGACTCATGGGATCATGTTTACTGAGAGGCAAGAATGTAAAAGTTTTCCATTTTTTTAATCACTGTGCAAGTTGAGAATATATGTACATATAAGTGTGTACATTGTAAAAAGTGCATGTGAAGGTTTTTGACAGTTTGTTAAAGAACAAATTGTTTCTGTACAGGAGCAATGATTTCTTCTATAAATTCAATTATGCATACATGTACAATTTATAATAATTTAACTTCAAATGTGAAAGTTGAATATTTATGTGCTTCCACAGGATTTGCCATCCATAAGTGAAAAAGGTGAGAAAAATGTATCTCACTCTCATTTTAATACATCTAATTTGTTTATTTATTTTCACAGTATTATTTTTCCAACATCTAAAATACGCCATAATCAGAAGTTTCAATATTCAGATTTTCTTTTTAAATTTTATTATTTTGTTTAAATCCAAAAAGGAAAAAGAAAGTTAGAACTTTCTCAGAGTGAGTTCGGCGAATGGCAACCATCTCCTAAACGACAAGACAACTGTGCAGCAGAATCACAGTCAGGTACACACACATATATGAAATCCTCACACTTATTCCTGCTTTGTGTCACCATTTTTAACTGAGTAGTCAAAATCAGTCAAATCCACAGTAATCTGTCATCCAAGGTCAAGGAAAAAACAATATTTCAGAATCTATTCTTGTTGGGTTCAGTTAGGATCGTAAGGAGACTGGCAGTGGTAACTCAACTTAAAGAAGGAAAAACCCTCCACTCAGAATGAGACACTGACAACAACTTAAGGAAAAAAGTGATTTGAGTGTATTCAACATTTAAATGCTCCAAAACATAGAACAAACCTTTAAATAACTTAAAACATGTAATCTTCAACAATGTATGTATCACGTCAAGTGTCCATAAATGTGTCAGGCATGCTGTCCATTTCAGTTCAGTGCACTTCGTATTCAGTATTTGGTAAGTGTTCAAGTTATGCGAATTGTCTTTAGTCACTGATTTGCTTTTTGGTGCATCAGGTTTTGTGTTAAGTGGAATCAGATCTGATCCAAAAAGGAAAAAAGTAGCAACATAAAGTGTCCTGAGATCTCATTAAAAAACGTTAATCCTTAAAAAAAATAATTACAAATCGTTGTATCCTACCACTCTCCAAGGAAACAGGTGGCCTTCAGATTGAGAGCGTCCTTTCTAGGCACCTCTAGTGGTATCCAGTCCTTAGATGGCACCGCTCGGTCCTTGCAGAAGATTTCTACCACATTAAAAAAAAAAAAAAAAGACAGCCAGGATATTCTTCAAAGAAAACATCAATTCTGTAGCGTAACACGTTGCAGGACTGAATCTCCACACAGCTTTGCGCATCTAGCTCCGTGCAGGCGGATGCAGTGAAAGAAAGTCGCCACGCACAGCGCTATGGTGCATTCATGGTACATGGGAAAACTCAACACTTAACAAAACAGTAACACTTAAAATTAGAATAAAAATAGAATACAATTGGCAATAAAATAACCATGGGTTACATTTGCACATCGGTGGACCATATTCGCATTACACTGGTTCCAGGTTCCTACTTATTAGGGTTTTTTTCTGTTTCTCTGACAGAAACAGAAATACTGTCTGATGTCAAAGACATAATGAGACGTGTCAGTGAAAGACTACATGGCCGTGACAAGCTCAGCGCTTTCCTAAAGTGAGTAATAAAGATTTTCTATTTTTGTTGGATGTTCTTCCAACCATTTCCCAGGAAGTTGGGACAGTCTGTAACATTTTGCTGGTATTTGGTATAATAAACATACCAAAGATTTAAACTCGGTCAGAGCTCAACATGGAGCTGTGTAGTTTGTTCCAGTAGTAAGGTGAATTTTTTTCAACACATTTTTAAAAACAAATGTTTCTGATTTCACTGCATTTTCAGTTTGATATTTCTGAGAATGGGTCAGTTAATCCGTATTTAAACTCGTTCAACAGGGATAAAATCAAAGATTTGGAGACAGAAAAGAGACACCTGGTTGGTGTCTTTGGTAAAACCGGGGCTGGAAAGAGCTCTTTAATCAATGCCATCATAAATAAGGAGGGCCTGTTGCCTTCTGGAAGCGTCAGTGCATGTACCTCAGTAATGATAAAGGTGGAGGCTACCAGTGGATCAAAGTATGAGGCACACATCGAGTTCATTACAAAACAGGTAGAATAAAATGTGAATATTGTGATTTTTGAAGTAAAGTGTTAGAATGTAGACACAAAAACTGCTTTACTAAAATTAAGATATAATCTTTTTTAGGATTGGGAAAATGAGGTGCAGTCCCTAAAACTGGCTCTTGAAGAAAATGATGATGATGGTGGTAATGATGATTGTCTTGACCCTGATGGAAAGTTATCAGCGCTGTATGGAGAAGAGTGGAAAGAAAAATCAACTCACAGCCTCATGGACAACAAATATTTCAGAGATATTCCAGAGTTTCGAACATCCAAGATAAAAAAATTGGAAAGTGACTCAGTAAGTGCAGTAATACAGACCAAAATAAAATCTGGTTCTTCTTCTAGAACAAAGGAATACTTGCAGTTTAAAGCATATATTAGACCACAGTTTGGGTGATATACATAGCAGTATCTGGCTTATGAACATCACATAGTGAGCAGTCAATAGTTACCCAAGCAGCGTTAAGCTACCCTGATGCTGCACCTTTGCAGCAGGAAGATGTCCACGCTATGTAATGCCTCCCTAATGGAAAGTGCAGAAAGAGACAAAGCACTGGTGAAGCAGATATTGCTGAGCAGATATATGTCAGCAATATGTTAATGTGCCTCATTTCCAGAATGTTTGACATCCATCAAACAAGAAACAAAAAAACAAGTGAAATTGTGGTGGTTAAAATTTTATGGTTTACTATCCTGTTGCTGTCTGATTATCCTGTTACTATGGAGCTTGCAGTTTTCTTTGTGGAGGTGTTGAAGAGTTTCACATTTGTAAAACTCCTGCTCAGAAGGTCGAGCAGGACACCTACTAATCGCAGGGTTGGTGGTTCAATCCCTGGCTCCCTCAAGTCTGCATGCCAAATATCTACAAACCCCCAGTTGATCTTCGATGCATCCATCAGAGAATGAATGTGTGTAAATGTTAGCTAGAAATAACATACCCAGAAAAAAGTGCTTGGGTTAATGAGGCAAGTTTTATAAAGTGCTTTAAATGTTTACATGCAGTAAAAGAAATCACTATATAAGAACCAGGCCACTTACTGTGATCCACAGTAAAATATAAAAAAAAGGTTTCTTTTCTTTCTTTCTATTTTTTAAAATAAAAAATCTAATTACTTTAGATTTATTTTCCTGGTTTTCATTTCAGATTTTTGAGATAGGATGTCTTATTTTAATTTCCCATCTTCTTTTTCATGCAATCATTAAAATCTTTGTTATGAGCACATACATTCAGTTGGCTTGTATTTATCTTGTTTGTTTGTTTTTGCAGGCTGAAGCGTTGTCTGAAGAATTTGTGAGATATACAACAAGTGAGTCAAATGAGACAGAAGAAGTGAAGAGGTGGTACTGGCCACTTGTGAAGTGTGTGACTGTCAAAGTGCCAGACAATGATTTTCTTGATCACGTCACACTCGTGGACCTTCCTGGAAACGGTGACTCTAACAGAAGCAGAGATCAAATGTGGACAGAGGTAATTCACAGAAGTCATGTCACCTTTCTTCAAAGCATTAGTTATTTATAATTTACACATTTTTATTTCCTTTTCAGATTATTGCCAGTTGTTCTACAGTTTGGATTGTGACTGAAATGAATCGAGCAGCATCAGAAAAAGAAGCCTGGGACATCCTGGAAGGTGCCAGCAGCCTGCTGGGAAATGGTGGCGAGTGTCAGCAAATTCATTTTATCTGCACCAAGTCAGATCATGAAAAACCAGATGATCTGTAAGTCAAATATACAAAAAAATCAAATTACAAAGAAAGTTTGGCGCAGATACACATGGTGACCATACACTTCACTTTTTTGTTGCTTTGTTGTCATTATTAAAAGTTATACATTTAAAAAAATCTATGGATATGTGTTTTAATAAGTTTCTAATTAGATAAATACTGTTGTGGAAATTTGATTAACAAAGTCCACAGACACATTCGGCTGTAATGAACATTCTTTATTATCATGCGCATGAGAGAGAGCACACGCAGTGAGGCGCCGTCATGCAGTCTCTGAAACAGAAGTGCAGCTCTCACACCTTTATTTATTCCCAGAAAAAGGGAGGAAGTCCGAAAGTGATCATACAACACATCACGCAGCTCACTCTGAAACCTAACTGAACAATGCGTATCCTGTTTCATGCTCTTGGCGTTATCACCACCTGCAAAAGGAGTTATTTTTTCAACTACTGAGGCTGAAATAAGTTCATCTAGTTTTAGACTGCTCAGGGGAAGTTTTCATTACAATCCCACAACTGAGTATGCACACAAATGCTTGAACCTTAAATAAGAATAATTGAATTTTTCCATTACAATACTAACAATAAATTACTTTTACATCCAATTTTTATTTCCTTTCTAAAAGAAACAAAGTCAAGAATGCAGTGATGAAGGAATTCAAAAAGCAGAATCAGATTAAGGTAAATTTATAATCTGACAGCAAAGTCTAAAGCAATTATCTTCTTAAACGGTCCAAAAGTAAAAACTAACAAAAATGTTCTCAGAATCACTTCAGTGAGGATTGTTTCCAAGTCTTCACAGTGAGCTCCGAAGAGTTCCTCAAAGGGGAGAATGTAAATCCAGATGTCAATGGTAGGTGAAGTCACTACCAGTGATGGTATGTTCTTGTGTAACAGACAATGTATTGCTCAGATTTATATTTCTTTTCCAATTTCTAACAGAAATACTGAAACTTAAGGAAATTTTGAAAAATCTGAATGATGCTCATTCAGAGACATTAAACTATGTGTCTGGAGCTTATGGGATTCTGTCTTTGATTCAAGGGGCCAGAAGTGGAGAAGTGGTAAGAGCAGACAATAAAGCTTATTCATTTTCTTAAAAGTCATAAAAGTACGGAAAATAAAAATGTTCATAAAATGTTCACTAAAGTTTACTAACATATATTGTAAGACATGCTGACCTTCACTGAAAATGTGGGATACTGGACATCATAAGTCTATATGTGGTAATTTATTATTAGTGATTGAAAGGGGAGAGATTATTTGGAAGAACTGAATATTATTTATTGAGATACAGAATTTGATTAAATAGTTATTAACCAATGAGACTCCAGTGAACCAATGAGAGCACAGAAATGATGGGAGTTAGGACAGGACCCCGAGAGTCTAGATTCTTGGGGTAGTGAAAATAGTAGTTTGGATGGGGCTCTGAGTGACCGCAGGAAGGTTGAGGTGAAGTTGGGGAGGGGGCAAGTTGCATGAATGAGAGTCTGAAAGGTAGAATGACAAAAGATCATATAAAAGCACAGAGAACAGAGGATGATTAATTTGCAGAAGGCAAAAAATGATCAGACTAGAGCAATAAGTTCAATAGTGTGGAAAAATGGAAGTGACATAACGAATAGGCAGAGGCAGACAAATGATGACAGACCTATCTGACTGAACTTATGCATGAGATTCCTGTTAAAAGCCTGGGTTTCTCAAGACCGCCTCAAAAATGAGTAAAGAACCATTATGTGATGTTTTACTGCGTTAAATAATGATCTTTCTTTTTTTTTCAGGTTGAACAAAAAAACGATGTGTGTGCAGTCCTTGAGGGAAACTTGAGCATCCAACATAATCGAGTCAAAAAAGCAATTGAAGACATTACAAAAGCTTTTGAACAACACCTACGGGACGGAGTTGAAAAATCCCAAAATTCATGTGAAAGAAAACTGAGGTCCTTCTTACACCCCAGTGTATGTGTTTTAATTACTGGATCAAAATCTCAGGATACTTTGTGACCATGTGTTTAAAAAAAATTAAATAAAAATTCTGTTTTGTTTCAGAAAACAAGTGGCAGATCTTTTCACAAGACGCTAAAGTCTGCAGTTAGAAATGTTGGCATCCAGAAACCAAAAAAAGGGAAGCGAAAAGACCTCAACATGATATTAGCGTCTTGTTTGACTGAAAGCATTGATGAAAAATTCAGAAACACCTTCCCGTGAGAATAATTGAATTCTGAACAGCACCAATATGTACAACAATACATGTATCCAAATTGCAATATATCATAAACTTGCTAATATTGCTATTATAAACCATATCTTTGCCCCATTCAGAAACGACCTAAAATGTGGAAATTTCAATGGGGCCATTGATGCGTTTTCACTCAACACTGATTCACTGATTGAAAAGTACAAAAATGTCAAATTGCAACTGACATTTCTCCAGACAGAGGTAAAAGAACTTCCCTATCCATGAACCTGTTAGCTTAGCTATTATTAAAAAGTAATTTAAACACTGAACTTGTGTTATTTTACCTTGATGTTGTTTTAAATAATGTTAATCTGTATTTCATGTTCCTAAGGAAAAAAAAATGAAGACAAAGCTCAACAAAATCATCCTCACACAAAAGAAATGGATCTACAACAGTCTGACAGAGACAATTAGGAATAACATGAAAGGATGCTACAAAGGTAAGAAAGAGGTGAATTACCTTATTTTTTGCACTATAAGGCACACTTAAAATCCTTTAGTTTCTCAAAAATCAACAGTGGGCCTTATAATCCGATGCGCCCTATGTATGAATTCTGGTTATGCCTACTGACCTCGAATTGATTTTAAGTGGTACACAGCGTTCAAAAATCTGTCAAAAAATGTTTTTGTACGACTTTGGTAAGCTATGAAGCCGCACCGCTTGATGGATTGTCGGAACATTACGGCTACCATAGTCAGAAGCCTCGCGGAATAATCCCAGTCGTAATCCGTTTAACATCCAGACATCCATGAAAACAAAATTTATTAAATTTAACTGAGTTAGAAGTTAGCAGGAAGTTTGCTCACTAGTTTCCACCTAAATACGATATACCACATATAGGTTGTGTCCAAATTCATGGGCTGCATCCTCCTGAAGACCCGGCCTTCGCGGTCTACGTGGGCCGGGTCCTCAGAAGGTCGGGTAGGCCGGAAGTAAACGGCTGGGGAAATTGGACGGTCTAGCCTTCTGATTAGCGTCACCACTATCTCGGTGGAGTTTAATAAACTCAGCCGTCTGCTCCTTGCTATCTAAAATATAACAGGACACTGGCGTAAATTCTCGACCGTCTCATACTTCTGTTTTATTTTATCTAATCTAATAACTTTAATCTCAGCCAAACCGATTTACTCACGAACAAACAAAACACTGAAAAAAGCCCAACAATAATATTTTTAGGTTGTCTAAGTGACTTATATATTACGTTTCAACCGAGTAGCAAAAGTCCGCGGTGATCTGAAAATGATGTGCTGGGAGTTGTGCTGTTCTCGGCAGCATCAGTGACCATCGAGCTCCGAAAACGTCAAAGCACTTTTGCAAATATGCGATATCTTGATAAACCGAGCAGATATTTGATGTTTACACAGCTACTTTCTCGCCTGAAAATATGTTAAAAGTTTATTTTGTGACCCAGAAAGATTAGTAAGAGTAATTTTAAAACTTAGTAGCGGCTGCCATTGTTGGAAACTGGAGTTTGGCTGGGCCGCGCTATGAATTCTGGGATATGGTAGGCCACGAAGGACACACCCAACCCATCCTTCAAATTCGGGGAAAAGGAGGACGCATTTGTCGGCTGCATTCGGAGGAGTCTACGAATTTGGACAGCCTTTTGGCGCGTCACTGTGACGTAATCGGCCTACAAATGCGGCCTCAGGAGGATGCAGCCCATAAATTTGGACACAACCATATATTCTGACTGAGAGATTTTTGAAAAAATCAAAACATACAGCTCTGCTATCACTTCAGACATAAATGAAGAGAGAAAACTAAACAGCAGTGACTTTTGTAGGGTTACTGAATGTTGAGAAGTGTTAGGTGAGGGCTAGTTCTTTTAAGTTCAGCAGCTAACAAGATAGTGTATCGGTCACGATACAGGAAGGAGGACAAGACGCTTCCACTTTGCTGGATTGTCACCGCCGGCCGTTTTATTGCCAACTAGATGCTCAGTGTTGCCAGCAGTCTGTAGTAACAAATAATTGCCATGAGACCGGATATATTACAGCAGCAGCTAAACTAATATAAACTCTAGTACATTTCCACTGAGAGATGATTCCCTGTTATCTACTTCTACAGACAAGCATAGGTGAGAGGCTCCAACATTCTACCACTAAAGGACACGTAGTCTAATGCCTTTATTATCAGGGCCGTGTCCACTTAATACTACACTATACAGTTATATGACATTTTGGTTAATATAAAGCATAGCATTGAGGCGCTTCAGGTAATTTTCATTTTCACATTTCACATACGGAAGTGGAGGAAGCAAGAAGAATGAGTCGAGTAAAGTTTGACTTATCTTACTATTTTGTTTTGCTTAATGTGCCTTATGATCCGATGCGCCTAATGGTTCAAAAAATTCGGTAAGGTATTTGTATTCAACTGTGCATGAAAATGATTGTCTCCTCGTAGAAGCAGCAGCATTTGAAGGACCAGGCACCCTGAAGAGGATGAGGGACACTATTGAGAGACATGTGGAGTCAAAGAAGTACATGTTTGAAGAGGCAAAAAATGCCATGTTGGAGCAGTTGAACGTTTTGAAGGTTTGTTACAATTTAAAATCAACAAATTATATGAATGTGTTTTCTTGATTTTGGTGAGATGTACAAAAATTCCCAAGCAGTCTTGAAACATATCAAACCAATAATTTATATCTTGTCCAGTTATTCTTGGATTCAATAGTTGCCTATTTAAAAAGTAACAAAGGTTTTGATGATAAATTAGGAAACTGTCCTGAGGACACTGGAGGAAACCATGAAGGAATCCATTGAACACTCACTCAAGACTGAGGCCTGCTCACTGCCAGGTAAACAGAATATATAAAGTATTAGGAATCCTCTCAATATAAACACTAACAATAAATATTTAATAAATACAAATACTTTGTTTTTAGATGTTTTGAAACATCTTGAGATGGTGAAGAAACACTGTGATGAACTTAATGGCGATCAAGATGAAAAAAAGTAACCACACTGGGTAAATCTTAAAATGTCACAAATTGTTAAAAAGGCTGTGATCATGAACTATTTTTCTGATTATTTTGAACAATGTTTTTAGTGCTGTTAGCATTAATCATGTTAATATGCGTCATCAAAGTTAACACGATAAACATTTTTAATGCACTCAACCCATCTGTAGTGCAGAATAGAAAAACTTCAGACAAACTGTCTGTAATGCATTGACAGAGACATTCAGAGGATTTTGAGTCTGTTCTCCAGGTGAGTTAATTATTAATCGTGTTAGTCGTGATGACGGCGTTAAAGCGTTTAAGCTGCATTAACGCGCTAATGCCAAGTAACCCCTCACAAGGACTAATCTTCGTTAGCTCGTTAACGGGGATTTGCCAGTTTTGACGTGTTAACATGGATCGGTTCACGTTAACGAGATTAACGGTGACAGCACTGGTTTTTATTTAAATTTAACTGATCCATCCAGCACCCATTTTTCATTTGCTCCACAGAAACAGCTGAGGCCTGATAACCCACAGGACATCCCTAAGGAAACACTGATTAGAGACACGAGGTCTTTACGTATTATCACAGTAATATTTGTTTTGCTCTCTTTTAATGTTGTGTTGATGTGTACTTTTGACTTTTTAATGAATTTTATACAAAAAGCATCTTGAATATTATAGATATCAATTAAAACTGCTAATATTAAGGTGTTAATCACAAGGGTCTAAATCATGTTTTGATTTCTTTATTTTTAAAAATTCGTAGTATGTTTTTAATCACTTATAGCAGAGCGTGAAGACATGTAATGCATTTCCCCATTTAAACCTGAGATTTATGGTTTTAATTGTAAGAGCCTGAGATTACAGTTTCCAAAAGCATTTTGATTTTGTTGCTTGTTTTAAATATCATAATTTAATGTTTTAAGTTGATGTGTATACTGTTGGTTCATTGGGATGGGAACATTTATTTTAATGTAAGTGCTTATCAGTTAAACACTGGGCCTTATCTAGCACTGAAAAGGTACCAATTTGACATCACAGTTCTAATGACAAATATTTGTTTGTTGCAGTTATACAATATGTGTACATGACAAATAGTGAGAAATGGCTCTAAGTAAAGCTGTAGGAAATCATCAGCTACTTCTGTCATCTCCCTGCCATTTTGCTTTTTCTGGGTTTGGAATTATTGGTGAATATATTACAGTTTGAGTTTAGGTTCAGGGTTGTTTCTTTGTTATTTTTTGTTATGTTAAATGTTTAACATTTTAATTACTTCTGTGCATATTGTTAAATTCCTGTTTTGATTTTTGTCTTCAGTAATTCTCTCGTGTTTCTTCCACCCACCATACTTTATTTCTTCATGAAACAGTTCATTTACGTTTAGCATTTACTGTCATGTTTCCTGTAACCTTAGTAATGTCATTACAAAAAATGTCTGTGTTGATTTTTCAAAATGCTCAGGAAAGGTACTAACGTGCTTCCTTTATTACCTCCTTTAACATACAGGATTAGGATACACTGGTCAAACACAAATGTTTACATCTCATTATTTTAAGTGACCATGCAGTTGTTGAAGAAAAAGATTAACAAAACTGAGATTGTTGCATAGAGCATTTAAATGTTAATTAATCCAGCACACTGTGATCAGCTAGTATATCATTTAGCTTTCTTGCTTCCTTATCTGTACTGATTCTAAAAGAATGCATGTATTTGATATTGTATACTGTTCAATAAATCTTACGTGCAAGCAAATATTTATTGTAATCATTAGATAGAAACTGTTTTTTTAACCCAGATCTTTTTACCCTAAAATCACCAAAAAATTGCATTGCGTGACCAACATACAGTGGTGTGAAAAAGTGTTTACCCCTTTCCTGATTTCCTATTTTTGTGTTTGTCACACTTTAGTGTTTCAGAACAGCAAACAAATTTAAAAAACAAACAAAAATAATACTAGTAAAGACAAAATGGAGTTTCTAAATGAAGGTCCCAAAAGGTTGATTCTGTTCATCTGGACGTAGCGTCAGAGGGAGAAACATTACTTATCCAACTGACTGCTTCAGTCTCAGCTGACTGCAGGTTTCTCTAACCTTATAAACAGCACATTGCACAAGGACTGAAACCAGCCCACTGAATAAACAATGGGCTGCGAGGTCAGGTCCTTGATCATTAATATGCAATTTGTCATGACCATTGATTAGTTGCCTTGAGTACTAATCACAGAGTTTGGGAATGTCTACAATCACAGCATTGTAAGATGGCAAAAAATGTACCCTTATGCCCCCTCCTCGATTCAGAGATGATCTTTGCCTTTTCACGTAAATGCCCTCCTCGACTCCCCATTCAAACCAGCGTTCCTTCCTAAATGCCCCGTTTGAGGATTTGAAACATTAAAATGTGACAAACATACAAGAAAAAAAAAGAAAATCAGGTGGGGGAGAAATACGTTTTCACACTATAGTTTTAAACACTACACAAAAATTACTCTATAATCTAAAACTAAGGACATTTTCTGTATATCATTATTTTATTTTTGTCCTTATTATATTTTATTTATGATGTTTTACATAGTCTTAGATTAGCCTCTTGTTTTTGTGACAATTGCTTATTATTTGACATGAAAACATTGCTTTTTTAAGTTGGAGTCTTTTTGTGGTTAAACATGGTGTTTTACTGCATGGATGAACAGTTGAGGGAGCTAAAAATATTTGGAGAAAGCCAGTTAAGAAAAACTAATCATCTCTTGATCCTTAAGATTTATTTGTAAACCTTTCAGACAGGAATGGCCTCTCACTTTAGAGTAAGTAGGCTTTTCACTTCATCACAAGTTCTTCTGTCGTCTATCAGGGAAGCAGCCTTTTTACCACAGGCCTAATTAGTTAATGATAACTATGTCCATCCTCTGACGCTTATCTTCATCAAGGGTTTCAGAAACCTATACTAGCTACCATTGGGCTAGAGGCCAGTCTAAGGCAGATGATGACTACATCATCAACAAAATAAACTCCAAAAACTCCAACAGTTTGCAGCTGACTGTGAAGTGGTGGGAATAAGAAGCAGCAACCCCAAATCTGAGGCCATGGTCCTCAGCCTGAAAAGGGTGGAGTGCCCACTCCAAGTCAGGGATGAGTTCTTGGCCCAAGTGGAGGAATTTAAGTATCTTGTTTGCGAGTGATAGGAGAGGGGAGCGGGAGACTGACAGACAGATTGGTGCTGCGGCTGCAGTGATACAGAAGCTGTACCGATCCATCCTGGTGAAGAGAGAGCTGAGTGTATTGGTGTTAGTCTTTCTCCTCTGCTTCCTTAAAGAAAGAGAAACGGTCTTTTAAAAGATTAAATTCATTTCAGCACTTGAAGTTACAGCATGCTAGACCTCAATGTGAACCGGAGGTCTGCTTCACAAAAATGATGAGCCTGTAAGCAGGTATGACAATTTTATACCACAACAAAAACAAGTGTTATTATGACTTCTTCTTCTGGGAAACAACGTGTCCGGTTCTGCTGTCTCCCGAGTGGATCTTCTCCCCCACTCTATCCACATCTGTGGTTATGTTTATTTTTAGAGATTTTTGAAAAATAAACATAACCACTGTTCATATTTGGCTTTATTACCTTATCATAGGCCAGAATTTAATATCTAAGTAGGATCCTTGTTTGAAACCATATTGAACATATTTACTGGGTCATGAAACATGGGTAAAGCAAACAACAGAAAAGAAGCTCATGTCAAAAACTTATGGCTAAGTTATAGTTAGGTTAGTTTAGCTAGGTTATAATTTAACTGTATTGTGAATTAAATTCCATGAAAATTTAAATAACTTCAGATTTTATTCTGGACATTGAAGAAAAAAGACAATCTGACATTTTAAATGAAATAAATCATCCTTTAAAAGACACACACAGCAATGTGGGAGAAAAACATCAATGCTGAATGCTACAAGTGCACAAATATGAAGTCAGCGTGGTGCTGCAGTGAACGCATCAGTTCACACAATATTTCAGAAATACTATTTCATTAAAATGTCTTATATTGTTTCTTGGTCTTGTAAATTTATTTTTCTTCAGTCATTTCTGAAACAAAGTCCACACTGAATGCCGGCTGTGCATCTGTGGTCATGTGAAGCTACATTAATGTAACAGCATGCCAGAGTGTAAACACAGATATTTATCTTTTTTCCGTTTCATTAGGCATTTAAACCAAATACTAAAACACCCTGATACGACTCAGAGTCAGTCTCAGAGTACTATACATTTTATAGTACACTTAGCATAAAGAACAAAACAATGCACAAATTGGTAATTAAAGCCCTTGAAGGAATAAATCATATACATTGAAATATTGTATTTTCAGAACAACTACATTATGTGACTGTCTGTGTGCAACTTACAGCTATAAGCATTTGATATTAAATATATGCATGCTAAAACATGACAGACAACAAAGGCAGAGTACTTAGGCACAGAAATGTTTTTACATGTTTTCAATTGAGCTTCTTGTGGCTTACATTTAACTACAGCTACTTATTCTTTCCTTCATCATAACAATCAGCTGTTGAAACTAATTATTTCGGCGAGTAGCAACAGTGACTAACAGAAACCAACAGCGCTGTGATCGTGTTTTTGTGTGTGAATACATTCATGTGAATTTCCAAAGCTAACTGAAGGACAATCATGTGATTAGCAGCGCTGACTAAAGTTCAGTGGTACAAGGTTTGTATTAAAAGACTAAATATTCAAGTTCACAGGTCGGGGCATGTTGTGTCATGCTTTAGCCCAGCGAGTGTTGCTTCTTCAGGTTCTCCGAGCGCTTCACCCTCTCCTCTGGGGTCTTTCTGTACCAGCTCCTAAGAGAAAAAAGTCACTGTGGTGACTTTAAATACGCCAAAAGCAGGGTGTGTCTGCAGACTGTTGTTTTCATGAATATGCAATTCAGGCAATTGGTGTTTTATAAAAAGTGTTTCACAATCTGTACCAGTACAGACTCACCCCTGACGGTTAAGCTGTCCTGGGACAGAGGCATTTTGTCCTTGGCTTGCCTTCAAGACTCTAGGAAAGGAATAATGAATTTATCTAAACAACGTCTGGGGACAAAAATCTAGAAATTACATCGAGGGAAACACAAAATGAATTAAAAAGTAATAAAATCCCACAGCTGTGTCTCACACCTGTTGGTAGTGGGGCTTTTTGGCTTCTGCTGCATCTTCCTAGTCTGTGCTGGAGATTCACCAACCCTAAAGAAGCACCACATACACCACTGATCACTGGATCTCAACACCATGAACGTAAAACACATGGTTTCATTTCTTGTCTTACTTCTTTTTCCTGTCCAGAGACCTCTGTGTGGCAGCAGAAAGAGCCACTCTCTCTTTGGGGCACTTGACTTTCTCCTGTTGGAGTGAATGTAGTTTATAGTTTATTAAAAAAAACAACTCAGAATACTGAAAAAGTCAAAGACAGTCACAAACCAATTTCTTACAATGATATATTAATCACCGCTTTTGTGAGAAGGTGCTGTATTACAAACAATGCATTAATAACAACAAGATAAGCCACGAGTGTCTGGATGAACCTTTCCAGACACAGAATGCATGGCTTCATAAAACTTTCTCCAGTGTTTGAACAAGCTAAAGCTTAGTTTATAGGCTCTAGAAGGACAGAGGGATATTTTCAGTCACCTTCTCTTGATTAAATCTGGATACTTGATTATTTACTTGACTGTGTTCATGTTACCATGTCTCGTAGCTTCCTCTCCACACGGAGCTCTCTGTCCTGCTGCAGTAATGCTAAGCGATCCTCCAGAGGCATTTCAAAGAAGATGTCATGGATGTCATACAGGGCTGCACGTAACTGAGGGAACAACAAACAAGGAGAAACACGAATAAAGATGGCCCTCTGCTGGCTATAGAGGTTTAGTACACAGTCATACCTGGGCTCTAACTCTCTCCTGCAGGGCGAGATCTTGTGCTGTGTAGGTGCTTCTCTTCTGTAGAGCTTCAGTTTGAAATGAACGAATGAACTCCTGCGTATCCTTAAGGCACACATATAAATACACAGAGAGAGTGCACAGTTAGACACACTTAGTCACTAACGTCATAATCTAAAATGAAATTTTCTTACACTCCTGTAACTCTTTTATTGTGTATGAAGGCATGAAATTGAACTCACCATAATGGTTTGGCGGAGGTGTTTGACTTTCTCCGTTTTAAGCAGTCTGCGTGTGAGGAAGCCGCGAGTGATAGCACCAATTCTGCAAAATGCTTTCTGCTGATCAGCTGTCAGAACCTGGGAGAATGTAAAGAAGAACATGGAGAAAATGTGAGATATTAAGATAAATGATATCAGTCTGCACATACATACACGTTTTCTGATTTAATGGACAAA
Organism: Neolamprologus multifasciatus; assembly: GCF_963576455.1. NCBI lineage: Eukaryota > Metazoa > Chordata > Actinopteri > Cichliformes > Cichlidae > Neolamprologus > Neolamprologus multifasciatus. The sequence continues at coordinate 15,263,184 of NC_140442.1, forward strand.
AAATAGACTCAATTACAATAAAAGGTTGCTGCAAGACTGCATACCAAGAAGACTTTTAGCTTCTATTTGGTCTTTGCTTTGAAGACTTACAACAGTTCACAGCGTTATGGATGTAACAGAGTAAAAGAAACAATGGTACTTACAATATAAATCAGATTTATATACACTTATTATATACACTTTACAGTATATATACTACATGTACTTAAAGGTTTAATGAGCTCAGCCAGTGTGCTGAAGTTTGGATTTGGCTGCAAATGCTATTCCTGTTTTGCAGTGTTTACACACCAGACTTTGCCTCGCCCGAGGTTTGTTAGCCCCCCACGTGGAACCCCACAGATAAAGAGGAGGCTGAAGACATGGAGAGGATGCACTAGAAGGGACAGGACTGGGCAAACCTGGAGAAAGAAACAGCAGATATTTTAAAGACGCAGCTGAAATGAGCAGCATATCCCATCAACAAACACTAGCAGTTTATTTTTTTACTGATATTATAGGACACAGAATTTAGAAGGCAAATAACAGACAATAACAGTGATCGAAAACATTAAAAAGTAATCACTGTTGTTCTTCAGCCACTAGTCAGTGTATCTGATCTGTTTCTCTACTCCCTGTGTAATGTGTAGCCTGCTCATCAGCTCAGAAGTGACCGCAACGCAACCTCACACAGTGGTTGCGTGCTTTGCTGCACACAGTGGCAAAGACTTGCACAGTGACTTTCATATTTAATTCAGCTTCTCCATCTTGTAATTTTAGCTGTTGCATACAGGGTTTAGCATATTAGTTGTTTGTATAGGTGTGCTCTATATCTCAACAATGGCTCATATTAGGATGACAGTTTTTCAAACATGTCAAGTGCCTCTATGCACTTCATCAGTTTAAATATTCTCCTAATTTACTTCATCTCCAGTGTTGGGGAGTAACGGAATACATGTACCGCCGTTATGTATTTAAAATACAAAATATGAGTAACTGTATTCCGTTACAGTTACCGTTTAAAAAGGTGGTATTTAGAATACAGTTACTTTGTTGAAATAAACGGATTACACGGCGGTACTTCCCTGTTTCATATTGTGGCGGGTCAGGCCTGTTTGGGTTTTGTTTGATAGCTACGTTCTGTTGTTCCAGGTGGCAGCATTACGGTTGCCATGGTTACAGGGTGACGCTCTCTCTCTGCGTGTTTCCTGGGTGAGAGAGGCCTTTTTGTTGTTGTTGTGCTAAGCTAATAGGCAGAATGCTACCGGTATAGCTCTAAAGAATGTAGCATCATGGGCAGTGTAGTCCGTGCTGCAGGGAGAATGGACACATACCCGTTATGTGTCTGTGAGCGAGGGAGGGAGAAAAAGGAAAAGTACAAGCTGTCATCGAGCAAAAACGGGAGCTGGAAGCATGTAAATATAATAATAACCACTGCAGCCAAGAAGAGTGCCAGACGGGCCCAGTTGTAAGTAAGCTATTAAGACTCGACTGTACACCGTGTTCGTGTTTTCCTCCAAAAACAATAAGTTCCGTTGGAGCAGCCTTTCAACGCCTCTCTCTGTCTCTCGCTAGCAAAGTTGACCCAGACAACAAAGTAAAGCTAGTTTTCGGCTACGAGCCCGACACAGAACCCACTAGCCAGAGGTCCCTTTACTACGGTTCAGAGCCATGGACCTTCAGTAACAGTAATAAATCACAGCAATTGTACATTCATGTAGTTGTAAACAGCATGATAATATATTAAGTAATCCAAAGTATTCGGAATACGTTACAGAATACATTTTGGGGCATGTATTCTGTATTCTGTAATGGAATACATTTTAAAAGTAACCTTCCCAACACTGTTCATCTCATATGTCATTGTACTGAATTTGAGCTAACCTTAGCTTAATGCAGATAACTTTTAACAATTATAATCTAAACATTTTGTTTCAGCAAGGGGTGGGTGAAAATGAACCATGACATTCATGTGTCTTTTGTAAACACTTTTTACAATCCTGAGCACAGAAGTTTATTAAAACGATACCTATACTGTGTCCAGGTGATCGTTCTGATGGTGTGTGGACAGGACTTAGTCCCGGGCACGAGGGGCTCATGATAGGATGGCAGTCATTCACAGGCCTACGATTCCAGCCACAAGCATCCGCACTTAGAAGACGCACAGACCCCTGCTCCTTCAGCCTTCTTTCTGTCTCCTCAAGCTCCTAAACACACCGCACACAACATTATTTGTATTTCACTAATGCTCTGCTCATAATCATTTTAAAAAGACATATAAAACTCAGATGTACACACACACACACACACACACAAAGAAAGCAAAATAAAATAAAGAAAATAAAGTTTGGCATTGTAGTTAAACATATTAGGTTTTGGTGTAGCTTTTCATGGTCATTTAAAAAAAGAACACTTTTTTTCTGATCTACTTCTATATAAAATGGTCACTGTTAAATTCCATGTGCTGACCAGGTGGAGGCGCTGTTGCTCTTTCTCCTGCTCAGCGAGGAGCAGAGACATCTGCAAGGCATGCTCTTTCTCAAGACGTCTTTGCATGTCCTCCAGAGCCTGCGCTCGCCACTGGGTCTCATCTGTTAATAAGCACAAATGCATACAAATAAATCATCTTTTACCATGTCAGAGTTTTACTCACTTAACATAAAATATATAAATGTGGGAATCAAAAATCTCAGTGGGAGTTACACAGTGGGAGTTACACAGTTGTAAACATAAAAAAAAAAAAGCTTTCATCAAAGGCACTCACCTGTCTTGCGGGCCTGTGCTTCAGCTGCATGTCTGAGGACAGTCGGTGTTTTCCTGCCATTGTTTGGCCCCGGAGATTCGTCTGCAGGAGTCACACAGGGCCTCAGGAAAGGCAGTGAAGGATTCTCTACATCATACGACTGGTTTAAAGGGCCTGCAGGTGTGCGCCGACTGGGAGCAAACAGTGTAACTCCTGCCATGAAGCGAGGGAGGCGTTCCTGGCTGCGGTCTATGCGCTCCGCTCCAGAATGGTAGGTATGCAGCTGGCTGTCCATAGTGTGGCAGCGCCGGCGAAAACCTGCAGCCAGGTGATCACCCATTGAGCTGGGCACCGAGGCACTGACAGGGTTACAGTTCTCCTTCACTGGACTGGTTCCACAGTGGCTGGATCGACGAATGCCAGTCCGGCTGACGCCCTCTATTCCCACTGAGCTCCAGTGAGATGGAGGCGTTGAAGCATCTCCCCAGTCCACCACACCAATGGCTTCCTCTGACCGTCCTGGGCTTCGAGCAATAAGGTCTGCTGGGCCGATGGGAAATGAAAAATGGATGTTGCCTGTGGAAACTGGGCGTGGTTTGCGTCTCTGTGGACGAGGACTTATGCTGGTCTCTGGATTGGGGAGACAAGAAAATGGTTCTGGTAGACTAGGTGAGAGGCAGATGGACCTTTGAGGACTAGAGTCACGCAGTACTTGATGCTGGATTTGAGGCGGGCCGACAGGGCTGTGGTGCAGACTGAATCCAAACTGAATGCCTGTGTTCGTCACAGGGCTGCAGCTCTTCTCTTCACTGACAGAGTCAGTCTCAGGTGGGGGAGACTGGGTCATTGCGCGGACAGCTTTTGATCCCTGCTGACTCTGCTCTTTCTTCACATACTCCCTTGATCTCTTAAGAAGGCTGTCCAAACTAATGTCCTCTTCCTCATCCTCTTCCTCTTCCTCCTCACTCTTCTCTTGGGCATCCACCTTCACTTCCTCCACTGCCTTATAATCATTAAGCACAGGAATCTCAGAGCATGGAGCAGCACAATGACTATTTGTCTGAACCCCAAATCCAGCATCTTTGGGGAGCCCAGGCGAGTCAGTGACCAGAGTGTAGCCGTTGACTGTTGCAGATTTAGAAACTGGCAACTTGTCAACCTCTTCATCTGGTACTTTAAGCACCTGTGAAACATGAAAAGCAGTATTTCACCAAAGAATTTCATTAAAACGCATGTAAGCTCAGCATACAGGCAAATCAAGTGATAATTATGGTCTGTAAATAATTAGCTTATTTGTTGGTTTTTATTTTCTTAATGAAAATGTGATTACATGCTTGAGTTTTTATTGTTCCATTGTGAATGATAACAGACAAAATCTTTAGATCACATTTGTTCAAAGACTGGGAATTACGAAAGTAGAGCAAATCTGACACTGAGTAAATGAACAATACTGCTTTGAATCTTGAGCTGTTATGAAAACACGTCATCAGGTAAAAAATAGCACGGCACACTGGGGAAAATGTTAGGCCAGATAACCTGTATTCAACTCTGAGTATGTCACCAGAGACACCAGGACAGACTGTAATTCACTTTATGTGCTCCATTATGGGACTGGCACACAAACCTATTTAATATATACTATAGGTCAAAAGCCCCAAAACTATTTACATTCAGTAAAAGCAGGACGCAATGTCAGCATAATAATATTAGCATGAGAGTCCAGCACTTTTTCAGAGTGCCTACATAACATTATACAACCCCAATTCCATGAAAGTTGGAATGATGGGTAAAAGGTAAATAAAACAGAATGCAATGATTTTCATATATGTCATTGTCAACAGAACATGGAAAACATATCAAATATATTTACTATCAAAAATATTAGCTAAATTTGAATTTGATAGCAGCACCACACCTAAAAACAAGGTGGAACATGGGACCACATCTAATAACATTAAAAGGTTTAGAGGAAGGTTTCCAGAAAAGCAGGTTAAAGTTCGTGTATGCAAAGAAGAAGCTTTATATGGACATGGTCATTTAAAATAGACTGAGGCAAAGTGGAAAACAATTCTGTGGTCAGACATATTGAAATTCTTCTTGGAAAACAAGGACACCACACCTGGACTAAAGAGGCAAGAGACCATCTGGCCTATTATCAGCACTCAGTTGTAAAGCCTGCATCTCTCATGATGTATCCAGTTCTTATAGCAACACACAGTCCTATCTATGTATTTTGGGGGAAGGTCTTGCATATTTCTTGCATATTTTAGCAAGACAATATGCATGCTGCGTATAATACAACATTACAGAGTGGTAAACATGGCCCTCTCACAGTTTTTGACACTTACATTTGACAAAGTGTGGAATCGGATTTGTACTCACAAAGCATGTTTTGATCTTATTCTAAGTAGGCCTCTCATCCTACCAGATGACACCCAGACCTGTGACCATAGTGTGCAACTGACCTGAGCCTGATCCAGTATGCCCTGAATCCTGGCCAAAAGCTTGTTCCTCTGCTGGTTCTGTCTGTCCACTTCCAGTTGGACCGCCCTCTGTCTGTAGCCACACATCTCGTTCCACTGCTCTGCATTCAGCTGGAAAATGAAAATTGATTGCTTTTGTTGTTTGTTTTTCAGAATTTAATTTTCAAAAATATGCATGTTTATCCAGCTAAAAGAGGCACAGTTTTTCACTTTGTACCTAAAAATGTTATTACAGATGAGAAATACACTGGAAGAATTCAGCCTTCTTCCAGTATAATTTGTGTATCTTCTTCTGGATGGAAGAGAGACTGATGCTGGACTCTTCCTGCAAACTTATTTAGTCAGCAATCACAAGCAAATGGATTTTTCTAACAAACATCAAACAGCCCTGATGTTCCACGTTCAGGGCTGTTTCCCTTTGCCAGCTGCTGACCTAACAGGCTGTTCCCACAGCAGAGGCTTTGGCTTAGTAGTAAATGAAATGGATGCACGAGCAAGTTTACCTAAATGGAATACATTTTACAGTTTTATGGCAAGCCAAAAAGTGTCCTGTGAGAAGCTCTGTTGTCATAAAGCAGTTCATATATATTCATTCATCAGATTTTCTCACAAACAGATGTTTCATTCAGTTTAAACTGTGAACTCTCACATGCATCTACATCTTGTGTAATCCATTTAGCATGGGCTTCCAAGCCTGTCTATCTCTTCCTTACCAGAGGTGAAAGCACAGCTCTTCCATAGAAGTGGATGACAGAGCGAGCCTTCAGGGAACATGATGGCTCGCATGTAGTCTTCTTGAATTTCCCCTCCTCCTGCAATAATGCCAGACTCCACAGACAGAACTCCTCATAGCTTTCCATCTCTGGACACCCGCACATCCACACTCTGAGTAGGACACACACACCATGTAGCCTCGTGGCCCAGCTGTTAAATTAAATGGAGAGCGAGAGATTAAAAGGGAGGGTCCGTGTGAGGCTGCACTACACTGGGGTTTGACTGACGAGCCGAAACCATGTGGGTAAATGTGACAAATCACCTACAACAATAGCCAGTCTGTCTGTCCTCGGTGATTTTATCACACTCATCACATTCCTGCCATTCCTTTGCTTTCTGTCATACTTTGCTGGTGCCTGTCTTCCGTTTCCATGTTTTGTGGAAATGCAAAAGGGACTCGTGTGTCTGATCAATACGGTTTCTATTTCTGAAATGTCTGTCAGCAAATGACAGTAGTCTGCAGACTACTCACAGACAGGTAGGGCGTTTGCGTAAGCAGACAGCTCCTGTGTGGATTCAATTAAAACAATGTGCCTTTGCAATAAGCGTGAGTGTCACTGGCTCTATGCAGCATATCTAATCTATTGGACAGGTTTGAATTCAACCAGCAGGTCCTAATGATGCTGCTGCTGGTCTTCAGACGCCTAATTACAGTAGCCAATCCACGCTTGTTCTTCCATCCGGCAGAGCAGAGGTGGGGATCGTTTTCTTTGTGTATCTGGTATTACAGAGAAAGCTTAATTTCGGCAGCTTTTATGTTAATATTTAAGCATTATCCAGTTTTGCTGTCTTTGGAAGCTAAAAAAGACGTCTTAGTGCAGATACCCTCTGCAGAATGACAGCGGATACCCGGCGCTTATTCTTACCTACTCAGTGGAGAAACACTAATATCGCCCTCCTGTCTTCCAGCAGGGACTGTCAGACACGGACAGATGTCTCAGGGAAACACAAACGGGAGGCTTTATCGGTGAGACTCACGTCTCTCTCCTCAATCTCGGTTCGATCATCTTCATCACCATGCTCAACTCTTCCGGGCTCCAACAGCGCCTCCTAGCAACAGCACGCGGGCCACGTTCCAATCTGATCCCCCGAGCAAGTCAAAGGCTCTCGTTCCAATAAGCTCAATGCCACCTGCCCTCTTTTCCCCTTCATTTCTCAGTGAATGCAATAGAATTAGGCTATAGCCTAGCAGGGCTACTTTATCACACGGTCTTTGTTTTACTATGTTGTTATCTGCTCATAGCCTCGAGTTAATAGTGCTCAAGAGGATAACGAGTTCTTGGCAAATGAGTCTACATAAATATCATTAATATGATCTGCTTGCAGCTATTCTCTACTGTGTTAAACAAATCTCAGTTTAAATTTTTATAATGTATATAATTTATTTATTTATTGTTATGAGTGATTAGACGAATTATTTAATGTGCCAAGTATTAAAGAAACAGGATGATCTTGGGGGAAAATAATGTAATTTATGTACCACCATCCTTACTGTACATTGTGCAGCGTGTTTTGTAGTCTGAAACTTTATGAATGAATGAATTTATGTAATTTAAGTCCTATTTTAATCGTCCTCTTCTGCAAGACAACCACTAAATATGAAGTGACAAAACAGGTGCGCCTTCTAGTAATGTGTACAACAAATTTCTCACATCTTACAACTAATTATGCGCATATAAAAGGGGTGGGAGCAAAGAAGATGCTCTGTTGTGTGTATTACACAGAATACACTGTCCTCCACATAAAATAAAATATGTTTATGGATGTTACATATGCATTAAAAACTGTAAGACTGCAAAGGTCAGTGCATAGGTTGTCATAGCTAAAGGTAAACAGCAAAATCATCAGATGAGGAAGAAAAACTGGCAGGATTCAAAAGCTAGATTACAATGATTATACTTCAAGAGGAGTTTGAGACAGACATACGCTGGGTCTTTTTTCTTTTTTTTTTGCAGAGAGCATTCTAACTTCTTGTTTTATTGCATGGTATTTTTCACTGTCTGTAGTTAACAAGAACAAACTGAGTAGGATTACAAACATGGACAGAAAGATTTGAGGTCAGCTACAACACAGTACGATTCACCTTTGGGAGTCCTGAGTGGTGGATAAGGGGTGATGTATCCTTAGCAATGTGTCACACCTTCTTCATCGTGAACACACCTTGCTAACATCATGACAGAAGTACAGGGTACCACTTTTGTATGTATCGTGTGCCCAGAGGACTTTTATACCTTGTAGTATGGTAAATGGACTGGTTCTTATATAGCACTTTTTTACTCTGAGCACTCAAAGCACTTTATACAACTTGTACATTCACAGAAGCACTTTTTCCTATGCTGTTCCTAAGTGCTTCATATCAGACATTCACACCTCCAATAGATGCATCAGAGAGCACCATGAGGTTAGTATTTGCCCAAGGATATTTGGCGTGGAGCAGACTGGGATCGAACCACCAACCTTCCGGTTAGTAGGTTACCTGAGCCACCTGAGTTACAGCCATCCCAAGGTAACGCTGCTGAACACAGCTGATATTACATGGGTGTGATTTGCACACAGCTGTGGTTTGTTTTTACTATTACTTATTGTTAATACCTTGAATTTCTGTAACTATGAAGTCTTTATTGTTGTGGTTGTATTTGCCCGCCCTGGATTTTTGGTGTCCAAAAGGCAAACTACTTTTCTGAAGAAGATATTGAATCTGCACACTTGTGATGAAATTGCTTATAGTGCAATAATACATCCTTATGTCTTCCTTTGTGTCCCACTTTTATTTTTTATTTTTTGGAGTTTTGCATTTTTCTATGAATTTTCTGAAAGAAGTGCATTAGAAATTGTTGTTGTTTTAATGGTTAGTAACATCCCAAAGAATAATAAAGAAGAAAAGAATGAAGACAAGTGGGAGCACCTAAAAAATGTTTTATAATTCCTATTGTAAACAGGTGACTGCAAATGGCAAAGAATAGATTCATTTTCCAGCAGCCAACAGACCTCGTATTATCTTAATAAAGACATAGGAAAACAGGCTAAATCACTTCAGATGCACTTTGGAAGTTCCTGCTTCTGTCAGAGAAAAGTGAGGGCTTCCCAAGGCTTGAAATATAAACTTCCCCTTTATCAATTATATAATTTGTTCATTGATGAATATACACTCCTTATCTGAGGCTGAATAAATTTTTTAGAAAAGTAACAACTCAACACCGCATAAGGTATAATTTAAAGACTGAATTATTGGTTTATGTTTTTTTAGTGATTTATTTATTTTACTGATGTCCAGAATTTACAGTAGTAAACAGTAAATGATGCTGAAATTCTCAGAGTTCATCTCCTGTGTGCACAGGGGAACCTGAATGTATCGGCTGTGCAATGCGAACATTTTCCTTGTTGTCCCGAAGTAAAGCATCAATGTCACTTTCAGTAAAAGCGCCTTTAGAATCCTGCCACAAAAGCAAAATGTTAAGAGTAAATTTGTGTACTTGAAAAACATGAAGTTCACGTTTCACAACTGGCTACTCGCTCACTGACAACTTACCTCAAAAGTCTGGCGTTTAACCCCCACACATGAGTTGGACTGCTCATAACACAGAGCTATATCCAGATTCTTCGGCTCTTTGTTCACCAGAGCTTCATAGAACTGGTCACGGTGAGACTCTGAATGGCAAATCCAGAATAAGTTCTTGAAAACAAGATAAATTACTTGACATATCTGATGTTACCTTACCTAACAAGTGTCTGCAGGCTGATGTCAGTTTGTCCTTAGAGACATGGTGACTGTGAGGCAGAGGTTTCTCACACAACGCCCCACTGATGAGGCGTTTAACAACTGTGTTTCTGCTCTTAACTGGGGCTTCCTTGATGGATTTCTCAAGCTCTGTAAGGTATTTATAGACTGTGACTTGCTTTCCCCTTTCCTTTTGTCTTTTGTTTTCTATTTGTATTCCTGGCTATCCCATTTGTTAGATTGTGCTACTGGGTTATCAGAAACCATTAATAAAAAAGCTCTTAGCCATAATGATTTATTGTCCAACATACCTTGTGCCACTGTTAAACAAGTCTCACAGTAGGTGTCTGTTAATAATAAAACAGTTAACAGAGGCACTCTCCAGCAGAAACCGAACTACATATTATCTGATGACTGAGGAAACCAAGGTGACTGTAGTGTTTACTTACAGTGATCTATCTCTTCAGGCTGCACAGGAAGAAGAAGGCACACAAACAGCACAAAAATAGCAATTTTCATGGTGACTGTTCACCAAACATGTAAACTGTGAACACAGCAGCTATCTGCACACTACGAAACAGACAAGAAGAAGTCAACTGCACCCAGCTGTCTTCCCTTTCATAAAATGTTGTCACGTGATCTTAGAGACAATGGGATCACATTACCACCATTCCACAAGTGACAGGTGTCTTGTTTTTCAGGTTTTCCTTTTCTAAAAATATTGCCCGGAGTCTTCACTCTGCTCTGGATAGGGGTCTGTGAAGAACACAGTTTAGCATAGGCTTGATAAATGCATGCAATATTAAATGCCAAAAGATGAATTAAGAGGTACAGTACTTTTAATAACAGGTGTGGTTTGGGTGCATTTGTTCATTGATCATTTGCTATTCATGTTTTTATGATTTTTTTTTTACAACAAAAAGAGTAAATTAAACTCTATTAAAAACTTAGTTTCAACACTGATAGAAAATGCTAATTATAAGTCTTTGCACCCAGAGACAGGATTAGAAATGAAGAGACAAAGTTAGGATTGGACATGCATAGAGAAGGAATAGTGGATAAAAATAAGATAAGTGAATTTGTTCCATGGTTGGGAAATTCATGTTATTACAGCAGCAAAATGAATAGAGCAGGAATAAAAAAAATAACCTATTTGAATAATACTATACCTCAGTGGAGACAAATGGACACTTTCCATATATATATATATATATATATACTATATGTGATATATCTGATCAGCATATATCAGATCTGATATATACTAATATATCTGATATATTCAGGACAAAGGATGTTGACTATGGAGCTAGAGGAAACGAGGAAGACCACAGAGAGAGATTGTGGATTAATGTTCATCAGTATTTAAAAGTAAATATAAAAATTAATGGACCAAAATCCCCCCCCCCCCTTTTTTATGTTATCTGTTGTACAGTTTAGGTTAGATAAGCAACTGTATCACTAACACTTCACCTTGAAAAAGTTAGTATTAAGCACCAATTTAGTTAATAAGTTACTCAGTAAGTTGCTTGACAAGCTAATTCCTTTAAACTAAACAGGGCAAATCTTTGCTACTATGTTACAGCTTTAACTTTCTTATCCACGCACGTGGCCACTAAGTGACGCTATTTTCAACCTCCCATTGAATGGGCGATTGAGCTGGCTCCCATATATGGTCATTTTTATCATATATGGAGTGACAGTGGTGACGCGCATGCTGCAACGGAAAAAGTGACCGTGTGCGGGAAAGGCGAACGTTAGAGCTGGGTCCTCTTTTCGAAGGTACAACTGTGAAAGCTATAAACCGTCTGCATGAATAGACCATCCACGAGTTTACCGTCAGTAACCCGCAGTCATTCTCAGCATGTGAGTACACTCTGCCCTGCTAATGATGTGTGCTGCTTTTAGGCGTGCTGTCCTCAGCTCTTATGGGAAGCTACACAGATGATCTCTAGTATTAAACTTGCTGTTGCTGTTTTTAATGGTTGCTTCCGTGTTGCATCCATCTGCTGTTTTGTGTTGTGGAGAATTTTACTGGTGGGAAATATTTAGTCGTAAAAGAAAAATAATAATACAAATAATGTATGCACGACTGGCTATTATAGAGGCTCACATCAGGACAAGCGAGGCTAACTTCTTCTTTTCTTTCCACAATGGTGATTGTGGGCAGTTGGTCCGTGAACTGAACACAGACCAACTGCATATTATCAGGAGCTTTCCACGCAGGCGTAGTTAAACCAACACTTCCACAAACCTTTAGCAGAGCGAAAAGGTCCATGTGAAGAAGCGAGAGACTTGACAAGTGTACACTTCCGTTGTCGTAGGAAGTGGCCAGACACTCGGACTTTGTTTTCTTTTTTTTCTTTTTTGTCAAACCGCTTTTATTTTACGACAGCCACTTCTGACTTGCTCATGGGTCATCCACACTCACAAGTTTTGTTTTCTATTTCCTGATCTCAAACGCACTTGCACGAGACATAGTAATTAATCATTAATATTTAATGATGAAACTGGAAGTGAGTGGGCTTGCTCCTTAGTTCTTGAGCCCACCTTTTGTCGTCCTTGACGCTAAAACTTACAATAAGATCGTATCGAAAGCTCCCATAAGGTGAATACACTGTTGTTGTGCAGCAGACTGTCCAGCAGATGGTGTCTCTCTAAAGCACGCCTGTTCAGAATGGGAAGAGATTTTAGGTGTCTGATATGCCTCTGTGGGAGCCTTCTCTTTCAGCTTATCGTCTGCAGAGATAAGACTATGATGTTGAATGATAAGTGCCACTAGCTTCCAAAACATGCATTATACAGGTAGGTTTTAGTTTTAAAAAATCAAAAGTAAAAGTGATTATTGTGCAAAACCCCCTCTTTTTGCACATTATATTATTTAGCTTTATGTTTTATTTATGAAACTTTGGTGGCTTCATACAGGAACATAATAATTCTAGGGCATGTTGAAACACAAAATCCTCAGTATGGCTCTGAACAACTCTGAGAAGAGTAAAACTTATTTAACAAATATAAAACCCTTATAATGGTTGATATATATATATATATATATATATATATATATATATCAAGAATTGGAATAAAACTAAAGCATTACTCTGCTCTGAGATATGGGGTAGAATTACAATGTAGCATAAATTTCACATGATAAACTCAAGTATATGCCTTACGTAGTAAAGTAGTGAGTATTGTTAATATCTCCTTCTGTAGAAGGCCTTTTGTAGAAGGCTGATCTGTCCTCTGCTGCTCTTTCTTGTGGTTTCACCTGTTCATTTTTTTGAAGGGGGGTTGGGTTGGGGATATTTGTCTTATACAAATTGAGAACCTACAGTATATATCGTGCAAACATGACTCTTTGTAGGAATCCTCCTTACAGTAACCTTTCCATTTTGCTGTGAATTGGGCTGTTTTATTTCCTCTCCTTGCCGCATGCTAAATTATAAGGTAACAAGGTTCTTAGCAGTGTAATTACTCATAATCCGGATTTGATTGTAAAGTGGATTATTTGATTTGGCAGTGTGAGCTTCATCGCTACCAATATTAGTGATGAAGCTTATGTCTCTGTTATTTACAACTTATTTGTAGGTTTTCTTGCGATATTCTCACTTCTCTTATTCTTGTGCCTAAAATGAGCCACACCCTTTCACTTTAACTCTGTACTGCATGAGACTTTTGAAGCACTGAGCTTCATGAGGCTCAATAAAGTAATAAAAATTGCTGATCTTTGATTTTTGCATGTAGAAAGTGTGGGATTTGCTTTACAAGCTGGTGGTTGGGTTATTTTGTCTAGTTATGAGTATTTTAATGAGTTTATTTGCTTCCATACATCTACAAGTGTCATGCATTCCCTCACTGTCTTTATTACGCCTATGAGGCAAGCTACCAGTGGACCTTCACTTGATAGTATTGGTTTGTGTAAATGATAGATAGATTAGATTAATTCAGCTCCAGGTATGCAACCATACAGACTCTTTTTTTTTAGTCAGGGTGAAATATCCTGAATAGAAAACCCGTGCAGACATGCAGGCTGTTATAAGCAGTGACTTTATGCACTTAATCATTTACAGACTAACACTTTTTTGTGTTGGCATTAGTCATTGTGCTGTTTCAACATGACTGAATGCACAAAAACACCTTAATAACTTTGGTGTAATCCTCCTTTAGAGGGTTTGTAGTAACAGCACAGCAGCAAGTGCCAGCGTTTCCCTTTCCCTTCACAGGTTTGTTAATGGTGCATAAAAAAAGACGGGGCTTCTCAAAAGTCTGGTGCTTTTAAATATAATCGTGAAGATCCGCATTTTCTCACTTCCTTCACCAGCCTCGTCACGATTGGCTATTTTCCCCCCTCCTTTTTGTCACCTGCTCATCTCCACTCTTTCACCCTTCACATGGAGCAAAAAATACAAGTGGTGGAATAAAATGTTAAACAATAACTTATATGGAGGTCAGTGAAAATGAGCGAGTCTTATTTTTCTTAGTTAATACTTCATATTACAAAATTATTATAAAGAGAGCCTCAGCAGCGCTGTCATGAATGGATCGAGCTTCTTTTAAGCGGCAGGTGTCATGCAGGGATTTCTAGTTGAAACAAAAGCGTGATCTCCGTCAGTGCACGGAGCACCGAGCAGTGGCTCAGCAGATGCCGTTGCAACGCCGCTTTTCCTCCAATAGATTTAAAGTGTGCGCTCTGGCCGACAATGGATGGTCTGGGAGTGGGAGGATCAGCTCAGCAGCGATCCTTCTGGCTTTGTTACGCCCGGGAAGCCATTTTGGAAATCTGCTTGTTGTGCACTAGCACAGCAGTCTCTCGCCACTTGTAAACTTTGGCGTATTTCTGTGAGAAAATAGCGTTGAAGGATTTGTGGATCCGCAGTCATAAATAAGCCTTTTGGGGGTTCCGCGCGTCGGGATGCTGGCAGAAGTTTGCGCATGTTCGCTGATAGTACTGTGTGGATCTTACTCATTTGGATTACGCTCTTAAAGAATAACAGCATAAATGGAGCCTAACAACGCGGGCAAGTTGACCAGCTGCTTTGAAAATCATATTAATGTAGAAACTGTTTTTAGTGACAGTGTGTTTAAAATTCGGATCTTCGCTGCGCTCCTTTGCCAACAGTTTTGACAGTGTGCGCAATTTTAGGCCTGATTTTCTACGGTCGTTTTATTACATCTGCGACAGTATCAGACGTTAGACGCGTTCTCTGTGGTTAATGGTGATCAGTAAATGCGTGTTGTTTTTACAGATAAATCTCAAGTTAACCTGCACGATGAGCAGTGTGATTAGCGCGTCGTTGCACAAGCCTGTAAGTCAGTGACGGCGCTGTCTAAATACATCCAGCTTCTAAATTTAGCACGAATGTAACGGGGCTGATATGTCATCGGGCCTGAGCGCAATACAGTTAGAACAGGAGTACACATGTGCTGTAAACAGTATTAGTGTATTACTGTGTTTTGACAGTAGCTGGAGCAGTCACAGGACTCAGCTGTTTGCGCTGTTCGTCGCACACAGTTTGCGTAAAGGAGGCAGCAAAAAAATAAAAAGGGAGATGTGCGATAGTACTGTGGGAAAGGTGTCAATGTGTTGCATGTGTTTGTGTCTCTGGTTTCTCTTGTTACTGTTCAGCTTGTCTCTTGGTGGATTAATGCACCGTAGGGGAGATTAGTATTTAATTTGTGTCCACATTCAGCGCCTGCGTCATGATTCAGCGCAGTGCTGACATGTTGCAAAAAAAGAAAAAAAAAACAACCCAAAACTAATCCTGGCTGAATTTAAGTAGTCCCCTTGGCTTTTGGGAATTTGTTTCCTTTTATCCCGCTTTTCGGCTTGGAGACTTGGATGTGGATTTGAAATCATGATTAAGATTATGGTGTTGAGAGTTTGGTGCTGGGTTTTTAGTAATGGCCATCTGTTTCATTCGGCTGCTCTGTCTTTGAGTTGTTGAACAGAAGTTTGAGTCAGACTGCCACATGCACAGAGTGGCATCTAGAATAGTTGTTCTGTTGTGGCCAGAAACCTCCAATCGGACACTGTTGTTGCATCAGTTATCTCATTTAAAGCTGCCTGAGGCAATATTGTCTACCACTGTATACTCTGCATGTAGCTTTGTGTGATGAGGTCATGGAAGTGATCCATTTGAGCCAAAATCTCACTCTTCAGCTTGCTTAAATGCTCTGTTGCAGGCAGCTTTTTCTACCCTTGGCTCTGTATGATATCATTTAGAGTGCATATCCCTACTACAGCAATCAGGGACACTCAGCAGTCCCACCCACTTGCCAGTCATACCATTCGTATGCAAGTGTGAGGCCGTTGACGGAAAGCAAGCTTAAAAATGGAGCTAAGATGACTTGTTTCAGACCGTGGATGGACTGCAGCTTTTCATCACAGCCCAGTATTTGAATTCTGCATGATAATGCAAATCTAAGCTACGGAGCTGGGAATGAACACATTGGGTCCACTTTAATATTGACATGCTCGCAACAATACACAACTCTTCAAACTGTTCACCAAAGTAGGAATATTTGCAGAACTGCTGTGTTGGAATGCATTAGTCTTACCTTGGTTAACCTGAGAAACTTTCAACTGTGAGCAAGTGGAACAAAGTATTTGTACAACAGTTCACACAATGCAGGTTTCACTAAGAAGACCAGCCTTTTGGCTTTAGACTTCCCGCCCATTGCCTTATAAATCAGCCCCACCCCTTTGTGTTTTACTGGGTTTCATAATACTCAGCTTACTCGAGTGCTCACTGTAGCTGTAGCTGTGCTGGTGAGGAGTCCTCCTATTACAAAGGGGGAGAGGATCGTCATTCTTTGGCCTGTCTCTACCAGCCTTTTTTCGATCAGCTGCTTGTTTTCTTTGTGTCCGGAGGAGAAGAGACGAGTCATTCACTACAGCTTCACTGGTGTCCGTAGCTTCTGTCATCTACCAGCGTGAGCCAGCATGGAGGAAGAGGTTGGCCAACTCTCAACCACAGGCAGAAACACAGTAGTATTGTTGTATTCCAGAGGAAAAGGAATGTCCAGCAGCTCTCATTAGGGTCTTGCCCGCACATGGCTGTACAGCACAGCACTTACTGGCGGTTGTGTTTCCTTGGAGAACAGCCCAGTGAATGGAGCTTGAATTGATTTGGGAAGAGGCAGGAAATTTGCTAGTGCTGTGTTATTTTATAAAATGTAGATGCAGTTCTGAATCTGTACTTGAAATGCAGTTAAGCTGTGGCGCAACTCGAGCTCATCATTTCTGCCAGAGACAAACTGAACAAAGCGTTTTGCATTTTGTTGTGTGTGTCTGTGAAGTTGGTCTGTTCTTGTTGTCCTTGGCTAAAATAGTCCTTTGCCTTGAATCCTAACTCTTGCAGTCTAAACAAAGAAGTCTGAACATGGATTTTTCCCAGCTGCACACATACACGCCACCACAGTGTGCTCCAGAGAACACCGGCTATACTTACTCTCTCAGGTGAGACCTCAGCGCCGCGCTGCCGTAGACTCGCTGCAGTACTCTCGCTGCAGCATCAAACATTCAGGCCCACAGCATTTTATTCACACCTTGCATGTCATTTGTGGCTGCTGAGATCCTGCTGGTGCATTTTAATCAGAGTTGTCCAAATACTCTCTCTTCTGTTTGCTCTAGTCCATGAACAGAATATGCTTGAAGTCGAACTCTAATTCTCATGTAATAATTTTTCTGTCTACTTGGTTATGACTCACATTTTATCCCATTTTATTTCCTTACTGAAAATATCCATCTGTCCCTCAGCTGTTTGAAAGTTGAGAATATGCACATGATTTGCTTTTCATTTAAAATAGAAATGCCTTCATTTATAAGAACAGCATGAGGTTTTTAATTGTTTTTGCTCCTCAGTACATTTCTGCGCTTGAACTTGAGGTTTTAGTAAATCTGTGGCTGTAAAAATATCATCTGGTTGTGGTTTTGATGAGTCAGCCTCACAGTTCTGTTGTGCATTTCGTGCTTGGTGAGCAGTTGGGAAGCCTTGCGCAGAAATATATCCGAGGCTTGTCTGTACGCACTTTTCGCTATATTGCGAAATCAGCGTGGCAGTTTAAAACTTTTCAATGATTTTTAGAAGAAAAGAGAACAAGTCGTGGTGTTTTGAATTTTTTGTCGGAGAGGATGGTGTCCATACGTGTGCATGCATGTAGCACCAGCCTCTCCCATCGTGGTCCTCTTCCACACCCTGTTTCTTGTCAGTCATCCTGGCTTGGGGTATGGGCGTGGTCGACATTACATCAGTAAGGTATGTGGAGGAATCTACGTCTTATTGCTTTCAGAACAGAGGAGCATTTGCAGAGCAAGAAATTTTAACTTCATTGTGCCTTTCCTCGCTTTAGGCAATGGGAGAGTGATTGCATGACTTTTAGGAGCTTCTCATTTGAGTATGAGAGTATGAGAGAGTCTTGTAAAAAGTCAAGTTCGAACAAAGACCCCTCATTTGGTTTACAGCTTCTCTTGCAGAAATGCAAATCACATGGTGAGAAGTGCACTAAGCAGATCCATTTGCTCTTTCCCAGCCAGCAAGACAAAGTCAACAGCAGCTTCAGTAAATGTGTGTCACACTAAGTTGTGTTGTTTTCATTATGTATTTGATGTGTCAGCAGGTGGGATTGGTATTTATGGACAGCGGTAGTTGGCTGACTAGATGTTTTTTACGTTCAGCTTTTAGAGTAGCAAGTAATCTCTGATGCTGTATTATAATGAAAATGACAAAATATTAACATTCTTCAGATTTCAGGTCAGGATTGTGGCACACAGGGTGTGTTTTCAAGTTGTGTGAAATCCTTTCCTAGTAATAAGTCTCATGAGTCACAGTCTCTAGACTGAGGCCAAATAAGAAGAATGTACAAAAGCTTGTTTGACTCCTCACCCAAGTTTGCAAGGTAGACTTGAAAGGCTCAAACACGCTAATCATGTTCCTTTGAATGCAGTCAGCTGGGGAGCTATTAATGAACCTCCCAGTCAAAGCCGTGCCCGTGATCTCAGGATTAGGCTAACAGTTTATGCTGCTTGACTAGCTAGTTGACTGATCTGTTGTTTTTGTTAGCCTGTGTCTACTGCAGCTCAGAGGCACTAAATGTTGGCGCTTGCAAATAGCCCCTCATGTGTTCAGTGTGTGTGTGTGTTTGAGTGTGCATGGTCTACAGTGAATGCAAGAGAGTAGCACAGAGAGGGACAGGGTCAGGTGACAGAAACCGTTGGCCCATCTGTTGTCAAAACTCAAAAGAGCAGAGACAAGTTTTGTAGCAGTTGATAGTGCTAGAGGAAGGGGCTTCCCTCTTACCAGGGAGAGACTGTTACAACATGGACCCAGCAGTCTGAGTAATACTGTATGTGCTCCCAATGAGAGAAATGCTCGTACAATCTAATTTATCACCAACCAAGGTTTAAGTTTGGGAATTCCCCAGTGCCTACACAGCTGCTACAATGTAGAGTGAGCCTCAGTCCAGTAAAAAGAGACTTCTCAATAGTCTTTTCTTTTATGTTCTAAACCAGGATACTTTGATTCATGCTCCGTAATCCTGATAATGATACCTCAGAAAATTGGTTCCATTCTTTTTGACACTGTTTTAGATGATCAGACTCAACTTCCTGGAGAGTTTAACCAGGGTTTTCCTGCTGTCATCAATATTAAAAAATGTAAACAAACATTTGTTCAAAAAACAAACAGAAAAACCATCCATTCATATAAAAATACAAAAATACAATTGAAGCTTAGAGCATGCTGTTAGGAGTGACACAGCAAACCAAAACCACAGCTGAAGGACTTTTTAAAAGGTCCATATTCAGTGTCCTAAAACTGTTGAGAAGAGGGAAAAAGATAAAGGTAAGCTTTAAAAAAACAGCTTTTGCATGTGTGAACAAGGCTAAAGTACAAAACACCACAGACTTTGTGTTATGTCTTCTCTTGAAATATTGTTTAGAGTTGGGTGATATTTATGTGACTAGCCCAGGAATAGTGATGTAGACTCAGTCCTCTTTGTTATTTCTGAAGCCTTTTCAGATAACTGCATATTCTAAGCTTGAAGGTTTAACATCATAGATTGTTTTTGCACATTTTTTAACATTTTGACTTGATAAATGGCAAACAAGAACAATTGCACTTTACAGGCTGTGACTGAGAATTTAGTTTCACCACCTCCAGAAAATTGCACTGAAAGCAGGTGTGTTTGCCAAGTGTTGACTCTTAGAGACCCTCCATATTTTATAGAAGTGGAAGTAGGTCAGTAGGGCTGGGGCTTCTGTTTGGGGGCTTTTTCTCCATCAAGTGATGGTTGAAGTGTGTAAACCGTAAGCAGCAGGCTTGATTGAGTACTCTGATACTATATAGTGCTATCTGCAAACATTAGCTACACATAAGTGATGAAAAATAAATAAATAAATGTGACAATAACCGATAGAAACTCAGCCTTCTAGCCATGGAAACATTTTTTTAAATACAGATTTAAACAGATTTTTTTATTATTATTAATTTGGTTAAGCAAATTGATGCAAACATAAATCTGCAAGAGCATACAAAGCACATTTTCTCATCAGATTTGTGCCTGCTAGTCATGCTCTGCAAGACCAGGTTCAGGGATACAACATGAATAGGCTGGGGCTGAGTGCACTGAGAGTCAGCTGGACAGTTGTTGCTCACCTGCTGCTGCAGTTGTTTTGACATGTGATCTGTTTTTTTTTTTTAACTACATGCACTGCTGCACAAGTGCCAAGCAAATGACAGCAGCTGGATTTTTAAGGGTTTAAGAGTTAGCTTTCCTCTTTTCTTGTGAGTGTTATCCAAACATTTCTGTTTCTTTAAATGGTTCCCACTGCCATAAAAGTAGAAATTTGAACCTTAAATCTTAAGTGCGTGATGAATATGATTCTGCATAAAAGAAGCACTTTTGTTTCTGGCCTGTATTGTGTTTTTGCATCACAGCATCTGTCTGTGGACGTGGTAAATATCTAGCTTCTGCTTCTGATGAGTCTCTCTCTCCAGCCAGAGATTTATTTAGGACGGTCTCCGTGGCAGCAACAGCAACATAAATTGGCACACTGTGGTGTTATAGCACGGATAGGAAAAGGACACCACACAGCAGGGCAGAGGGAGGTACTGTCTGTGGGTGGGCTCAAATGATCCTAATCTCAGTGCCAAATCCAACCCACCCAAACATATTTGGATGGAAATTTGAAGACTCCCAGATCCTGGATTCTGGTAACTATAGGCCTTGGCACTTAAAGGGCTCAGTTGAACAAAACAGGAAGACAGAGGGGGGCTACAATTGTGCTCTGATTTCATATTTTCCCCACAGACTTTCGAAGGCTCGTACAGCTGAATTTCCAACTGAAAAAACTGAGAGAAATACAATTTAAACACAATCAACACAATCCTGTAATATCACAGGGAGGAGATTTGAATAATGGAAACAAAATAGAAACGAGCGTCAGCCAAATAACAGCATCCCAAGTCTCTAAAATAGTTTGCTGTTGGCACCAATCTAATAACCCACGAACATTCAGTAGTAGAACTTGCAGTAGGTTCAATTTTCTTGTGCTTGCAGCATTCCCATATAACACATTTTGTGTTGTTTACAAGAGATGTAATGTTTTGCTGTGATTAGATTAAAGTGCCAGCCAAAGAAATTTTGGTTTATGAGATTGCGGATGGAAAATTGGACAAATTCAATTAGAAAATCTGATGTCTGAATCCATCTTTTTCCTTTCGAAAATGATGTTCTATGTAAATGGTTCTTTCACATGGTAGGACAGTACTTAAGACACTCAGGTGTGCACTGGGCAACTAACAAAATATTTGTTTGTACGACTTTAACTAGGGCTTCTCATTTTTCTAAAAGTTTAAATCAGGTCAGCATGCCCCTCTTATTATAGTGTGTGTGCGCATGTGCGTGTGTGTTGGGGTATAAACCTCCTGGCAAGCTTTTAACAAAGCATTGCAGCCACACTTGTGGTTTCCACACTGAGATTTACAACCCAAATGGTTTTTATAACCTCTGTTGAAGATGTGTGTGTGTGTGTGTGTGTGTGTGTGTGTGTGTGTGTGTGTGTGTGTGTGTGTGTGTGTGTGTGTGTGTGTGTGTGTGTGTGTGTGTGTGTGTGTTTGCGCAAGCGTGTTAGTGTTAGACAGAGAGGGTGCAAATGGTAGCCATCATGGGGCAGGGTTCTTACTAACTGGACATACTGCAGCAGACTTCAGCTGACTTCCTGCTGTGTTTAACTGTTTTTTTCCTGCACTTATCACAATTGCTTTGATCTCTTTTATGCTGTGTTCACATTTTCTCCTGCAGATGAAACAGAGATATCTTTGATGTCTGAATGCCATTGGTAAAAATGACATTTTTCTTTTACTTTTAGAAAACTACAACTGTTACATTTTTATAGTTTTAATGTCTTACAAGCTAACCGTTCCTATAAAGGCTCATAAAAACTATAGAAACTATAGAAGAAGTTAAAAAGTGATAAAGGAATTAGGCAAACGTTACAGTGTAATACAACTTTTAGCCCTTAGCTTAAATCTGTTCACATATGTCCCTTAAACAAGGTAGGCTAAATCATTCATTGCTGGACTTTAAACTTTAAAAGGTTGATGAAAAACGAAGGAAAAAAACTAATTAGTGCCTCCCAGCTGATCTTTTTTTTTTTCTTTTTTGTGCAGTAAGTTTTTAGTGTTTTTAATGAAACCATGCAAAATTTGACTTTGATGGTATCAATATTTTCCAGATTAAAGGCCCTTGGAGAACATGGGGCTTTTAATGGGTTTATACGTTTTGGGGTTTTATTTATGTCATTTTTTTATTTGCTGCCAGCATTTTTGAGCCCTCATAACTTCTTTAGTAGTGAAGATGGCCACATTTACTTACAGACATTTACTTGCTTGATCACAAAAATGACTTTATTTATTCATTCCAGTATTCGGAATTATTATTTTTATAATAACTGAATGGATATGCTCATTTTATTTGCTTGGTGTCAACAAAGTGTCTCCTTTTGTATTTTGTATGATGGGATTTCATACTTTTGCATACACTATGCAAAGCAGGCTTCATGTGGGAGGCTATTTAGAGATGGGAAACAAATTCTAGCACTGTAGACTCACCTGTGGTGATGTCACAGGAGTAACTTTATTTCTGTTGGTGTGGAGGGATCATCTATCACTGGATAGATGAAGATGAAACCAGAAGTGACAATTTCCTGAGTTATTTTGGCAGCTGCTGTGACTTCTGCACTGTCATAAAAGAAAACAAAAAATCCTAAAAAAAACAATTGGTTTTCTGTTTCAGTTGGTTATTTTGATAAGTGGGATCAGTGGAGACCTGTCTTTCGTCCCATGGACAAATGTTTCCTGTATGAGCTGTAAGTTCCTTGCACTGATCATGCATAGTAAACAGACTCACTCAGCTACATTTACACCCGGATGAATGAATGTCATGTCATAAAATATATATTTTGTAATTTTTACTTGATTGAAGGCTGAGTCAAAGGAGCTTGCAATAGAGTTTGCAACCAGAGTTTCGGGTGAGTTCAAACTCTGGTTGATTGGGACCCACACCCAGTTTCACACCTTGGCTCAGGCGATTAGAGGATCATCAGGGGGTCCTTTTGTCCCTCTGTGGGGGGAAACTCCCTCTAGGTTTATATCTGGGACTCCCCACCATTTGACCTTAGAACTGAAGAAGCTTCTCGGATGAGAGGTGAAACGTCTTCAAGTAACTTAAAGAAGTCCAGACGCTTTTCTTTGCAAGCTCCTTTGACTACAATGACCTGGATGACTGAGAACCTTCACAGACATTGAAGGCTGAACTTTAGTAATCTATAACAAATATAAACAGCTCGACTGCATAAGAAATGTCCAAAGTAACAACAAGGCAAACTTAAGCTGGTTAAATGTAGAGTCCAGTCTGATCAGATTGGATGTGCAGTTGTGCGCTGTAAGAAAGTTTGGCTGCGCCCACTGAGTGTGGGAAGATAAAGCTTTAGTGTTATGTAAGGAGAGATTCCAGGAAGCTGAATGTCAGGATGGAAGTGTCTTCTCTCTGTAATGTACTGCATGGCTCTTCATCTTTGTCTTCTTTGCTGTGTCCATCTCTATTTTTGTCACCGATGTGGGCCGTGGAAGCCGCCTGGGAGAGAGCGGCACATGGATGAATTTGGATACCCGATGAAACGAATCGCTTGTTTTTAAACTTTTTTTAAATTTGCTAAAGGAGGGGGTGGTAACCAGCTCTGTTGGGAGGTAAAAGCTTTGTTTTTATAAAAACCCAAATGGTGTTTGTTGTGTTAAAATATGCCCACATGGGGTTTCCAGGTAGAACAGAAGGTTATTAGGAAGCTTCTACCTGGCTGTAGACAGTTTCCTCGTGCACACACCCTGATCTGCCCTGTAACACTTGCTTCCACACCCCACAGAAACGTTACTAATCAAACCTGAATCATTATGCTTTGGTATGAAAAACACACTTCTGTTTGTGCGTGAGTTCTTGTATAAATAGGAATGAAGTTGTGTTTTGATAAGAATGTAACCTGGAAGCAACATTTTATCCACTCCATGTTGCAGCTGTTGAAGTGTGGCATTGAGACATTCTCGCTGTGGACCGGAATCACTGGATTAACTCCTTTCGGTCATTTTTGGATCACTTTAAAAAAGAGAATTGTCAGAGTTTGGGACTCGCAGTTGATTTGGAAAGGCAAATGCTTGACTGCCACGCAGCTGTTTCCCAATATTTAAATTTCAAATTTGAATTAGATAAAAAGAGGTGTAGGTGTGATGGAAAACTGATTGTTATTTTGATATTTAGCCTACCTGTGTTACGGTACGTACTATTTTCTCAGACCTTTGTTTAGACAGTGTCCAGCAGAGTCCTTATAGTCTCGACTGAAGCTCTGTTGGATCTGTTTGGTCATTTTCACAGCACAGATGCTTATTCAGGGATATCAGTGCTGTAGGCATAAGTGGACAATGATTTGAGACAAAAATGTTTCCAATTTTTGATTCTAGTTTGGATTTTACTCAAAAATGTAACTGTACACAAATAAAATTGTAGATTTTTATCTTGCCTCCTACTAATTAGTGCACTAATGACAGTGCTTATTATAGCATTTTAAAACCTATTTTGCTTTGAAAGATTTGTAACATTTTTTTACTTTTTGGTGTTTCAAAGAAACCTCTCCTTGCTACCAATCCTGTGTATATGCTTTGCAGTAGAAGATAGGTTAATTTCAGATCAGCAGGATACTGCCCTGGTGGTCATGTGTTCAAAGAAGGGCCAGTTGGATCAGCAGGCGAGAGGTAGAGTGAGGACGAAAGGACTTAATTGGCTCTCAGTGGGAGTGTGTAATCCTCTGGGTTTTAGAGACCGAGGGAGGGACACAGAGCAACCTGCACAAGATGTAAACGTGCACAAATGCATGCACATACTGCTGGCTTGGTCAGTCTCCTCTGAAATCATATGCCGCGTGTGCTCTGCAAGAGATATGGACAGGCCATAAAACTCGTGTTTACACATTTACAGAGTTTCCTTGTTGAAGTGTAACAGGAAGTTTATTCCCCGTCCTCCATTGAGAGGCTTAGTCCAGAGCTCCACCCTCCCCACTTGTGGACAGACTTTACAGATCGTGCTGTAATCAAATATTTAATTGATTATTTCATAAATTAAAGGAGAAATAAAATGCTTTTGTCTCATTAATCAGCAATAATAAATATTTAAAAGAGACACCTTTTGAATACTGTACATTCTGTCAAAAAAAAACCCTTTCATTTCATTTGTGTGTCATATTAAAATTAGATTTCTTTTAGAAAGAAACATTTTCTTAAATGCCTAAACAAATAATCACAAGTACAATATTTTATGTTAATGCAAATTTTAAAAATATTGTTATTAAAGCCTTGAAATGAGTCCAGTCCAGCACACCAGCGCTTCTTTAGATGTAGCAAAAACTTTGCACTGAGGGTTTTGTTATAATCGAGTTCCTTGATGAGTCATTCAGACCCTACAGTCATATTTGTGGTGCTTGTTTAAGCATTAGTGCCTCTACTATTACAGAGAAAGATGGAACAGTTGTACTTTAAGGCATTTTCTTTTCGCACCAGCCTAGAGGCGTTAGCAAGTTCCATAGTGTTCCAGTGTAGTCTGCAGTTGTTTGAATGTTGTCCTGGCTCAGTGCCTACTCTTCCAGGTGGGTGTGGCCCTGTGAGTCACAGCGAAGCACGGCAAACAACATTCATAGTGTGTTCTGACTTTCAGTTGGTTTTACAGGGAGGGGAGTAAGAGTCTCGTGTTTAGCCTTCTCGCATACTTTGGATGTTTACTGGGTTTTTGTTTTTTTTGTTTTTTTGGTCTAATTTTACTTTCAGAGACACTCTGTGCCTGTTCTTATATTTCTCTCTCCGTGGTGAGTGAGTCACTTCCTGTCAGGAGCTCTGCCAGTTGCAGGGAACAAAAGCATCACAGCTCTGTAAAAAGGACTGGGTTAGTTTTTTGTTTTTTAAAAAGTGTTTCTAAGTTGACTAACTGAGGGACAGACATGAGTAAAAAGGCAGGATATCCCCATTCAGTACTGATTTGATGCATAAAGGCACTCTCGAGGCTTGTTTGTCTCCAAAAGGATTCCCATGCAGTGGATAAAAGAAACGCCCTCTTTGTAATTAACTGTCATGCAGTGCCTTCTTTCACAGAACAGTTTTGTTTTCCTTCCCAATTTTCTAACATTCCCGCTCTTTCTGTTCTTCCTGCTTTTCTCTGTCCACTCTCACTCTCAGCTCCAGCTATTCAACAGCAGCGTTAGAGTTTGAGAAAGAGCACCAGATAGCTCCTGTGTACGAGTCGCCCAGGATGTCACGACGGAGCCTGCGTCTCCAGACCAGTGCCAGTCACTATGGAAACGAGAACCTGGCTGATTACTCCCAGAACCACCACAGCAGCAGCAGCAGCAGCTACACCAGCACCAGCACCAGGAGAGAGACACGGTGAGACCAGCAATGGGCACTTTTCCTCTTTGACTCTAACATTTAACTTACCAAAGAGTAAAAGAAGAATTTTAATAATAATAATAATGATAATAATGGATTGCATTTATATATAGTGCTTTTCGGGACCCCTCAAAGCGCTTTACAATACCACTATTCATTCACTCTCACATTCATACACTGGTGGAGGCAAGCTACAGTTGTAGCCACAGCTGCCCTGGGGCAGACTGACAGAGGCGAGGCTGCCATATCGCGCATTGGCCCCTCTGACCATCACCAGTAGGCGGTAGGTGAAGTGTCTTGCCCAAGGACACAACGACCGAGACTGTCCGAGCTGGGGCTCAAAACGGCAACCTTCCGATTACTAGACGAACACACAACTCTTGAGCGTGGCGACCGTGGCTTTATTTATGTTGTTTATTTACGTTTGGTCTTTCTGAATACCAACACAGACTGATTTGTGTCTCATGGCTTAGCTTCGGAATAGTCTGCCACTCCATCTACATTAAGCTGATTCTGTGGACTTTTCTTATCACGTATTTTTTATTATCTGTATTTAATTTGTTTTCTAATGCAGTTTTGTATTACTGTTAGCTGTGTTTTAATTTTCTATTGTATGTCTCTTGTGATTATTGCTGGGTATTTACGGTTTTATTTTGTTCTGCAGCACTTTTTGACTGCATGTCTGTAAAAAGAAACCACAGCTCAGTTGCGGGTTTTCTTTATTCCCACGCAATTACCAAACATTGAGCAAGCGTGTAGTGCTACAGTTCTGTTAATATGGTTCCCCAAAAGAGCAGGTTTCAGGAGAAAAGCGTGGGTTTGAATTTCCTATATTTACCTAATTTCACTTTTTATAGAAGCATTGTAGTTTTCAAAATCATTGCTAGTGATTCTAGATGAGCTGAACATTGGTACAGTGGTTCACTTACACCAGTGTCTATCTGTCGTATCGCTGACCAGATGCATCAAGGACCAAGCTGAAAGGCTTTTTATGATTTATTTCTTTTTTTGTTAAAGAAGAGTTTCTTTCAGTGATACAAAGGATCAAATAAAACAAAAACAATAATGATCTCTGCTGGTTGCTATTTTAATTACTCTGATGTCTTTGAAGACTGCTTTCCCGAATATTCACATAAGCATCACCTAGAAACACAGAAATCTCATTCTGATCAATGCAATTGATTATTTTAAATGATAAATGTGGAGATTTGGTTGTAATGATATTCAGCGTGTTATAAACTAAATAAATCTAGGTACAAAATCAGCCAGGAGCGAAGTGCCACCTGGATTAGGGTGGTGCAGTAGACTCAGAGTAGCCGTCACCACTTCTTTAAAGTGCGTTTTAGAGAAGCATGAACTACATGAGGTTTAATTGTATCGAGCACCTTTTCCGATCACATGGCACACTCTCTTGATGAGGCTGCATATTGGGACGGCTCTTACTGTGTATAACTTGCGTACAGTGCTTTCAGCGTATACTTGTTTACACCGCAAAACTCACAGCTCTGTTTCCCCTCTCTGCTAACACAGGACGCTGCGGAGCAGAAAGCAACAGTCCAGTTCCAACTCCCTGTCTTTATCCCTGAGCCAGGCCGCAACACCAAGGAAAACCCTCACCTTCTCAGCTGGTAATACCCCCATTGGCAGCAGCAGCAGCTTGCAGCAAAGCAGCACAGCGTCTGATGCCGCTGAGATCACAGCCATTGTTGAGCAGCCCCATCTGAGGCAACGCACTGTCACTACCACCACAACAACAACTTATGTGGATGGACACTGGGGTAAGTTGGAATAAATAACTACATAACAATAAAGACTCAATCGTGAAAGAGAATACTTCTGAAAAATCTCCTTTAATTAAGCATTTTAATTTGATTCCACAGGGCAGAATATACAACTGAACTTCCTCTCTGAAAAAAATAAAATAACAGATGTTATTTTTTAGTTCCTAAAGACTCTATCAAAAAGAATTTAAGGCTTATCTTGGGTAACTGCTCTTTGTTGACCCTATATTAGATAATCTTGCATACCCAGAATAATTGCTCAGGAGTAGAGATACGACAGGATGAAGTGAAACTGCTGAGTTGGTTGAGAAAATGAGGCGGAGTAATGGTAAAACAAAATGTTCAGTCAAGTAAAAGATATGTTATTACAACACAAATGAGACTATATAAAACAAATATTTATGTTTGGGTAATTGCAGGGTTTTTTGTTTGTTTTTTTATTAATTGTTTTACTTAATTCAGACATTTGAGTATCAGTTTTATTTTTGAATGTGAACATGTTTACCTGCTCCACGTGGGCACCTGAGATCCCCTGAAACTCCCTCAAAAGCAGCTGCACACAGATCTATGGATGGTATCGTTTCAAATTTCATTTTTCTACAAAAACGTCTCTCACAGAGTGAGGCACATTTCTAACTCCCTTTCTATCGTTCAGCGAGCTAAAGCATCCAGATGGAGGCCGCTTACTGTGGGAGAGAATAACAGGAGACATTCTGTTGCTTCTAACTTTCTCTCTGACTGATCATTTCCACTCAGACATCTGACGTAAAATCACTTTCAGACATTATCATTAATGCTTGCTGAAGCTTCAGATATTCACTGTTGACTATCACTGAGTCTGAGGGGCCCAAAAGCCTTTAATCTGGAGAGCCCTGTTTTTATTTTAAGAGGACTTTTCCAGAACTCCATACCAAAAAATGTATCTTAACAGCAGTGTACTCCAGTACTCTTACTGCAGATTTATGCAATCTTGCAAGAGAGAGTAAAAGATCTTAATCCTTATTCTGCTACAGTAGGTATTTAATGTTGCTGTGTGCAGTCAACTACTTTAACACCAGGAAAAGAATATGTAGCTAGTGGTTTAATGGTTTCCTTTGTGTGAATGATTCATAAACATGTGAACACATTCTCCTCCTGCAGGGCAGACTCCCAGCCACAGTTTATCAAGTGTCAACGGCGATGCCAGTACGTCAAAGTCCCACGCCGCGCTCTCCAATGGCTACATTTGCAGAGACTGCTCTGTACACTCTCAGAAGACGGACTCCTTTGTCACACAGTCCGCATCGTCATTATTATCGTCGTCGTCAACATTTCAAGCTGCCGAACCTTCCACGGATGCCCTCTCGTCAACATCATCACCTTTCACCAGTATTTACAGCAGAGACAGGAGTCGAAGGAACAAGACGGGTGAGAAATGTTGTACTTAAATGCAGCCATTGTTTTTATTGCTTGGATAACTGAGCTGCGAGGTTAAATGCATGTTTTCACTAAGTTGTGAAATGATGAGAATGTAATCAGTAGTGGTGTTTCTCTGCAGGTGTCCTGGCTTCTATGTCTAACACGTGTATACGCTACAGCAGACAAGCCTTGGCCCCCATAGTGTCCTTAGTCACTGTGCTCTTCAACAGTGTGGTCTGGCTGGGTTCAAGGGCCAAGAGCCAAACAGGAAAAGGTACACAAAAAGAGACATTCTTTTGTTCTTCATTCTTTTCCCGTCATTTCCACATTTTCCTCTCTCATCGTTTGTCCCAACTTCCTGAGCCGCTCAGAGTGAGACTCTTGGTGATCTTGAGAGAGAACTGACTCCAGAAGCTTTTAGAGATGTGTGCAGCTAATTTGAAACCTCCTCTCCCTCGTGATTTCTACCTCAGCAGCCCTGTCATCATCACTCTGTGTCACTCTCTTTGTGTTTCATGTGTAACCTTATTACCTTTTCCTCTTGCTGGTCTCTTTTTATAGCTTCCTGTTTTGTTTTTATCCGAGTGCATCTTTGGGGAAACTCCTCTATCATTAATGTCACTTCTTCCTCGTCTTATCACCAATATTTATCTGTAGCTTTTTGTTGAGTGTGTGCATTTTTGACTAACACTAAGAATGCGGACCGGTGTGTCACCAGGTGCCTTGACATCGTTTTCGGACTCGGTGAGACAAGCGGCGTCCTCAAGTTTATCCCAACTGTGGCTATTAAAGCAGACCACTCTCCACAGGATGATGGGCCACGGGGCTAATGGATATGAAGGACAAGGTACCCACTGTTACTACTAAGGGCAAAGGTTAAAGGTCGCAGCTCCTGACATCTTCACCTGCTCTTGTGTTAATAAACTTTCCTGTTATAATTTCTTTTTTATCACTTCCTTTCTTCTTCAGCTCTTACTGTTTTGTTTGTTTAAGGAGAAAGGCGCCTCAAATGGAGATTTTTTGACATTCAAGAATCTGTTCCTCATGTGTTTATGTCTCAACCTTCACTTTCACACTTTTGGATTCTGTTTCTGAAGGAGGAAGTAAACTAAACACAAAATTAAAATCAAAACAACCATCGCCTGATTGTCAAGTGTCGAGTATATGGCTGGTCAAGCAGAACTAACAAGGCTCTTTGACTCCAGCCACTTTATCAATGTGCAATCAAAAGTTTTAATTAGCAAAAAACTCCAACTCCAACTTCCAACTCTGCTGCTGATTTAAGCTGGTTTTTTTTTCACAGCTGCAGAACTTTATCAACTGTGACCTTTTCACTACATGTGTTTTCTCCTCACTCTTCTATCTACTGCTCTTCATTTCCTTCACGAGGACTCCTCATCGTCACATTAGTGGCGTGTATTTTGCCATCCTCACACTCCGCCTTCCTTTTCATCATAACTTTCTCACACAACTGATAATATTGCTAATACATGCCTTGTGTGTATATTGCAGCTCACTCGAGCTACTGTGGAAGCATGAATGTGAAGGATCTGGTTACTGAAGATGCGTCACATCTTAATCTCAATGGCTCCCTGTGTAAGCAGGCACTCACACACACTCGCACACATGCATGTGCTCATTTTCTCACACGTAACATGATTGACAGAGTTAATGATATGCGTGACCTGTGTCTAGATCAGCGAGCAAAGGTTGTGTGAACTGATTTAGCTGGTTTGAAGCCCGTTGACCGACGTGACCTGCAGATGTTTCTTTGTCTTAAATGTGTGCCTCAGACTAATGTCGAGCCATCAGTTTACACAAAAACGTCAGATTCCACACGACTGACCATGATCCAAGAAATAAAGCAAATTTCTGGTTGAAAAGCATCTTGTTTTAGACTAGTAATAGGTGAAGTAGCTGCTGGATTTCACAATGGTCTTTAAAATTAAGAATAAAAGAAACAAATATGACAAATACCCTTTTCAGTTGTTCTTCTGAGTCTGAATAAATTCTTAAATAATTAGAAACGACCTTTAAGTCAGAAAACGCAGCTTTGCATGGTGCAGCATCTCATGCATTGCAGAGTTATATAGAATATGCAAGCTCATGGCTTTTTAAAAAATTATAATATAATTTGTTTTTCATTTTCTTTATTTTAATTTGCTTTGCTTTGATAATTTGCCCGACTGCGTTTCTTATTGTTTTTGTATGAGTTCATTCACACATGCTTTTTTCTGTTCATTCTGCGTGCCTGCTGTCCATCATTTGGGCTTACACAGGTGATGACTGTAAAGGGAAGCAGGTCTCTGAGACACACACCGTCCTCCTCAAACAGTCCTCTAGGTCCCGCCGACTGGCGGGGGCACTGTGGAGCGTCCTAGTTTATGCAGGTTAACCAGCACTTCTCTTATTGTTGATCACACCGTATAAATTTACAGGAACATGTATGTTTTGATCATTCAGTTGCAGCTCGATCAGTTTATTGCTTTAGCTGAGTTTAGTGAATTAAACCTTTCCCTCTTTTACCCTGTTTTCCAGGTCACTGCCTCCTCCAGCCAGGTTACTGTGTGATGAGAGCAGGCAAAGCTTTAGGTTCAGGTGTAGGGACGGCAGCACAAATGGTGCTCTCACTGTTCTGGATGCTCCTGGCGGCTCCAGGTCAGTGGCTCTTGTTTTTATTTCATCTTTTTAGAAATGTTCATCCTCTACTTCTTTCTTGCCCTCTCATTCTGTGTGTTTTGTATTTTTCTTTCTCAACAGTGAAGGCAGGCAAAGGACTTCTGTGGTTTCTTGCAACAGGATGGTACCAGCTGGTGTCTCTCATGTCTCTGCTCAACGTCTTCTTTCTAACCCGGTAAGAGTCATCCCTCCTCAGCTGTCTTTCAGAATCTCGCAAGGAATAGAAGAGAGTTTAACATTTAATCTGTTGAATAGCTTTCAAAATACTAAAATATCTACATTTGATTTTTCTAAGATAAAACTGTACAATAATATAATGGGATGGATTCCTGCATTTTAGCTGCTAAAGGTGAACTTATTTTCATCAGGAGTTAGTAGAGGCCAAACACGGTGTTAAAAGAGAGTGAACACTGGACTTTCATCATGCAGCCAGAAACAAGACACCAGATAAATGCTAATGATGCCCTGTAACTGCTGTGTACACAGTTTGGTCAAACAAAGAGCTGCCAGGCTCAACTGAGAATCATTATAGTGAGTACGATCAGGTCTGACCTCCAACTAGCAATTAAGTATGTGACAGCTTTATTCTAGGCTTTCCTCAGCAGTGCAGATACAATACACGTTGCATATCTAATTGAAAGTGCTAGAAGTTCTGTTAACAAACTCTATGAACTCTCTAAAGCCAAGTTAGGTTATTATGTTGTTATTTTCACTCCCATCGAGTGGCCACAGCTCATAATCTTCAAGCAGTAGTGACTGCACTGAGTAAGACATTTGCAGTTCTCGTAAAGCCACATTTCCTGAGCTGTGAGAACATATTGAGTTATTACCCGGGGATTTTGCATTCATGCCACATGTCCTCCTGTCAGTTGTGCATTGCTCTGATGTATGTATGTTCTGTGTTTCAGATGCCTTCCCAAACTCTGGAAGCTCCTGTTGTTGCTTTTGCCCCTTTTGCTCCTCCTTGGTGAGTGCCTTATCAAATATCTAACCTATTTAGCGAGCACATATAGAAAAAAGTGATCGTGTGGCGGTAGATGTTATAACCAGCACGCATCCCCAGAGTGTGGGACAAATCAAGTAGCAGATTCAGGTCAGCCCTTTCAGGGCTGTGCTGTGGTTGAGCTCTGCTCACACAAGCTCTACTCACATAACAGTAAATCACAAGCACCTTTTATTAATCCTTTGTTTACTTGCTGAAATACTCCTTAGTGCACATGGCTTAGCCCTTACATTGTCATCTTGATGGGCTTGTTTACTGCTGCTTCTGTAAATGAGGGAAGGAAATATTTAGACACTGTAGTCTTGCAGCTTCACTTATAAATGTGAATATTCAAATATCTCATGCCTTGCATTATACACATGACCCACAATTTAGACTGTTTTGTATCCACAATGTTGATATGTTGACTCTGTAGGGTTTAGGCTCATATCAGTGTGTTGAATAAGATTTAACAGTGTTATCTGTGATTTGTGTGCAGCTTTGTGGTTGTGGGGTCCGTCCACTGCTGCCCTGTTTGCCTACCTGCCAGCCATAAACCTAACAGAGTGGCGTCCTGCGTCACCCTTCACCTTCTTGTCAAACTTGGTACCAGTTCCTGCTTCTGTACCTGGCCCTGCACCAGAGGCTCCCATGGAGCAGACCCCAGCCACCCCAGTCTCACAAGTACCGGTAAGAGAGAATGAATATATATATACATACACATGTCACTACAACATGATTATAATCACTGATTGATTTTTTTGAGATTTCTTTTTTACATGATGTTCTTTGATTTATTTCCCTCCTCAGCCAGTCCTTCCCCCTGTGGCAGTCTCCAGTGTGGACATGGAGCGTCTTGAACGCGTCGAGCGCCAGCTAGCCCTTCTTTGGGAGCGAGTCCAGCAGGGTGACCAGAAGCAGGAGCAGCGCCATGATAACATTTTGGGTCTCTACAGCACCCTGAGGGAGCAGCTCCATACGCAGACTGACAGGGACAGCCTAGGACTGTGGGTGGCCTCCTTGCTGGACCAGAGAATCGGTGTGCTGCGAGGAGACCTGGAGCAGGAGAACACACAGAGAGCGCAGGTAGGTGGATGACACAGTGCCAAAAATGCAAGTTAGTGCTGAAAGATCAAGAACAAAGTTACAAGAGTTACATTTTCTTATTTTATTTTTTTGCAGGGTGCAGAGCTGCAAAAACAACAGCAAGAGAGTCAGGCAGCACGACTGGCTGATTTAGAGTTACTGCTCAAAGCTCTGTCTGCCAAGACTGAGGTATGTACTGCAGGTTTGCTGCTTTGCCACTGAGAACTTATAAAAGAGCATTAAACACTAAGTGACAAACAGTTAAAATACTATATTTGTATAGTGTTGGAAAAATGGGTTAGACAGCCAAGCTGGTATGAATGCAGCCCTGGTGTTAAGTCTGTATAAAGGG
This sequence comes from Neolamprologus multifasciatus, assembly GCF_963576455.1. Taxonomy (NCBI): domain Eukaryota; kingdom Metazoa; phylum Chordata; class Actinopteri; order Cichliformes; family Cichlidae; genus Neolamprologus; species Neolamprologus multifasciatus. The sequence continues at coordinate 15,298,138 of NC_140442.1, forward strand.
AACAGTGGTGCAACGTGAAATATTTAAACTTGCACTTTCTCACTGTGAAAGCCAACAGGACAAAATCACATGTCCTCCTTGAAAAAATAGTATCCAGTATGTATCTTGTCACTTGCAGTTTTTTAAATATGGAAACCGAATCCTCCTGTTTTTATATTTTCTTCACTGCTTCTATAACTGTTTTATATGTGTGCGGCAGGAGGTGCAGCAGAAGCAGCAGCAGTATGAACATGAGAAGAAGAAAACAGAGAAAGAAGCTGTCACTTCAGCTGCAGACACGGCTCCTGTGAGGTACAAGAAAAAAAAGGAGAATAAATAAACCTTACAGTCCATTTTTTTTCCCTTTATTTTGTTGTTTGTGCTGTTTACATTTTGAGTTTCTGTCTCCCGATCAGTGTGGGCGTGAAGCAGGAGGACCATGACGCTCTGCTAACAGAAGTACAGAGACTTGAGGTAGAGCTGAGTAAAATCAGACAGGACCTGCAGGGCGTTGCAGGATGCAAGGGCAGGTGTGAGCAGCTGGACACGCTGCAAGACACTGTAAGTCAAATATTGACTTTTGTTTGGCTTTGTAAGACAATAAAAGCTTAGCCTGCCTGTTCTGTGAATCCTCTTGTATGAGTTTTTAAAATTGTCCCCGTCCCGCTCCCAGATATCAGCCCAGGTGTCCTCTCAGCTGCGTAAGGAGTTGCAGGCTCTGTTCTTTGGTGTTGGTGCTTCCGGAGAGGAGCAGGGCGAGGTGCCCGAGTCTCTGATCCACTGGCTGTCCCAGCGCTACGTGAGCACGTCTGACCTGCAGGCTTCTCTGGCCTCACTGGAGCTTAGCATCCTGAGAAACATATCCCAGCAGCTGGAGGTCAGCCGGACCCAGACGGTGGTTGAGGCTGAGTCCAGAGCCAAGAGCATTGTTCAGACAGTAACCGGAACTGTCCGGCACGCTTCTGCTGCCGAGGGACTGACAGAAGAGGTAATGTGTGCACACTTACCATCAGCATCATCAGTTGCATTTACATAATCCTAGTTGAGCTCAGTCTTGAAGACTATTACTTTGCAATGGTTTTTTGTTTTGTTTTTTTAGGCTCACATGTCATTTTTATCTCTGCTTCTTATTAGCAAGTGAAGCTGATTGTGCAGAATGCTCTGAAGCTCTACTCCCAGGATCGGACAGGCCAGGTGGACTATGCCCTGGAGTCTGGAGGTAAGAAGGAGGAAATCTTTCCATCCTTTACACAAGTCAGTAGCTAAGCCAGTGCGGCTTATCAGGCTGGTTATTACATAACTCACGTCTGTGCAGTAACGTATCAACAAACTAATGTTTGGTACATGACTACTCTTATAAAAACTTTAGGTTGCAAGGTAAAGTACACTGTAAAATCTGAATGCTGCATAAATCACATTATATTCAATTGCTACACGTCTCTTATGCAACACGAGTGCAGGCATTAGCGAGCTCAAGGACACTAGGGTATTAATGCCAAAATCTCCATTGTGAAATGTGCCACTAAGCAGAGTGTTGACCTATATGGGCCAGTGACTTCAGCGTGTGTGTGCACTGAAACATCGTAACACTTTCATAGAAGATAAATGCACAATATTTAATTGTAATGCTCTAGATGCATAGAAGTAATGGCGATCAGTAAAAGCAGTCCTGGTGTTGTGTTGATGTTCTAACTGTTAAAAGCGGTATTGCCAAGACTGAGTCGCAGTCTTCAACTTTAACTATAGTGCTCTTACACTGTGCAAAGATTTAAAGTTCACGTAACATCAGTGGTTGGAGAGTTCCCCTGGGCAACTAGTTTGCAGAGAGAATCACAGTTTGCTGGTGATTACTGCAATAAATTCATCCTGTTGTCTCACCATACAAGAAGAGCAGGTTTTCCTCACACATTGCCTCCTTAATGTGCATGACTGGCAACTCCTTTTTTTTTTTTTTTACCCAGGATTGCAACATGCCAGTATATTAAGTTGTGATCAGTTCCATAAATGAGCTCAGACATGTCTGAAATAATTGTTACCGCCATCACTAGTTTGCCTTAAAGCAAAGTAGCAAGACATTTTTTTAAAAGTACAATTTTAATTGCAATAAGCTCCACGCTGTCTAAAAAACTGTTAGGAACTGACAGCAAGGTTTGGAAAGGTTTAGGTTTTTCACAGCACTGTGTATGGTGTATTTTAATATTAATGATTTTTTTGTGGACTTGAGAACGAAAACTTCCGGTTTAGTATAATTTCTGATTGTGTGTGTGTGTGTTAAGGTGGCAGCATCCTCAGTACCCGCTGCTCTGAGACCTATGAAACCAAGACGGCCCTCATGAGTCTGTTTGGCCTGCCACTCTGGTACTTCTCCCAGTCTCCACGTGTTGTCATTCAGGTGAGCCTCGCCATGAGCTGAATAAAGTTGCGTTGCACCAAATATAACCAGTAAATAGATAGAATCTGCTGATCTAAAAGCCAGTCTCTCTCACTCCTCCACTAGCCTGATGTGTATCCTGGAAACTGCTGGGCGTTTAAAGGCTCTCAGGGCTATCTGGTGATCCGGCTGTCCCTGAGGATCTTGCCCACATCCTTTGCTGTGGAGCACATCCCCAAGACCCTCTCCCCAACTGGAAACATCACCAGCGCCCCATGCAACTTCACCGTCTTTGTAAGAAACACACCAACAAAAACCATGTAATGAGACACCTTCGACTCTAAAGCAAACATCCCAGGTGATCACAGGCTGCTTGTTTGTGTTCAGGGTCTAGATGATGAGTACCAAGAAGAGGGAAAGCTGCTGGGACACTACACATACCAGGACGATGGGGAGTCACTGCAGATCTTCCCGGTTATGGTAACTTTAGAGGCACTTCTTAACATGATTAGAAATGTAAAAATAATAATAATAATCACCTCAGTGTTTGTCAGCAGTTCCTGAAATCTTCCACTTTTTTCCCCTCAGGAGGAGAATGACAAGACGTTCCAGATAATCGAAGTGAGGGTGTTGTCCAACTGGGGTCACCCCGAATACACCTGCCTGTACCGCTTCAGAGTCCACGGAGAACCTAGACCTCACTGAACCAACCTCCACTACATTCACTTATATATGATGCACCACCCCATCTGTACATAGCTCTCACTGACTTAAACCCGTAAAACTGAAGGGACTCTGCAGGAAGTTTGTGGATGTTTTTGTATGAAAAGCAAAGAAGATGTGGATTGTTTAAAGCATTGTGCTTGGACCGAGTCATGAACGTAGTTTTTTGCGTAATTTTGAAAGAATCACAGGAAAGTTTGGATGAAGACTGTTAAAGATTGGGAGAATTTGAACCACAGAAGAAGCTAAGTCCCACTGCTACCCTTTTCAAGGCCTCTTGCACTGAATCAGCCCCCACCCCTGAGGGCACCAAGGCTCGCGGGAGCCAACAAACCCACCAGTCCCTCCTCAACACCTTCGACAAGAAGGTGGAGGCTTGACATAAAGAGGGGGGGCGGGGTTACAGACTCATCTCCACCAATTCTTCACACATCGTATCTGTCTGATTTTTCTTCTTATCTCTGTTTAACTTTTATTTTTTAATGTTTCACATCAGAGTCAACTATTTTCAGGATGAAGACCACTGCACCTTTGCCTGAGATGATATTCAGGCATGTCACTTCAATTTGTTGTAATGTCTCCACAGTGACTCCTACAGAACTGTTTTGGGCAGTCTGCAGGTCTGCACTCGACGCGTTATATCCACTACATTCTAATCTTGGCTTCATGCTTCCATATAGCCATAACTAAGACTTTAATTTTGGAACTGAACATGCTGCCTATGGATAAGCGCTGAATGTTTTCTAAAGCGGTGGCTTTGATGCAAGTTTCCTTTAACTACACAGTAACATTATAAAACCACTGACTTGAGCTCTATGTGACTAAAGTATTAGGAGGATACTCACTATATGTCTCATTATGTAGAGACTCGTAGTTTTTACACCATGAAATTACCAATGTTGAACTACTCCTTTCAATAATTTCGCTTTTTCTGTTCTGCTTCTATCAAGAAGAGGTTCACTGTCTCCCTCTAGCTCAGTTAATCGTCCTCCTCACATGAGCTCCCACTATTCTGAAAACCCTGAAGGAATGTAATCTGTATATTTTATTGTTGATAGCTGATGCGCTGATCCTTTATAATATCTCCTTTTATCAGTGTTGCTTTATAAAAAAAACCAACATCCTGTCATTATTATTGTACTACTATTATTTCTTCTGTTACTCGTGGTGTTTTACTTCTTTGATTTGATTTTTGGGGGTGTTCATTTTAGACGATGCTCTGCAAGAACTTGTTAGACAAATGTTTGTGGCACGTGTCTTCAAAATTTCTTTAAAATTAAGGGTTCTCTCATCAATTTTGGTTCAAAATACGGGAAAATCTAAATTGTTATGTGTAAAAAGGAAAAAAAAAAAGACTTTTGTTCACAATCTTATTTATTAACAAGTCAATTAGTGGCTGCAAGGTAAGACTTCCTGCAATGTATATTTTGTTAAAAGCTGTTCAGTGCATTTTGGAACCATCTTAGTTCTTTTGTTTGTTTGTTTTGTTTTGTTTTTTAAAGATAAATGGCTATTTTTGTTCAGTCATGAGATGACTTAACTGCTTTGGAATATATTCCAATAAAGACTTTAATTTTGAAGAAATAAATACATCATGGCTAAAAATTACTATGATGAGCTCTAACTTTTCCTCGTTTATATTCACAGCGGAAACGGTTAAGTAAATATGTTGTTGTTTGTTTGATCTTTTACATCATCATTTAGCAGGAGCATCTACAAGCAAAAATCTGAGGATCAACAGGCCTGAGTAATTCTGAGTTAACCAAAAGTAATATGCATGTTTTACCTTAGGCATATATAATCACGTACAAAAGTCTTTATTGCTCATCTCTTTATATTTTAAGAGGAAAATTAGAAATGGATGAAATGCAAAAGTAGAGTATGAGGCAAAAACAGAGTTTGTACAGTTCTAATGAGGTTGAACGTCAATATTTGGTATGACCACCTGATCTCTCTGAGCCTAGGTTTCTTGTCATTTTGTTTAATCAGTCTTCAGGAATAGTTCTCCAGGCTTCTTTAAGGACATTCAAAGCTTTTCTTTGGATGCTGGCTGCCTTTTGTTCTGTTATCTATCGACATGATCCCACACTGCTTCAATAATGTTGACCTCTGGGCTCTGGGGAGGCCAATCCATGACTGATAGTGTTTCATTGTGTGTCTGTGTATCTTTGGGGTTTTTGTTTTTTTTTTTTTGTCCATCCAGGTACGCTTGTACTGCATTGGCAGTGTGTTCTGGATCATTGTCATGCTAAAAAATGAAGCTGCTGCCAAGTTTTTTCCAGATGGTATTGCATTGTAGATCAAAATCTGATTGTACTTTTCTGCATTCATAATTCCATCAGTTTTGACAAGATCTTCAACATCATTGGCTGAAACTGACCCCAGACTGGGGCAGAGCCTCTGCTGTATTTTACAGATTGAAAGTTTTGGCCGGTTGCTCTTTGGGAGTCACGTTGCTGGTGCTAAAATGCTATAAGCTGTGTTATCTTTGGCATTTTTTAGAATCAACTGTAGGCACAGCTCTGGTTCATCCCTGGAGTTAGGTTTGTGAATGAATCATAGGTCTGTGTTTAGTGAAAAAGCAGCCAGTGTCTAAAGAAAAGCTTTGAAAGACTTTCTGATAACCTTTACAAGAAAGTCTGTCTCCTTGGAAGCAAAATTTATAGAAATGAGTGGTCTCTCAAAACTTGCATAGTACTTTATTATTCAAAAACAGTCTTTTTTTTTCTTTTTCTTTTTTACACACTTTGACTCCTTTATTATTGTTAGGAAACAAACTAAAAACACGGCATACTCTTTAGTGACTGCCATTATTCAGTGTGTCTTTGCTGAGCTTTTTCTTTCTGAGTCTCGCAGTATTGTTAGGTAAATACGCCTTTATAGGATTATTTCTCCTTAACTCCTATCATTATCCTATCATATAACTCTAATTAAGAGTTGTATGATCGATACAAGTGGGTAGTTATCTGCTGCCCTCCAGTGGTTACATGGAAACTAGAAGTCCTTTTCCTAATTTTGCAACAGCTGAAAGTTTAAAACGAAGATATAAGGACCACAAAAGCAGCAGTAGCATTTTTAGGGCCAACCCCCTCCCCGACTCGGTTTATTTTATATGCATTGCATCGTTTCAGTATATTTTCATCGATTACTGAAGCGCTATGTCGGACTTGTTTACACCGGAAGTCACGTGAGCACACCTACCGGTGACTCCATGGCAACCGCTTGAGTTAACGTAGATAATGGCAGAGATCGTCTGTACTAAGAAATAATTTTTGCAGAAAATGTGTGAAGGTACGGCGTGATCTGTTTGACCCTGTGGTGAAACAGAAAAACAAAGGTTCACGTGTTCACTGTGTCTTTGTAGAGTTTGAGGCCGAACAGCACAGCGGTCCCAGCCCTGCGTGGACAGAGGCCAGCTCTGTGAGCACCCAGCTCTCCCGGCACAGCGTAAGTACACACAGACGACGTGATGTGTGCACATACAAATCTGTGGGATTTAATCTGGATCCTGTGTCAGCCTCGTTTGAGATAACTGAGCAGCTGGGTCTTCAAATGCATTTTCCGTCATGCACAAAACACTAACACATACATGTGATGTGTAAATTACAGCTGCCCTGAGACAAAATAAATTATTAAATTTTTTAAACTATTTTTGAAGTCTAAATTGTTCATGAAAGTTGAATGATTGCTTTGGTTAGGTACTTATGGATGATGACTTTGAGCCCGATGTTTGCTGTGCTCTCCCTGGATACTCTGCATTAAAAGGACCTCATCCTTCACGGCAGAATCGCCCCCCAACTGCTGAAACTACACTTTTTCCCCAAGTCCCTGAAAGTAAGATGCATAGCTGCTCTCCCTGTAATGTGAAACTGTAAGTGTTAATACATATTTGCCATCATTATAATTCTCTGTCTTTAAAATGTTGTGCTTGTGTCAGATCCTGTCACGCGTTTCTTGGAGAAGAAAGTGTTTCCAGTGTTGGTACCTGGACTGGAGGCTTTGCTAAGAGAAGCCCAGAAAAACGGCTGCTTTAAGGTCTAAGTGTCTTTAATAAAAATCAATTGTAATCCTAAAATTGGACTTCTCTGAGAAATCAGAAATTAATCAAGGATAAAAATCAACCACTAAAATATTTTTTTTCTGTAAATAACCATAATTTGACATCTTAATCAAAAGCTAATAATTCATTTTATTGGGTTTTTTTTCTGCTTTTCTTTAGGAAAATGGTAAATTTGAAAGTTCACGGATAACAACTATAATATTTTAATATTTAACAGTAATTCGTTTAGTGCATCTGTGCCATGAACCTGACATTGGGTGGTAGTCTGATAAATTTAAATGCTGTACAGGAATAATTAACCAGTAGAGGTATCTAAAAAACAATTCAGTGCTTACAGACACCAAAATGGGAGCTTTGTTGTTTTAACTCTTGTACATTTTGCTGCTGAAATAGTTGTGCTTTATAGTCAGGGGAGATGCTGAATGTAGGGCAGTCTCTTTTTTATTTCAGAGGAAAATAACAGCGTTTAACCCATGTGACTTTCTGACTGAGTGGCTCTACAAGTAAGAGTCCTCCTACACACACCTCACTCTGCACTCTGTAGTACTACCCTCACCTCACCACATAGATTCTCTCTGATGTCACATTGAAAGTGCTGTGTATGTTATCCTCAGCCATAACCCTCGCAGGAGTGGACAGGAACCAGTGAGCTTTCATGACATCCCCTTTGTCAAGAACTGGCTTGGGATGCAGTGAGTATCTCTTCAGTTTGCACACAATGGTTATTATAGCTAACAAAGACGAAACTAAAACTGGGTGTGAAAAAACATTTTAGTAAACGAGAATAAAATAAAAATGTTAGAAGTTGAAAAACTAACTAAAATAGAATAAACATTTCAAGGGAATATTTTTAGCTTTAGTATTTGTAAAATAACGTAAAATTTTCATAACATGTACTGAAGTTATTGTACAAAAACATACAGTGTACAGTTTTTAATCCAGTGTCTGTAGCAGAGGTGTCCAACATAAGGCCCGAGGGCCAGAATCAGCCCTCCAAAGACTTCAATCTGGCCCAATGGGCAATTCTAGAAAATGTGAAGGTGAGCATAAATTTAGGACTTTTAATTCTATCTTCCAATGTTTTGCAGCATGATAAAGAGCTCCCCCATGGCCAATCTTACAACACCACGTTTCTCTGGTTTGGCCCACTTTGAAATCAAAATGGGATGTAATGGGCCCACGATGTAAAATGTGTTTGACATCTCTGGTTTATAGCACAAAGCAACTATAAGCTATGACACACACACAAAAACTCCATGCACGCTCTCCTTTCTTGTCTCATCACTCTTTCTTTTCCATTTCCTTCCATCCTCCAGTCCCAGGCCTCCCACTCCTCTGTTTCTGCGGCTCACTGAGTGCGAGGCTGCTCTGCTCATCCAGGCTTTCTGGAGAGGATACAAGGTATGTTGGACATGACTGGAAGCTGAGTGCTGTTTACAGGCTTTCCATCCCACCATTTACAAAAGGGCTGGGGTTTGCAGAATGACAGGTCTGAAAAGCACCAAAAAGTGTGAAAAAATAAACAGGAAACCTAAACTTTAAGAAACAAGGGAGGTTTTATGGAACGAAGAGGTTGCATTGCATAGTCTTGGATGCATTTTACATTTCACTGACACACAACTTTAGCTTTGCCTGCTTGACCAACTTCACAAACTCATCAAAGAATTCACAGTGTGGACATAAGATAACATTTTGAAGAAGAAAGTGTGTAGGAGTCCGGCAATCATCCCACAAGAACACAGCGACCCTGTGTGTGTGCGCGCGTGTCTGTTAGGCTACAATAGGCTCCCGCTAAGCGTGCATCGGCCAACAGTCTTGTTGTTGTCAGTCTTGTTGTATAATCCCATCCCCTTAAAGAGCCCCCTCTTCCACAGGGGCTGCAGTTTCATTCAGCAGCTTGATTATGTCATCAGTGATGCCAGGCTTTAATTCCCTCCTGTGTGCGTGTTGTGGTCTGAAGCACTCTGTGCTGTGATATAAATAGATATGCACAGACACTTCCAGAGGCAAACAGCAGCATCTCTCTCTGTCGCTCTTTCTCCCTCACTCACACACACACACACACACACACACACACACACACACACACACACACACACACACAGATAAACACCAGCCCCTGTGGTGTAAGGATAAGCAAGGGTCATGTTTTGTTTGTCTTGACTGAACCTCTTCTTTTGTGCGTTTCTTATCCGAAGTGCTTGTGGGAGGATTCAGCCTTAGTGTGGCTGCACAAACCACTGAGAGAAAAAGAGGCCAGCTGCACCGACGTGCACAATTGCATTACATTTGAATGATTTGAAAATGTGCTTGCACATGTGGGCCTGAAGATAAAAGTGTGGATGCGGGCATAAAAAAGATGGATGGAATGTGTGTCGTGAACTGCTGGGGCACCAGCAGAGGGCAGCACTCCCTCTTATTTGCCCTGTTTTTTTTCTCCATGAACAACAAAATATAATTGATCTCTGCCCACATGTGGTGGCAGCAGTGAGCCAGCTGTCTGTCACTCCTTGCTGTATGTTTACCCTGAAATAAGAGGTTCAGCAGGGCCACTGATAGGACTGCAGCTGAACACCCCAAGGGATTCAGGGAAAGAGAGAGAGAGTGTGGGTAGAGACAGAGTGAGGAAATGGGAGGATTATGAGGAAGGATGATGGTTGGTCTATGTTTGGAACACTTTTGCATGGATGGCAAACGGGAGGAAGGAGGCGAGCTGATGTTGCAAAGTGGTGCCAGAGTAGGAAGATGCAGTTCTTCTAGGGGGTGGGAAAAGGGAGAGAGATGCAGCACAATCAGGGTCTGCAGCTGAGCGTTGGCCTCTTGGTAGACGCCTCTAGGATCATGACTTATTTAGGCTACATGGAGCGGAGCAGAATTTTTGTTTGGTCCTGACAGGCACTGTAGTGTGTTTCGACTGCTCTCACCTTGTCTTGAGAAAAACGACAGTTAACAGCGGAGTGGGCAGCAGAGGAAGGACGAGCACGTCAGCACAAACCGAGTGAACTGTAAAGCACCAGTGCCTTGTTAAACTTCTACTGGGATCATTAAACATAACTATTACAGAATTATTCTTACACCAGCGTGCAATCAAGATGTCGTAGCTCACAAATCTCATTTCTAAGTAAAGAATTCCAAGGAATATTTCACTCAAATCTGCCTCTCTGTCTGATTTCATGTGCTTGAGGATAGTTTATTAGAGCATAATAGGATTGTGGGATTTTCCTGTAATATATAGTCAGTATAAGATCAGTGCACTCTGTTCACTTCACCCCCATCTGCCTCCACACGCACCCCATTCCCCCCTCACACTTACACCCTCGGCTGTTATATAACCAGCTTGACGCAGCGCTGACTGCAGAGGGTGTGTGTGCGTGCGTGTGTGCGTGAGTGAGTGTTCTGGTAAGAAAGACAGACAGACTGAAGACTAGGAAGGGGCATGAGAGTATTTTTGTAGAGTGGAATTTTATCCCTCCATTATTAATCTCTTTCATCAAAACGCTGAGGGCTGAAGCAGAGCAGTGCTGGAGTGCACACAGACGCACACACAAACACACATAGACACAGATGCAAACTCATGACCCAGACAGTGCGTTTGTCTTTTGTTTCACTCACGTATAACTGTTAAGAGCTCCTAGGTCTAAACATATTATATAATCTTCTTTACACCGTGTACCTTAACCTAACTATAATCCATTCATCCATGCCTGCTACTCTAATGCACACTGATGTGCAAGCATGGACACACACACACAGTCTCCTCTGATCACTAAGACTTCTCAGGATTATTCATGTCAGCTGAGCTAGAGTAGTGTGGCTGTAGTGTAATAAATTCCCATTGCAATTAGACTGTCAATATTAGTGGGTTGTGGTCTGGTAGCTTTGCCCTTTATCATCATCACTGCCATTTCCACTGGCTCCAGTTGCAGATTTATTTATGTGGCTGGCCTTATCTCAGCTGCAGCGCACCTTTTATCTGACTGAAGAAAAAAAAAAATCAAACCTAAGTCAGGGGGGAGGGGGAGGGTCCTTTTTCTGTAGTGAAAACTTGAAACAAATACCATCAGATGATTCGCACTGGAGAGTTTGGTAGATGAAAAGTCTGATACAACCACACACAGTATAAAACAAGGATGTAGCCACCGTGACATCACCTGTCCTATTTTGAAACTTCGAAGTGTTTTCACTGTCATGATTTTGTTGTTTTGAAACCAGATGTAATAAGCGTTGGCCAGAGCTGACCGTGAAATTCGGCATTCATTGGCTAACTAATTGTCAGTCCTATCCTGTTACCCAATGAGCACGGTTGAGTCACGGTTTTGTGACACTTAGAATGGCTAAAATGTAAAAAGTAAACTTGATGATTTCTAGATGATTTCTGATGTAAGGCAGTTAGTTAGCTAGCTGCAACCAGCCAGAATACTTCTAGTTTTGTCCAGTCCAAGACAGCGTTGGTGTCATTATGCAGTGTATACATTGTACCACGTATATGACATATAGTAGGTTTTATACAACTTTGCAACCAAACAGTGAAAAACTTTCTTTCTTGTGCATGTTTCAACACTGTTTTTAACTACGTATGCAGAGTGTGAACACACAGCATGGGTGATTTTATTAACAATTGATGATGTCATCTTAAAAACTTTTTTAAAAGGCTCATACATCTTTTTTCTTACTGATACTCCCTTTTTTACATTCCTCGTGCATTAATTTTTGTCTGCTTCCAGAATGTGTCGTTTTTCCTACTCTACTTTTTCTCTCCTATCTGTCACCTCTATCCCCAGCCGGCAGCTGGTCGCGGTCGATGGCTGACACTTCCTGAGCCTGGTTCTGCCTGAGGTCTCTGCTTGTGAAAATGGAGTGCTACTTTTCAAAAGTGTTTTCTCTCTATTTCTCTCTTGGGTCTTGACATTTTAATACAAAGTGCTTTGAGGTGACTGTTGTTGTAAATTGGCACCACATAAGTAGAATTAATTCAATATAATAGCAAAAATCTTGGGTTTCATCGGCTTTCTTTCTCATAGGCCTTTAAATAGACCTTTCCTTCCTTCTTGTACTGCAGCTATTAAGAAATATTAAGAAATGGGGCACTGCAAGTGCTGAGTTGTATTCCTCCTGACATAAACGAATAGAGCTGGTTGAAAGAAACACACACATATATGTGCACACACACACACACACACACACACACACACACACACACACACACACACACACACACACACACACACACACACACACACACACACACATTTGCCCCTCCCCAGAGTACTGCATAGTCAACAGTAGAAGTAGGTCTATGATTCCAGTTCAATGGTCCAAGGGCAGCAATAGATGAATGGTTTTAAATGTGGTTCGCTGTTAAGTCAATTTGATGTACCACGTGCAGTGACACTCATGCAGAAGATATGTCTCAGGCTTGGTCCTTGCTTACCCTCCTGTAAATGGGCTGATGTCTCATATTTTCCCTTGTGCATTTATCTGTGCCTACATTTGTCTTAGTTCTTATTTAAATGTAAGTATTTTTTTACCTTTAGGACAGTAGGGTGGCAGTGCAACTGCTTATTGTGACTCAGTCTACAGGGGCATGAATACAGGCCACAGGTCACTGGGCTGGTTAAGCCTTGAAGGAAGCTGTGGTGAACACAAAGATGATGGATGGGTGGAGTGTGAAGGGAAAATAAAGCAGACTGTGGCTGTGTCTTTATGCACTTGGTCGTGCAGCCACTTCCCCGGGTGAGGAGCTCAGTCTCAGTCAGCTTTACACTGGAAAGGAATGCAGCTTGAAAGGCTTAGTTACGAGACTGCAACGTGTGCGTGCACACCATAATGTTGTATGCAATTGTGGATAATGTGGTGTGTGATAACAGTGGCCCTTGCAGTGTCTCGGTAATTTTTCTAATCACTCTAATCCCAGCCTTCATGCAAACATACAGCATGAGAGGACTGAGTCACATGCACACAAAACCAGACTCTGCCACGTGAGCAGTGCATCAGCACGTATGATTATATCAAGAAGATAATGCGTTAGCAAAGTTTCACTAAGAATTCAAATGAGTATAAATAACTGTGAAAAACGATGAAGTTGAGATGCATATATTGTAACACGCAGTACAAATAAAACGTCAAAATTCTTAACCAGGCTTCGTGCCCAGGGTCAAAATAACTTAGCCCTACAAATCAGCTGTGCTGATGCACGCAGACAGGCTTCAGAAAACTCAGGCGCACACACACACACACAACTCAGCCCTTTGTCTCCTGCTGTCATACACAAGCTGTCAGCATCCTGCAGAAAGCTAGTGTATTCATAAAGTCAGCTTTCCAAGAACTGACTTTGATTTTTGCTCCATTTCCATCATTTCGGAGAAGCTGACAGCATCAGAAGCAGAAAGGGAGAATACAAGATTTATGGAGGACATCAGTGAAGAGTGACAGAGAAGAAATGGCACACAGACACAAATAAAGCACACAAGCGATGGTGAGCAAACACAACAGACTTAACCACCCCTCCTCCCCTCCTCCCTCTGACCCTCACCCCTCATTTCCATTTCTATGGTTTGCTCCCATCAGCAGAGAGGCTGCTGCAGCACCGTGACACCCCGTGAATGAACTATTGGAGCACTCTAGTTTTACCCATTCCTAAACCTATCACCAGGCTTATATAACAGACCCACTTTTGTACAATAGCAACACTTTTGTTGCCACATAACCAGGCACTTAGGAGAAAGTTGGGGTTGAATGGAGCAGAGTGAAAGGAGACTGGTGAGAAGAGAGGTGGGAGAGAATTCAGAGTGAAGGGAGGTGGATGGAGAGGGAAGAAATACTGATGTGTTGGGGAATCAAGGGAGAGTAATGTGTTAGTATGAAAGACAGTATCTGAGGAGAGATCTACCACCCAGGGAAGAAAGAAGCCTGTCAGAGATAGTTGAGTACAAAGAGCATAGAGGAAAGAAAAAGGAGGAGTAGGAGGACTAGTTAGTGGGAGAAGAATAGGAGGAGGGATAAATGGGAACAGGAGGTGAAGCCCTTTACAGATATTTTATTCACATTTGCAACATCAAACTTGCTCGGTAATCTTTCAGGAAGTCCTGCAGCCCCCCCCCCCCCCCCCCCCACACACACAAAACCAAACACAACAGCTGCAGTAGTTTCATCCAAGAACAGAAGCATAATTCATACAGCCTGGATTAGGCTGAATCAGGGTTCCTGTGAATCCTTAGAAGCTCTTCATTAATCTCATAGTAAGGCCTAACGTTTTAAAATGCATTAAAATTAATTAATTTAATTTAAAATAGGAAATAGGATTTTATCACTTGCTTGGCTTATGTTTTCACTTATTTTTGCAGCATGGTGTAGGGAAGATTGTAGGGAAGTTGCAGTATGTGTTTCAACCACAGTGCAATCAGTATTAGTAATTCTGCTCTGTACCAGAAAATCCTGAAGTAGAATGTCCGGAGTGGCCTAGTCAACGTCCAGAGTTGAATCTGATTGAGATGCTTTGGCATGACCTTAAACAGGCCGTTCATGCTCGAAAACCCTCCAATTTGGCTGAATTAAAACAATTCCATAAAGAAAAGTGGGCCAAAATTCCTCCTCAGTGAAAAAGACTCTTTGCCAGTTATTGCAAAAGTGTGACTGTAGTTCTTGCTGCCAAGTGTGGCACAACTAGTTTAAGGAGCGACTTTTTCACAAAAGTTCAGGCAGGTTTGGATATTTTTTTCCAATAATAAATGAAATAATCATTTAAAAAAGAACATTTATTTACTTAACCCTCCCTAGAAATGTTCTTAATGTTAGCAACTAAAGCATATACTGTAACAGACTTTCTAAATAACCTTCTTTAAACAGTCCTAACAGCTTACCAGCACTGATTAGCTTGTGGCTCAATTAAGTTATTGATGATGTTTGCTCATGTGAATTTATGCATGTGCGCCCTTTGCACGTGTCCTGTGATTGTTATAGATCAGGGCACAGCCAGATGTTCAGGAGATGCGCCAGTGGCAGAAAAAACTGAGAGAGACCCGTGACATTGGCAAAACTGTCAAGCAGTTCTGGGCGAAACAAGAGAGACGAGGTAAGCTCACATACACTTACACACACACTCACATGATATCACTGAATGCCAGCCCTCAGGCTTGCTAGTAGCATTATATCTACTACTATCAAATTCTCTTCAGTGCCTGACAAAAGCTGCTGATATTCATATAAAGGTACTAGACTGCATACAAATCAGTCCATACAATATTCAGATTTACAAAAATAAATACGCATACAATGCGGTGTGTCAGCCTGTGCACAAATGGAGTTTCACACATATAAACGGCTGCAGAGATATTCACGCCAATGGGGCTTTGATTTTTAAAGCTGAAAGATGAGGATTCTGGGAGCGGTGACACACAGAGAGAATGAGGGCAGTGACGGAGAAAGAGAAGCAGACATGGGGAGAAAGTAAGTAATTGAGAGAGAAGATTGCAAATGAAAAAAAGAAAGAAAATGTCTTGAGGGCTCAGGCTACGCTTGTGTGACAGCGACGGCAGAGGATGGGGGGGGGGGGGTATTCATGTGTGGAAAGAGCGGAGTAACAGAGTGTAGAGGGGAAGGGGATGAAGTCTGAGACGAGGGTAAAGTGATGTGTACGTCTTTGCCTGTGGCGAGTGTGTGTGTCTGTGTGTGCACTGTGCACATATGAAGGACAGGGAAGAGCAGCTGAGAATGCAGACCCATGTCCACTGTGACTGACAAGCATTAGAGTTAAAGGATGATGACTACACGTTGTCTTTGGAAGCTTGCATAAGAACAGAGTGGTACACTGTACAAGCACTTTCTTAAATCCAAGTAGGCTCGCAGGGAAAAAAACACGACTGTTGCAAAGTTCAGCTAAAGAAATTTATTTGTAATAAAGAAAAAAAAAAGCACACAAACAGAATTTTCTGTGGGGGCTTCATAAGAAGCCAAAGAACTTTGGAGAACCTCCAACTTTTTTCTTCTAACATCACCATACCCTTGATACCTTTGACTAGTGTAATGAAATTCTTATCATCTTTGTGCTTTGTACAAATTAGCATACTGAACTGAATTCACTGATATAGTCACCAATGAGGATGCCACAATACCAATACAGATACCCAATTTGATACCTAATAGAGTGGACTCAAACAACAACTCCTTTATTAAAAAGTCATTTTAAATAGATTATATGGTCGAGTGTTTATTTCAAATTTTAATGCTGTATTTTTTTATTTGACAGGACATAGACTTAAATAGAATGCCTTAGAATAGAATGCCTTTATTGTCACTATACAGTTGTACAATGAGATACAGATACATACAAATGTCAGGATGTTTGCAGAGTAACCTACTAACATTCCTATGAGGTATAACATGTACCATTTTAAGTAAATCTTAGCTCATTTTGAATTTCATGACAGCAACACATTTTAAAAAATTGGCGATGTTGGGGAAAAAAGACTGGAAAAGTAAGCGGTGCTAAACAAAAACAGCTGGAGGAACATTTTGCAACTAATTAGGTTAATTGGCAGCAGGTCAGTAACAGGAGTGGGTCTAAAAAGAACATATTAGAGAGGCAGAGGTTCTCAGAAGTAAAGTTGGGCAGAGGTTCACCAGTCTGCTTCTACAAATTGTGGACCAATTTTAGAATAATGTTACTAAATGTAAAATAGTAAAGACTTCAATCTAGAGAAATCTCAGTGTACAAGGGACAAGGCTGAAAACCAGCATAGGATGCCTGTGATCTTCAGGTCACCCAGGCATTAAAAACAGACATGATTCTGTGATGGACATGAAAGAAACGTTAAAGCTCCATCATCGAAAAAAGAAGCCACATATGAACATGACCCAGCAATGCTGCTGTCTTCTTTGGACCAAAGCTCATTTAAAATGGACTGAGAAAAAATGTCCCTATTGCCAGTCTTGGCAGCCGGGGGTCAGTCCGCCAGGGCCTCCGCTCCTGGCCGCCACCCGGCACACAATGCACCCGACCCCTATGGCGCCTCCTGCGGGTGGTGGGCCTGCGGGAGGATGGGCCCATGTCTCCTCTTCGGGCTGTGCCCGGCCGGGCCCCATGGACTAAGGCCCGGCCACCAGACGCTCGCCCTCGGGCACCCTCCCCGGGCCTGGCTCCAGGGCGGGGCCCCGGTAACCCTATCCCGGGCAGGGTAAACTGTTCCCTCGGTGTTTCTTTCATAAGGGTCTTTTGAATCGCTCTTTGTCTGGTCCCTCACCCAGGACCAATTTGCCATGGGAGACCCTACCAGGGGGCAAAAGCCCCCAGACAACATAGCCCCAGGGATCCCTGGGACACACAAACCCCTCCACCACGACAAGGTTGCGATTCACGGAGCCCCTCTCTCGGGTAAAGAGAGGGGCTGAGCTGTCAACTGATCACCACCTGGTGGTGAGTTGGATCAGGTGGCGGGGGAGGACGCTGGACAGACCTGGTGCACCTAAACGCGTAGTGAGGGTGTGCTGGGAATGACTAGCAGAGGCCCCAGTCCGCGAGATCTTCAACGCACATCTCCGGCAGAGCTTCAACAGCATTCCGAGGGAGGCGGGGGACATCGAGTCCGAATGGACCATGTTCAGCGCCTCCATTGCCGAAGCTGCTGCTTTGAGCTGCGGCCGCAAGGTGGTTGGTGCCTGCCGTGGTGGTAATCCCCGAACCAAATGGTGGACACCAGAGGTGAAGGGAGCCACCAGGCTGAAGAAGGAGTCCTATCGGGCTTGGTTAGCCTGTCGGACTCCGGAGGCAGCCGACAGGTATCGACAGGCCAAGCGGAATGCGGCTCGGGCAGTGGCTGAAGCAAAAACTCAGGTGTGGGAGGAGTTCGGAGAGGCCATGGAAAAAGACTTTCGGACTGCCTCGAAGAGGTTCTGGCAAACCGTCAGGCGTCTCAGGAGGGGAAAGCGGTGCTCTACCTGCACTGTGTATAGTGCTGGCGGAGCGCTGCTGACGTCGACTGAGAAAATTGTCAGGCGGTGGAAGGAATACTTCGAGGACCTCCTTAATCCCACTGACGCGTCTTCCGAGGAGGAAGCAGAGTCTGGGGACGAGGGGAATGACCCGCCAATTTCCGGGGGCGAGGTCACTGAGGCAGTTAAACAACTCCTTGGTGGCAGAGCCCCTGGTGTTGATGAGGTCCGCCCCGAGTTCCTGAAGGCTCTGGACGTTGTAGGGCTGTCCTGGTTGACACGCCTCTGCAATGTTGCGTGGAGATCAGGGGCAGTACCCGTGGATTGGCAGACCGGGGTGGTGGTCCCCATCTTTAAGAAGGGGGACCGGAGGGTGTGTTCCAACTACAGGGGGATCACACTCCTCAGCCTCCCCGGGAAAGTCTATGTCAGGGTGCTGGAAAGGAGAGTTCGTCCGCTAGTCGAACCTCTGATGCAGGAGGAACAATGCGGTTTTCGTCCTGGTCGCGGAACACTGGACCAGCTCTTCATCCTCTCGAGGATACTTGAGGGTGCATGGGAGTTTGCCCAACCAGTCTACATGTGTTTTGTGGACTTGGAGAAGGCATTCGACCGTGTCCCTCGGGGTGTCCTGTGGGAGGTGTTGCGGGAGTATGGGGTGTCTGGCCCATTGCTACGGGCCATTCGATCCCTATACAACCGTTGCAAGAGCTTGGTTCGCATTGCCGGCAATAAGTCGGACTCGTTCCCGGTGGGTGATGGGCTCCGCCAGGGCTGCCCTTTGTCACCGGTTCTGTTCATAATTTTTATGGACAGGATTTCTAGGCGCAGCCAAGTGGCGGAGGGCTTTCGCTTTGGTGGCCTCAGGATCTCATCTCTGATCTTTGCGGATGATGTGGTTCTGTTGGCTTCATCGGGTGAGGGCCTCCAGCTCGCACTGGAGCGGTTCGCAGCCGAGTGTGAAGCAGCGGGAATGAGGATCAGCACCTCCAAATCTGAGGCCATGGTTCTCAGCCGGAAAAGGGTGGAGTGCCCACTCCGGGTCGGGGATGAGGTCCTGCCCCAAGTGGAGGAGTTCAAGTATGTCGGGGTCTTGTTCGCGAGTGATGGGAGAAGGGAGCCGGAGATCGACAGACGGATTGGGGCTGCAGCTGCAGTAATGCAGACGCTGCACCGGTCCGTCGTGGTGAAGAGGGAGCTGAGTGTAAAAGCGAAGCTCTCAATTTACCGGTCGATCTACGTCCCTACCCTCACCTATGGCCACGAGCTGTGGGTAGTGACCGAAAGGACGAGATCGCGGATACAAGCGGCGGAAATGAGCTTCCTCCGAAGGGTGGCTGGCATCTCCCATAGAGATAGGGTGAGAAGTTCGGCCATCCGGGAGGGGCTCAGAGTAGAGCCGCTGCTGCTCCACATCGAAAGGAGCCAGCTGAGGTGGTTTGGGCATCTGACAAGGATGCCCCCTGGGCGCCTCC
Organism: Neolamprologus multifasciatus; assembly: GCF_963576455.1. Taxonomy (NCBI): domain Eukaryota; kingdom Metazoa; phylum Chordata; class Actinopteri; order Cichliformes; family Cichlidae; genus Neolamprologus; species Neolamprologus multifasciatus. Next base: position 15,317,672 of record NC_140442.1, read on the forward strand.
TGGGTGAGGTGTTCCAGGCATGTCCCACCGGGAGGAGGCCCCGGGGCAGACCCAGGACACGCTGGAGAGATTATATCTCTCGGCTGGCCTGGGAACGCCTTGGTGTTCCCCCGGATGAGCTGGAGGAGGTGGCTGGGGAGAGGGAGGTCTGGGCCTCTTTGCTTAGGCTGCTGCCCCCGCGACCCGGCCCCGGATAAAGCGGATGAAGATGGATGGATGGATGGATGGAGAAAAAATGGAAAACTGCTCTGTGGTCAGACAAACTGAAATTGGACATTTATTTTGGAACATGGACAGCGCATCCCGTGAACTAAAGATAAGAGGGACCACCCGGCTTAAGACCAGTGCTAAGTTCAAAAACCTGCATCTCTGATGGCATGGGGTTCCATCAGTGTGTATGGAATTGGCAGCTGGCACATTTGGAAAGGCACCATCAATACTAAACGGTATATACAGGCTTTAGAGCAACACATTCTCCCATTGCATATTTCAGCAAAACAATGCCAAACCACATACTGCCTCTATAACAGCACTGTGTCAGCACTGTAGTAGAAGAAACATGGCCTGCCTGCAGTGCAGACCCAGACCTTTCTTACAAACAACTGGGGGCAGACCACTAAATGCACCATCATCCATGTGTAGCTTTTGCTGTCCTCGCTTCATCTTCTTCAGCACGTGAGCATAGCTAAAAACACCATTAGGTGCATCCTGCCCCTGCTGATTCCAGAAGTTACTAAAAATGCAAATCAAGTCACATTTTTTTGAATATGCATCAAACAGTAGAGCAGCAATGGTGGCACAATGATCAGAATTCTAGCCTCACAGCAAAAAGGTTCTTGGTTTGAATCTGCAATCTGGTTGGGGTGTTGTATGCAGAGTTGCATGTTCTGCCTGTGTCTTTGTGGGTTATCTCTGGGTACTCTAGCTTATTTCCACACTCAAAGACATACACACTTAGTGCAATTAGGTTAATTGGCGCTTCCAGATTGAATGTGTGCGAATAGTTGTCTGTCTTTGTGCAGCTAGCGGGGTAGATTCTTGGTCTTTTTTAGGGACATTGTATTTATTTTTCCACGCGCCTGTTGGAACGCTGTACCATCATGGTGCATCACAACGAGTTAGCAAGTGGACAGGAAAACCAAAACACATGGCAAAGAACAAAAGATGACTAAAAGAAGCTTCTCTCTACTTTGCATTGTTGCAGCTGTCTACTTTTCCAGCGGGCCCACGTAAATGATTTCAAACATTTCAATAATAAGGATACAGAAGGTGCAACTCCTACATGCACAATAGGACTAATGACACAGAGGGAAAGAAATCCGATTACACCGTGCTTACAACAAACAGCTCAACAGTAATGTTGTCGCATTGTCTCCCCCTTAGGGAACTGATATATTTAACGAGGCAACACTCATCTTCTACCCACAAATAAATAGGGATGGATGTGTGTCAACATCACACTGTTTGGAGCAATACTGGGAATTGTCTTCTTGAATGAATCCATAAATAATTACAATCTCTACATTTTACTCTGTTTGGTGCTCTAATCTGTGTAATTGCCTGATAATTTACTGCACTTTGTGGTGAACTTTTTATAGATGGGAGGATAAAAATAACCGCCAGATGTAAGCTTTGTAAAATAATAATATATGATAACAATGATAATAACATACAAAAATAGTTTTTAAAAAAGAAACCCTCAAGAAGCAATTACATCTATATTTAATCTATTCTGCTCTTCGCATTTAACCCAGATACAGGAGCATTCATACACTGAGGCGTGCTTCAGCCCATCTGACGGGGGTGTGGCGGTGTGTCATGATAAACACACGCACCCTCTAATAACGCTAGTCATGGTAGTGTTTCAGTTTTTGTCGCTCAGAAACAAAGAACGGTGGCATCATGAGCACAGGTTGTTTCCACAGACGCATTCCACACAACAAAGGCGCTCTCTGCGGCCGACGAACATTCTTCCACGGGGGTGTGACAGCCATGCCACACTGCCACTGCTAACCGCCGCCACTGCTGCTACTGCTGACCTGACATTCTAGCTGGGGGCCTGGGGATGGGTGTGCATGCGTAAGAGAGTGCGTGAGCGTCTGTCCAGACTGTCGCCCTGCATGGAAACCATTTTCCAACCTCTTCAACTGAGTCTACAATGGATGAAAATAGGAGAGAACAAGAAAGACAGAAAGTGACAGAAGTTGCAGTTTGTTTGCCAGCTTCTTCTGTTTTTGTTTTTTGGATGTTATAGCACTGCACTGTGACACATAAATGACCCATGTTTGGTGCACTTGCAGAGTTAAAAAGAGAGCGAGAAATTATTTAGGGAAGCTCCCCTCACAACTGTACGCTCATTCTTTAAGTCCCACAACAGCTGTGCTCATCTCATTTGACCCGAGAAAGCCGGCGTACAATACCTCCTCTGCCGCTTCATAGTCTGAAATCAGAATTAGTCAGAGATGGAGAGAAAAACAATGAGGCAAAGAGCAAAGAGCAGGCACACACTGATATGTCAAAAGGTCACATCGCACTAGACAGGTGCAGCTCTCAGCAGTTCATGAATCACCTCGACTGTCCTTGACTGGTGCTTGTTTACCGTCAGTTTGAGCCTTGTTAAAACAGCTTGTGACATCACGTGGTTGGTGACATTGTTTTGAATAGATCAACATGAAATGAATTAGCAACAGAAATCTGTTAATTGTTTTGGCCTTCTCCCTTGTTTTGTTTTGTTTTGTTTTGTTTTGTTTTGTTTTGTTTTGTTTTGTTTTGTTTTGTTTTGTTTTGTTTTGTTTTGTTTTGTTTTGTTTTGTTTTCTTCACCCGCCACGCCAAACTACAGCTTTTTAAAAGATAAGTCATGGGATCTGAATCAGGGAAATGATTCTCAGATGATAAAACAAAAAAATACTGAAGGGCTCCATTGTTGCATATTTGGATTCTCTATATGTATGGATGCACTTTGAAATCTTAAAAAAAATAATAATAATTTTTTTTCCAAAACCGCAATTCCATCACACTTTTTCAATAATTAGCTTGTAAATAAAGCAGTTCAATTCAATTCCATTTTATTATACAGCACCGAATCACAGTGTCACCTCAAAGCACTTTATATTGTAAGGTAGACCCTACAATAATACTACAGAGAAAACCCCAACAATCATATGATCCTCTATGTGCAAGCTCTTTGGTGACAGTGGGAAGGAAAAACTCCCTTTTAACAGGAAGAACCAGGCTCAGGGAGGGGTGGCCATCTGCCATGACCAGTTGGAGTGAGGGGCAAACGATACCGTAATTTGCACTACATGACAGTCTCTTGGGTAGCACTTTATAATAATGTCATACTATTAGGCATTAGTAAGGTATTAGCGAGTGCTTAATTCATCATTTATATATCATTAGTCCTCCTTAGTTTGACATTTATAAATACAGATGTGTTTATCCATCTGTTACTGTTACACTGTGTACAGCTATCACTGCTAGTAATTATCATAATTTTAGTCATAATGATATATCTATATTTATAAATGGCATCCTGAAGAGTAGTAATGCTATATAAATGATAAATTAAGCAACTACACATACCTTACTAATACGTTAATAATGCTTTATAGCATTATTTGTTATAAAGTGATACCGGCTTTTGTTTTTCATAGATATGCTTACTTTAACAGTGTCAAAGCTGTCACTCTTTTTTAAATACTTTGCCTGGAAAACATGTCCGAACATCTCTTGTTTGTCTCCAGTGGGTTCCGCTATGACAGATCTTCCAGAAAGCCCCCAGCCTGGAAACAATGTGTCCATCCAGGTGGTTTCCCCCACTCCCCAGAGCACCGCGGTCCACACACCCACCACCCATATGAGCCCAAAGCCTGGTGAGTGGCTCACACCCAGCCTGCACGTCAAGGAAGAAGTAGCCTCTACATCTCTGACTAATTTCCTGTCTGTGTCCAACAAACTAATCACAGGGTCTCCATCGCTACTAGGAACTCACAACCTGAGCTACCCTGGTGGGACTTGGTAACTGGAATCATTAGCCTTGTGTAAAAGCTTTTTTTCTGCTGTTTAAACACTATTAAACTCTGTTAGGCTGATGTCAAATTGACCTAAAGTGATCAGTCAAACAAGCCCTGTTTAAAGAAAAAAAAGAAAAGAATAAAAAAGATGCCTGTAACCAATTTGATATGGCCAGGCCAGGATTTATGGTCTGAGATCCGTGTCTAATTAGTTTATTGCTTTCATTGCCTTTTTGATGGATCACTTCCCTTCACGAGTCTCACCCAGCCAATGAGCACCATATAGCACGGTTCACATATTATACTGTCAGGAGTGAAACCTCTTGTAACGGGCATCATAATTTCTCTCTCCGCACCTCTGGATGACAGCTCAGTGGAAGATAACCATATTTCCTTGATCTGTCTTTTCCTCTTTCCTTAGCAATAGACATCACTCCACAAAAGAGGTCATAGCATTTCCATTCAAGCCAGAAATTGAGGGCAGAGTCAAAGGTGGCTCGGCACACGGCGCACCGCTTTATATCCTGTTTATCAGGAAAGGAAATGACATGTCAGAGAAGCTGAGAATAAAAGAGAATTGGAAAAACATCACTTAGATCACTGGTTTGTATTTGGCAACTATCTGACAAAAAAACAAGAATCTCTAATATTATGCTTAGATTTTTATTACATTAAAGGGTTAAAGTAAGTTTGCCCTGTATAACAATACATATGGGAATATGTGCATATATATGTATAGGTATATAATAACACAGCTGAGGAGATTAAAAAATAAAATCCTGTTAATCAGTAAGTCACTTAACATTTCTGCCACAGAAACATGGGATGGCTTGGCTACTCATTACACGCACGACATGAAATAACGCCATAAAAATAGATGTATGAGGTGTATTTAACTTTTGTTTATTCTTACTTAATAGGAGTATTTTCCTACTGCTGTTTTGGTCTTTTGCCTAATGTGTTGAATAGGCACACATTTTGCATCATCCCCATTGAGTCTGCCACCTTCAGCTGTTTGTTTTTCAAGCTGTTGGCATTCAAATATTTATCTTGAATCAGCCTCAGAAATCATGAAATTGGACTTGCAAAAATTAAAAGACTGCTGCTCAGGTGACTCTACAGTTCTTCTTCCTGTTAGACTGTCCAGGCTATAGCTGTTTTCTCTTGACTGTGGGTGTCAATTAAAGTGAAAGAATAAAGTGCACTCCTGGCATTTTTCCATCTCGCCACAAACCCAGCGTACCTGAGAGGGTACTGATGGTTGATCTTCTGTTTCATGATGAACTGCTTCTTGACCAAGTGAAGCATACCACCTCAGAGTGAGTCATGGGGAGGGTCATGTATCTCCCTTTGCAGGTATGTGGATGCCTGGAAGACAGCTGCCACTGGGTGAGGAGATAAAACGGCCCATTTAATTCTGGGGACATCTGATAGAGGAGCCAGCTCCACGAAGTCTGGCAGAACTGTACCCGACTGAAACCCGATCACACAGCAGCAGAAGGTAGTGTCGGCATCAAGCTGTCAGAGCTTAGACAGATAACAACTGGTTCTGGGTTGTGATTCCAGGCTGATGTGTTAGTTAAAACTTTGTTTACACATTTAAAATGTAAAAACAAAAAGAACTTATGAATGCACTAAATGTATTATAATAGCGTATGTCAGGCAGAGAAATACCCAGAACATGTAGCCCTTAGTTAAACTACAGACTCATATTTCCATCTTTATCATCAAAGGACAAAGTAGGCATTTATGAAAATGCAATACTGTGCAAAAGACTTGAGCCACCCCTCATTTCTTTATAATTTGCTGGGAAAATGTGAAGTAGATTCTATGATTTTATTGAAATCTGTGCAGGATAGGGGTGAGCATGAAAGTCAGTGTTTTATAAAACCCCCTTTATTCTTCAACACATTGAAGAATCATCTCTGTGAAGATGACCCCACACTGCTTCAACAAAGTTGTTCTGGAGAGGCTAATCCATGACTGACTGTGTTCCACAATGCTTTTCTATTTGTATGGTTTTACTGCACTGGCATTGTGTTTGGGATCATTGTCATGCTAAAAAATGAAGCTGCTGCCAATCAGATGCTTTCCACATAGCATTGCATTGTAGCTCAAAATCTGATGGAACTTTATTTTTCTGATGAAGCTTTGGTGAATGGTAGATGGATCAAGGGTCAGATGCATTGCTCACATGTGAGGTCTTTGCTGGATTTTTTCCTATCCACTCCAGTTTTCTCTTTTTTTTTGAGGACACACTGCAAACTACTGTGATATGCCAAATTTTCAGCAAACAGCTCTTTGTAAGTCACCTTGTTGGTTGAGAAATAATATTTTATGCCAGTCAAACTGTGTTGTCTTTGCAATTTTTTTTAGATTCAAGTAAAGAAATTTAAACTAATTATGTGTTTTTGCAATAGTAACAAAGTGCCTAAAGATGCCTAAAGAAATTGTAAAATAATTCTTTGTGAAGTTGTCTATTATGTATAGACAAACCTCTGGTTCATCCTTTGAGTTAGGTGCCTTTTGTAATGCTTAATTACTTGTAGGTTGAGTTAAGTAGCTTAACAAACAAAAACAAACAACAACAAAAAAATTCCTCTGAAAATGGTTAGGTACAAGGACTGGACTAAATGAGTGAAAAAGCAACCAGTGTCCAAAGAACTTGGAGAATTATTGCTCAAGACAATTTTAAAATATTACAAGAAAGTAGCTTCCTGGAAGCAAAATGTAAAGAATTCAAGGGGTGATTCAAGAATTTGCTACAGATATTAGTGAACATTAGTGAACATTTTTTGTCAAGAGTCTGATGGGGTAGTTTATCTGTTAAAGATGGAATCTGTATGCCTATTAGCTTAATTAGCATAAAGACTATGCTAATTCTTTATGCTAGCCTGTCCATGTTCAAAGGTAACAAAAAACATGCTTAAAGCTTACAATTGAACATGTTGCATCTCATTAAATTACTTCATATGAATACGTTTTTGTACAGGCTAATGGTTTCATCCTTTTGCGCATGTTTGTGCTAAGCTAAGCTAGGCTAACCAACTGCTTTAGGTTACAGAATGAAAAGTGAAAACATTCAATGACTCAATGGTTCATCTATATGGACAGAAACGTTGCGAAGGTTTGACAAAAATGGGAAAAGCACATGCAGTTTTGTATTCTTCCATAATACCTGGCTGTTATTGTTACCATGTGTCATCAGGAAAAAAACACAACATCCAATTAAAAGTTAACTACAAATATGACACCTTTATTTAACTTTTTTTGTCCTGAATTGGTTACAGAAACAAGAGAGTTAACTGTTGTTTTTTTTTTTTTTTTGTCTTTTTCTAATCAGGGGAATCAAGTTCTATACATAGGCATGCTGCGTCACTGCACAGTCATAACTGTGAAAACCAATATTACCCCTGTCAGCTGCCCCACTGGAGCAGTCTGAAGGCAAGACAAATCAGGAGAGTACAGGCAAGGACATGTCAACCCCAGGGAGTAAGGGTTTTCAAATGGGCTACCCAGGGACGACAAACTTAACATAGAAGTTGTGTGCAAAATCTCACCACAGTCTATTTGATTTTAAACACAGACAATATCAGTCGGAAGATTCTCCTTTTTTTGTTCTTTTTTTTTTTACCCTCAACTCTTCAAACTAACAGAGGAAGTTATTATTAGGTCCAGTGATGATGGCATTTTGTTCCTTTTGGGGAATTGTACTGCTTTGGACCATTTCCCTTTGTTTCTCAAGAACCAGCTCGCACAGACATTAAGTGTGTCATCTGATATACACTGAAAGTATGATTGTTGCCACATGACCTTTTACATAAATAGTTAGTATTCAAAAGTAGGTCTGAGAAAGGTCATATATGTAGAAATGGTGATAAGCATGCACAGATAGGTAGTTGACAAGTGCAAAGTCTACAAAGTCACATCATGTTATTCTTTTTTTTATGTACTCCACATAGAGTGAAAACATCACAAGAATCGAAACCTCCCTCCCCCTCAGCTCTGAGTGCTGATACTCAGGAGCTTTGTTTCTTTGCTGCTGACCATCTAAAACCCTGAGGACAGTTCTTCTTGCATGGATATGAGGCTTGTAGCCTGTTTCAGACCAGGCCTGCCCAAACAGAGCCTGGTATAACAGGACAAGCTGTCTTTGGGCATGAAGCTGGCCTGCAAGTAGCAGTCCTATTTTAGAATAGCCAGTGTGTAAGACATAAACATACAGCAGTAGTCAAGGATTGACCCCTTGTCTTTTCTTAGTAAGATCAGGGGCCAGCATACTGACTATTGGTGGGCTTGAGCCCTCCCTGCTTTGCATTTTCTTTTCTTTTTTTTTATAGCTATCCCTAATATATCACAGACTAAGTCATGATTTACTGCATGAAGTGGCAAAATTATCAATAGGCATTGTTGTCTTTTTGAAAATTTGAACATAATCACGTTTGCATCCCCGTAACAGCAAAGTGTGGGAGGTACAACCAACATAAATCCTGATAATTGACAACTCACAATTTTTCCTTAATCAAACAAACAAACAAAAAAAATCAAAATGAAATAAAATAAAATAAAAGCACATCTAGTGTTGGCGAAACATTTCCAAAATGCTATAGTTTAAAAAATAAAAGCATAATGTAACAAACAGGCAAATGTATAAACACAAAGCAAACCAGTTAAAAAAAAGAAGATAAAATCAGTTTGCAGTGGTCAGTCAGTTCTCCAATGAATCACTGATATCTAAACTCAGCCTACAGTTAAAAAAAAAAAAGAAAGAAAAAAAGGTAAACAAGCAAGCAAAGCTTTACAGCACTACTATGTACACAGCTCCTCAGGTGAAAGAGAGAGCCGGTGCCATGATGAAGGGAAAGGGCGTGAAACAGAGACTCCAGTGAAACAAGAGTCCTTCTTGGCACAGAGACTTGAGCTATAGCTGTCCACAGAAAGAGTCCGGAGGAGGAGAGGAAGGAGGAGGAGGAGGAAGAGACGCTCCACCAGAAAAAAAGAAAACAGAAATGAAGACAACGACCTAGAGAAGAGGAACATGGATACAAACGGACAGACGTGGGAGCCATTTTCTCATACAGATTGGAGGCTGAGTGAAGGAAGTCTCAGAGATTTCACTGTCACACAGACTTCCCTTTGGGGCCGTCTCGTGCTATCTCATTCCTACTCACCGCCACCCTCCTCCTCCTTTTCCATTTGATCCCCCTCTTTCTACCTTGCACTGTTAATCTGATCTTTCTGAGGCTCTAGGATATCGCCAAACACCAGCCACAGCTCTAAATATAGTCTTGTCACTCACAGCTTGACTACTGTATCAATATAAGTGTTGTTTTTGTAGTTCCGAGCCTCACTGGAGGGTCGTGTGGAGGAATATTTAGCACCAGAAATGTACCTGGACTTTGATTTTTTTTTTTTTCTTTTTTCTCCCCCGTTGACACTCGTGAAATCACAACACTCACGTACGCACACACAAACACAAATACAGGAACCGAGAACGGGAGACCATTTCATTTCCTCGCTCCGTTTCTTGCTGATATAAAGTGACAGTTTCTCCTGGCTGCTTCAAAACGCCAGTGGCTCTGGAGATGTGGGTGCGTACAGCAGTCTGACCTCGATTCATTAAGTGGCGGCTCTCCCCCCCCCTCGCCCGGTCATGACTGACATTCCCTTTGTCCAATCATAATCCGCTCTGCTTTATCGTACATCTAAAAGCGGTTTATGGGCAGCTCTGTTCAGGTGCTTCAGTTACAGCTGTGGTCATTGGGGAAACTTCCTTTCCAGTCACAGTTCAGGCTTCGGAGTTTGTGTTTGCAAAGTGTCCATGCAGGTGGGAGGATGGCGGAAGGTGAGAAGAGTTATGTGTTTTATTCACAGATGGTTCTGATCGCAACCCTAACAGAGGTGAGAGAGAGGGAGGAGACAGGTCTGGGGTGTTGGGGGTTGTCGGGTGGGGGGTAACAGTCTGGAGAGGAAAGGTTTGCTGGAGTGTTATAGGGACCACACACATACACACACACACTCTTTCCTCTTATATGCTGTACATTCACACCTACAGAGGCAGGGTTATTTTAGGAGGGCCCTGCTCAACTTGTGCAGTTTGCCCATGTGCTCTGTCTACACCTACGGTGTGGAGGGATGGAGGACAGAGCCAAATGTTTCCACTCGAACGCCTTCATTGTGTGGAGCTGCAGAAAAGACATCCTGCCTGACAGAAAGAGAGAGTGAGCAGGAAAAAGCAATCTATTTCACAGTTTTCAGGGATGCCTACAATGTTGTAGTGTCACAGGAGCAAATGATGCCTAAAAAGGAATACTGCATGTCGGCATTTTCAGATCAAGGTCTTTTTCTTTTCTTTTTTTGCTACTTTCTTTCACATTTCCACTCATCTAGAAAACCTTCAGCTCTGTCCTCCATATCCTGCTCTCTCTGAATCTCACACACACTCAAACAGTAGTTGATTGGCACACAGTCAGTGTTAAAGTCTGTACACAGAGTGAAAGGTCGATGTAGGCATCCGTGCTTTTAGTCCAGTCCAGCCAGACAGGGAGGTGGGCCCTTCGTCCCGGACCCCCCTCATTCTCCCTCCTCACCCTCTTCATCTCGTCCTTTTTTTTCCCTTTTTAAATCACACAGCCTCTTTCCAAACCTCTCGCTCACCACAGCTGCCTCCCCGTGTAGGTAGGAGGGGCAGAGGGCACCTGTAGGTGAAAAAGTTACATTTGTTAACCGTCAGCAGTCGAGAAAGCATCTCATTTTTAGACATGCATTTTAATTCACATGGTTACAGGGTCTGCATACGTTCCATTCACACTTTATGTGCACATCTCTCTGTGTTTTAAAACAAAATGCCTGTGTTTTTGCCATTGCAGATGTATTTACACACTAAAACCAGTCTATATGAATTCTCTCTTCAGGATATCGAACTGCCACAATCCAGGTAAATTGCAAATATCTTATGGCATTCACAGAATTGAAGCTACTTTGGCTTTTTTGCCCTGTTATTGACCTCTCAGGTGACACAGAGACTACGTCCACACTAGCCCAGATAGATTTGAAAACGGCGTTTTCGTCTGAAAAACGCCCCGCGCCCACACTAGCGTTTTCAGTCGTTTTCACAGAGTTGTGCGTCCACATTGAAACGGCAGAAAACTCTAACATTCCAGTACTGCACATGCGTGAAACGCAAGAAGATTCGGTCTGCCTCGTTTCTTTCTGCTGTTTATTTACTTTGAAACATCGCGGCAAAATGTCGAGGAAAAGCACCGAGTTTTTTTAAATGGACTAACAATGAGGTGGAGTTGTTGCTGCGAGTAACACAAAAGTACAAAGTTGCCAAAGCGAGTGAGAATTAAAGAATTTGAAGAAAAGCTATTTGGAGCATGTACAGACTGATATTAATCTGTTTTAGGGCTGTCAAAATTGAGAGCAAACAAAACAACTGCTGTATAGTGCACTCCGCTATCTTTGTTTAATTGGTCACATGACTGCATCACATGACTAAAATGTGTCATCGTTTTCGAGTGTCCACACTGTGACAGGGCAGCTCCATTTTGAAATGTATGCGTTTTTGAGAGGGTTTTGAAAACGCTGCGTTTTTCCTTGGGGAAAACGCTGCGTTTTTTCCTTGGGGAAAACGCTGCGTTTTTTCCTTGGGGAAAACGCTGCGTTTTTCCTTGGGGAAAACGCTGCGTTTTTTCCTTGGGGAAAACACCGTCTCAGTGTGGACGGGAGGCCAAAACGGAGAGAAAACGATGCATTTTCAAATGAAAACGCATTAGTGTGGACGTAGCCGGAGACTAGCTATACCCTGAAACTTGAGTGGAAAACCTGCAGGCTGTATTCAGGGCTCCAGAAAAACTAAAAACTGCATTTCTTTTTCTTGTAAATGCATAGTTAATATTCTCTATAAAAATGCTATTTAACTCTTCACCCTTTGAAAACCTACTAGGAGTAACCTTTGAAGCTCTTTTATGAGCTTTCAGGCCTGCTTGTAGTACAAAATGAGTAGGTGCGCATCAGAAGAAGTTAGCCTGTGCAGCTACCCTTAAACCCCCCCAGAAACGGTTCTAATGGTTGTGAAACCACATCTTTAGTGATCTATCCTGAGGTGTCAAAACTAGTCATTAAGGAAACAGGGGACGTCGTTGTGGAAAGTGTTAACAAAGATACTGCAGTAAATGATACTGCTCTCTGCAGTAAGGGAACGAATGCAATATTTATCTGTCAAAAAGTATGTTTTTATTGATGGAAAATAATGGCTCATATTATTGTATTGCTATTAAATTTTAAAGCCACACGAATCCAATTATAGCAGCTATTATATTTCCCGAAATGCACTGTGGTCAGTTAATAGCCTGGTGTCCAATAATGACCAGCCTCCGGGAAAAAAACAAAGTGCCTGTCATAAAATGTGCATTCCAATTTTAAAAAAAAAATCCAACGGTACAATCATATTGTTGCTTTTGGTCGTGTTTAATTTGTTGATTCTGATCCATTTCGGTTTGTCATCCATTAATACCAGGCAGATGTCGTCACATATGGTTGCCTACTCCTTCAGATGGTTCACAATAAAACTCTTATTTAGGAATAAAGGGTTTTGGAAAGTGCTGTGTTTTTATCATCGGAGTAACTTAACAGAAAGTGGAGTGGATCTGAAAGTGAGGCTTTATACAAAAATAGTGCTGCAGTGACAAATGGGCGAACATGACTCATCACACAGAGAGAATTAGAAATAAAGGTTTACCTCCAGCACAGGCCACCTTCACGTTTAGCCAGTGCAACTTGGCTTGCACTTTAGCTAAAGTTACACTTATTTTAAGTGTAAATATGTGGGTTTAAGCAGGAGCTTATTAATTTAGTACAAAGACTGATTTAATGTATTAAAAAAGGCTAAATGTTTCCATGTTTCCACTTTCAGCCTGGCAGATGATTGATATTTACTGTAAAGAATGGAGGGGTATTGATTTTCCTGTTTTACTTGCTGTAAGATGGGGAATGTACCAGTCTCCTAAAATGTCAAACTGTACTTAGACCATTATCAACCTTGCAATACAATCCTGCAGTTTTCTGTTTAATTCTTTGTGCTCGTATTTGTTTTAGTATCCTTTAAAATTGCTGTTAAAGGTTCTTTATTTCATGCTTTCTGCAAATCGGTTCCCTCAGAGCGCCCTGAGCCGGCTGTGCAAATAAACGCTGCCTGCCTTTAATGGGGGTGCACAACAACACCGTTCATGCACACTAGTGATATTTTATGCAAAGCAGCTTAAGGAGACGCCTCTCCGTTCCCTTTGTCAGCTCGATCACGCCCAGCTGCAATTTCTAGGAATAGTGACTACAAATTATCTCTGTCAGCAGAGTGTCATTTCAGCTTTTTAGACTTCTGTAATATGCGAGGTGTTGTTGGGTGGGCTTAATTCATAGCACAGTGGCTGGAAAGCGGTTCACCTGCACCAGCCATGGTGACCATTCATCCTGCACAATGAATCTTGCTGGGTCACCTGACAGTGGCATCATTCAGTGGACAAATGGTATTATATTTTTACACAGACAGCAGAATAAGAAGCAGAAGCTTCCTCACAATCACCCTTACACAGATCAATGTCAGATGAGTGACCATTTGTGACAAATCCGTCCATGCACGTGGAACAAACACAGTCGCTTGAGAGTTTCCAAACACAAACTGAGTACGCACGCACACACTCTCACACCTCTCCCTCATTCTTGTGCAATGACGTATGGTCCAGAACGCACAAATGTGCATGCAGTCTTGTCGGCGTGGTCGAATGAGAGAGCGGCGTGTAAGCGGCGTGTACCTGTGACTGGGAGGATGTACTCACCGCTCCCCCGTTCAGGATCATGGTCATCTCGGTGGGCTGGTAGACGTTGCTGCGGAAAGGAGCGCTTGGCCTGGCACCGGTGTTGCTGCTGTGCTGCCCGGCACCGCCACCGCTCCTCAAGCCTGGCGTGGAAGAGACAGACAGAGATTACTCACCCTGACTCACCACTCGGCTTACTGTCTGGAGGAACCAAAGAAACACTTGCAGAAATGTCCTCCTGCAGTTATTACTAGCCAAGCATACAAATGTTTCCAAGAGTTGCATTAGTCACTTTGGCCTACATTCCTCCTACAAAGCTAAATTACACCTGATTGCTCAAAAGTATCAGATTGTGCTGTACCTGCAGTGTTCTCGTCATTATATCCATAGCCCTGGTTCTCCACAAACTGCCTGTGAGATAGAGGGGTGTCATCGTCGAAGCTCGTCTCCCTCATCCGCGTTGAGTTCTGGGATGTGTCGAAATAATCCGGGGCAGTGGGTTGGGGTGGGGGTCTCAGGCAGACGTGAGATTCGGGAATGGCATGGAAGATCAGCAGCAGCCAGCCCTGAGCAACCAAAGCAATAGCCAGCGCTGGGTCATCCCACTCTGGAGACCTGCCGAGCCAGTCGTTTCCATACAGATAGAAGCCCACCCAGGCCACCCACAGCAGCAGTGACATCAGGCAGGTGACCAGCAGCCAGATGGCATTGCAGCGCCACTGACGTGTCTTGCCACACAGGGCCAGGGAGGCTGCGGTCAGCGCAGCTAGTAGGAGGGCTAGCACGTAGCTGCATGCCAGTGCGAAGTCCAGAGGAAGGTACTGACAGGCAGCTTTTCCTTCCCTCAGCACGGTCAGAAGCAGCCACTCTGCAGCAATGATGCCCTGTACGGCACTCAAACCCAGTGCCAGGCCGGTTAGGGCACAGCCACCAGGGCTGCGACGCTCCCTGCCAAGCCTGCGCAGGCGGACGCCCTGAACCAGCAAGCAGGAGAAGCAAACGGCAAAAAGGAGACCCCATAGGGCCCTGCGGAGAAGACACAGTGACTCATCCCGCTCAATCAGGTAAGCAAAGCTCAGGCCGAACAAGCCAAGGATACCGAGAAGCAGAAGGAGGATAGGTCCCACGCCGCTGCGCTTCTCACCCTCACTGATGTGGCGTAAACGGCACAGCAGGACTAGAGCGAGTAAGATGGCAGCCAGCACCCCACCGGCGGCCACAGATTCAACGGCCACCCCCCATATGGAGTCCAGGTCACAGAGGAGGGTGTACGGACGCACAAGGCCCCAGCCACAGCCTCTAGGGAGCGGCTCTGGCTCGCTGTTGGCACGGTGAGCAACAGTCAGCAGCAGCAGGAGGAGAACTGGTGGGAACGCCATCTCTGAGAGAAGACAGATAGCGAGATGATGCAGAGGTAAGGGGCAATGAGGGAGAGTGGAGAAAAGTAGGGGAAAGAAAGTCAGTAAGTCATTCTGGTCAATAACATTTGCAAAGCTGTAGAGCTGAGCAGTCACTCCCACAGCAATCATTCCTTTGTGTGACAATAAAGACAATCGGCCACTGCTGTGTTTTAGAGAGGGAACAAAAGACAGTAGTTCATGCAGGGTGAATGACTGAAGCCTTTCTAACACACACACACGTCCTGTTTCACCAATAATAGCCTTTAGCCAGACCTTTTTTGAACCTTTTAGAAGTTTTTTTAAAGGGTTCATTTCTGAGGCAAATGGCTTCAAATAAAAACAGCAACCCTCCCATGCAATGAAAAATACAAAAGAGCCCTACACAACCTACCTACACAACAACAGGGTTTTAGGGGTGTGATTTGTCTCGTCTTATCCAGCGCACTAGCCTTTGGAGTGCTGACAGGGGAGCTGCAGCATCATGCATATTTTTATGAAAAAAAACAAGAGAAACAGAGAAAGGAACTACTGTGTACACTCAGTTTGGCTCACTATCAGGCATCTAAGGGCACCTAGCGACAATCTATTGTAGACAACAGCAACAGAACCTCAAGCACAAGTACAAACATTTGTGTACTTTTGAGAAAAGTGTCCCAGTGAGGGGAAAAACAAAAAAACAAAAAAACCCACATAAGCACTCTGCAAAATCAATGCCGTCTCAGTCTCCCTTTTCTTTTATTCATCACAGCTGTCAGTCACACAAACACACATAAAAATACACAATCTTTCATTTCATTGTGGGTTTTGCTGGGATGATCAGCGCTGCCGTTTCACCTGACAAAGCTGTGTGTTTTATAGAAGGTTGATCTGTATTTAAAGGCGCCAATACACCGCGCGCACAAACATATCTTCCTGCCAGGCTGCTGTCACTTAGCTTTCGGGCATTCTTTCCAGGCTGGCTCATGCACGCTGCTGTTTTCTATCCTCTCCATGCTTACAGATGCACGTTGGATTGTTTATTTCAGAGAACTTTAGTCACAGTGCGAGTCTGCCACGAACGTCTCGCTGTGTCCACAAATAGACAGTGTTTGCATACCACATAGTGAACACTGGATATTTCCAGCTTCATGTCCTCTGTCTCTCTATATCAAGTAAGTTGGGATGAGTCATATGGTTGGGGCGATAGAGGAGAGCACTAGGTTTAAACACACCAGTTATTAAATAGAGCAGACTGGAAGAAGAGAGAAATAGACTCAAGACATTTGGAAAATACGAGGAAGTCTAGTCAATCAGTAGCAGTGTAGCCTCGCTTTGGGACGTATTGTCTTTGTGACATTTCTGACTTTCCTGTAAGGTATGACAGTAAAGAGGAAACCAGCTACAATCAATATTTTTTAACAACATTGCATTAAATAAAAACCATCGCTCATATTCCCATGGAGTCCTGCAGCTCTCTGCTGCTCTATAGTGACTTTCAGCTCATTGTTCAGATGTCTGTCTGCCACTTTACCGGTGCCATTTACTTTTACACTTCTAACAAGAGCTCATTCTAACTCTCCTTTGACAAAAGGACACTCAACAGTAGATTTAAATATAGCAGGTGGACTCTAAACTAATGATTAAGTTGCTTTATAATGGCTGGATGTGTAAATAAGCTCAAATTGACTGCTCACGTGTTTGTCACAGCTTAGACCGCAACATTGGACGCGCTCTAAAATCTCAATAAAAACAAGCAGATTTGAAATAATTTAAATGTTGTATTAATACAAATAAATCATCTGAGGCTTAACAGTTCTTGTGTTGCTCCAAATGAATTCAGTGCATTACAGATCTGGACTGTAGGATGGGTCAGGTTAACTGCCTGCGCTCTTTTTTCTCCTATGCAGCCGTGTTGTTCTAAGACATGCAGAATGTGTTTTGACATGGATGGGTGGACGTATATGTCACTTAGTCTTAATGGTGTCTTCTTAGGTGTGCAGGTCACCCGTGACATGTGCGCTAATGTACCTCCATAGCATCAAGGATGCTGACTTTTGAACTGTGTGCTGATAACAAGCCAAGTGGTCTCTCTTCAGTGAGGAGCCAGTGGTTAATCAAGGTCTTGATGGGGGTGGGCGTGGGGGGACAGACAGACACTCTGTCTCTAAAGCTGAGACAGAGAGAAAAAGAGCAGTAGCCCTATGGCATACGGTTTGCTTGGTGAGTTGTACCAGCACCCACTAGTCAAGGTCTTTTTTTTTTTTTTTTAATGGTACAGTTTTACATCACATACAAAATATATTTACTGCCCATGCAGTGATTTTAGTATTGCAGTTTAAATTTAATGAAGTACAGGCTGAGGCCCTAAAGGTCACCACTGTTTTAGTTTTCTGTCTTGTCCTTTGCAAAAAGAGATTTCTCCAGATTCTTTACATCTTTGAATTATATTATAAACTGTAGCTAAGATTCCTTACACATCATTTAAAAAAGACCAATAACACCCATGTTCAAACCTATTTTGCCACAAAAAAAAGCATTATTAATCTTCTATAAGAAACTGAAAAACACAATATGTACTGCTTTATAATTCTTCTCCAGACCTTGCTTCTCGCCCTGCCTGCATAGTTGGACCATCCATTTATTTACAAGCTTTTGATGTTTCTTTCCTTATATACATTTAAGACGGATTTTTTAAGAGAGCAGTTGTTTACAAGTTTGCGAAATAGCATTATTTATTTCTCACCCCCCCTCCCCTCCCCTGAGGGCATAACAGTGAAAGATGTGTGAATATATATGTGCGCTGTGCATATTCATGTGTTTCGAGCCCTTTCATGTATCCTTCAGAGATTTACACTCTCCAAAATTCTTCTTCATGCCTCCTCATTAATAAAATGCTTTGCTCCCTCATTTCCTGCTTGTTATTTCCTGTTGTCTCATCCCTTCCTTCCTTCCTTGCTGCAGCAGCTCTTAGCCGCTGGTTATTATTGGTCTATATTAACATCAATCAGTGCTTACAGAGGAATGACTCACCAAAACACACACACATAAAAACACAGAGCTGGATCTTTTTGTGCATACGCAAACACCTGACATTATCATGCACGCCTCAACGCACAAAAACACTCATGTTTCCTCCTAACATCATCCCGCTTTTTCTGCTCCGTCACTAAACTACAGGAACAAGGGAGAGCAGCCAAGGAATTAAAACCTCACTCGCTCATCCTCAAAAAGCCAAGCAGCCTGCTCCTCCTCCTTCTTTTTGTCTTTCTTCCACACATCCTTTGTCACGTTGTAATTACTGGGACATTAATGCTTTGCACTCGAGACAAGTGCACATCACAACAGGACACAGAGGGACTGGAGCTTGTGGCCTGCACACTCGTGACTTTTTGACTCGCTCGCCATCTCGTCACCCCCCTCTCGCACAGATGGTTGCTCTGGCTGCTTTTTGAGTGGCTTGGCAGACCGGTAAGCTGCAAAGCTGAAGGATGCGCAGAGAGAATGGCTGCACACATGCACAAGCAGCGAGACGTGCATGAGCAAAATGCTACGCAGAATATGCCGCACACCTACAGACACCTCTTTTTTACTTCAGCTTTACATGAGTGGTTTTAGAAGCGGAACTGTCTGGCCTTTTGGTTTGTGCAGCACAGAGGATGTAGCCGCCGTCTCGCCCTCCCCTCGCTCTCTCTAGACGTGTTTCTCTCTCTGTCACTCATCACGCAGCCATCTCTGCCCTCCCCTCCATTAAAAAAAAAATCCTCTATTCTGTTGGATTTTTAATGCCACCGCTCCTCCAGAGCAGCCAGAGCGGCCTCGACTTGCTGTATTTGAAGACGTGCTGTGAAAGAGGCGCCTCACACACCTCAACTAGTCCCCCTCTTTTGCTACCCAGTGTCTAATCCCTAATGCACCGTCTTGCTTCCATTTTGGCATCATTTCCTCTTTTCTGCTTGTGCCCCCTCGCGCCTTCCTACTCCACCTCCTCATCCCCCCTGCTTTCCTTTCCTTTTATTTTCACTGTGTATCTTATGTAACTGAGGGAAGGATCCAGCTCCTGCCAGTTCTGCTGCACGGCTGCTGTTTCTCAGGCTTCATCTTCCTCAGTGCCAAGCAGCCTGCTGGCAACCAGAGGTCCATCTTAGTCCCCTTCATTTCCCATCTAGCAGTGTTACATGTGTTGCTTTCGCATAAACATACTGGCATTATGTTCACGCAACATCCAGCTTGGTGGCATTTACTGTGTGTGTGTGTGTGTGTGTGTGAGAAGGCAACACATTGTGACACAACACTGATTGTGGAAAGAATGCAGCATGCAATTCCTTACAGCGCTGCTGTTAAAACGCAACACGAATACAAGCATGAGAGTGCAAATGTGCAGCACTGCAGTCATTCAGATCTGCCCCAGGCTGAATAGGCAGGGATGGGGGTGGGAGGGGGATAGGGGTTGGGGGGGGAGGGGGGGTAGAAACAAGCTGTCCTGTACAATTACAAGCTCCAACAATTATCAGACGTAGCTCACGAGCAGATGCTTTCTAATTACCCTTGTGATAATTGGGAGGATTATTACGATTTGACAACAGCAGTAATTGTCATTTTTTGAGTCTTATGCCGAGAATTTGAATCTGAATGGGGATGAATCTGCGTCTGTACGAGTGCTTAAATGCATAGGTATACATCTGGAAACGCACGGATCCAGCTGTTGAGGTGAGCGGGTCAATTGCATGTCTTGTCCTGGCATCTGCTTGTTGGTGACACCGCTCAATGACGCCAGCATTATCCACCTTTTTTTATAACACTGCATACGTTTACATTATTAGCTGGGATTATATATATATATATAATATGAACCCAGGCCTGCAGTGGCTTCAGGAATGAAAACCTGGTCTGAAAGAGCAACTCGTGTTTGTCCCTCTCCACTGATTCATCCTTATAGAATATTATGAAGGTTGCAATTAGATCCTTTCGGGGCCTTTTTTAAAATAATGATAATGTTGTTTATATAAAAATCTTTGCTACATAATAACTAGCTGACAAGCAAAAAAAAAAAACCCCAAATAAAGTCAAGATAGTGCATTGACAAAAATCTATAAATTACTTAAAATACTGACCATTTGAATAACAGGTGTTTATTCCTGTAACTTTTTCAGTTATTAAATGAAGTATATTATAATCAGTTAATATGAGTTAGTTTTATTCTATTCTTTCTAAGGACCTAGTGCTGTAGTGTAAAAGTATATTAAGACTGTAAATGGTCTACAGATGAAGACGTTCTGAGTGAGAGGGCTGGCTCGAACATCTTCTTCCTTCCAGTTTTCATCAACCAGTTTTAGAGGATCTGAGAGGGTTTTAAATTAAACTTGGCTTGGCTGGACTTGGTTTTATTTCCTATAGCGAAGAGTCTTCTTTCTCTTGAGAACACTTTGACAAGATGACCAGAGACGACTTCTCTAGCAGTGCATTTAACCAGAGTCACAGACATTCAATGATGAAAACTGCCAATATGTGGCCAATTTATATGCTGAGTCTCGTGCATGAATATATATTTCTATACTTCCAAGTTTTGTACTTCCTGCAAGGCTGCTGAAATAAACAGACCTGAGATCCCAGCGACACAGCAGCAGACATCCTAGAGTTTCCTGTGCATGGATTGGAGACATCTACAGCAGCTTTGATCTTGCAAGTACAGCACGCTTTCTTCATTATTCCGACAAGATTTTTGTCGTAGCCGGTCAACTGTTACCCATTCATGACGCCATTTTTTTTGATGAAGGTTTATCATAAACAAATGCGAGGGAATGGATTTGCTGGAAAGCATCCAACCTCCTACTTCACATAAAATAGCCAAAAGTGAATTCCATCATCTGATCTGACTGCGTTTGTCAACAGTCTTGTGACATTTGTGAGCTCGATCATAATCCAGCTGGTAGCAACAGACAAAACAATGGAAATTTAAAGAGAAAAATGAGGGAAGTGATGTGTTATTCCACTGTGATGTACATGTGGGTGCTAAAACAGTGGGAAGAAGTTGGAAAGGCAAAGTTTAGGGGAAAAAAAACTCAAAGACAACATATATAAACAGGTTTAGGAATAAAAAAAACCTGAAAGAAGAGCCTGAAAAGACGTGATACATTTGCTACACCAAGCTCTCGGGTGCCATACTGAAGAATCTGACAGTGTAAGTATTCTCCTAAGACTCTTCAGACATCCCTGGCCACCCTAATTAGGCCTCATTACCATGTGACTGGACTCGCAGCGAGACCATATGCTAATTGACTTGGCAATTAAGAGCGCCAGTGTTTATTCTCAGGCCTTACTCCCCTCCCTTGACTATCTTGTCTCTCTCCCTCCGACAATAACAACAAGCGTGAGGTGACGGGTCAGATGTGAAGGCATGCCAAACCCCAAAGTGTACCCTGAAACTAGAGCCACGGACATCTGGTGTCACGTGTTCTGCTTCTGTGTGACACGAATGAGCGGCATCCATTATAGATAACTTGATGGGACCCAGGGTGGAGATGAAGGAGGCTGGGGTTGGAGGGTGGGGGTGGTCACAGGGGCCCAGGAGATCAGATTTGGTTAGAGAGCGTGATAGTGATCAGAGAGGCAAGAGGAAGAAGGAACAGCCGGATATGCGGAGGAAGAATTGGAGCGAGGCTCTTGCCTGGAGCGTGTGTGGGTGTGTGTGTGTGTGTGTGTTGGAAAGGGTGGGAGGTGCATGATCACAAATACACATATAAAAGGAGAAGCAAGGAGTTCCCATGTAAGTGACAAAGATACCCCATCTTATACAGTCAGCTGCTTCATGTGTACATGAAGCTACACACACAAACACACACACGTATACAATCATCTGAACATGGCACATATGGCGTCCTCCCGGAGGACAAACTGTAGGTTTATTTTCCCCCAAGAGGATGCTAAGTAACTCATGAATTCACAGTCTGACAATAAATAGCTTCACCCTGCTGAATATTGATTAATGATAGAAAACAAAGCACTCCAAAACAGGCCAGTGAGCTTACTCGGTACACGATCCTGCGCTCAGATCTCGCGTATCATCTATCTACTGATCAATAAGGAGGGTAATCCATAAACTGGCATCAGTTTCCATGCAAAGATCCTTTTTCTAATTGGGCTCAAGAGGACATTTAAGTGTGATTTCTTGTCAAGTTAGACATCCTGGGCACTGTGTCCTGTCTGCAAGGCCAGCATGAGAGGTTCAAGTCTACTAAAAGGGACACCCCTGTGTTCTAGCTGGCCAAAGAAGCAGCTTAATGCAAACACAAATTCAGAGAATGCCCTTTTCTTCTTTTCCTTTTTTTCAGCATCCCCCTCTCTCTTAACAATACGACCACATGGGAGGATCCCTGGGGGCTTCCAGAAGAGTGTGTTTGTTTGAGGGACCAGAAGTAAGGCCATTGTTATCCTGGGGGGTGGGGGGAATGTGTGTGTGATCCCAAAAATAAAAGAATGACATCTAACCTCCGAACTAAAGCACGGCGGAGTGATTGACACTCCCCAAATATCCCAGTGTGTTGTGGGATGAAAATGGAGTCGCTGCCACTAAAAGAGAGCAGCGTTT
The DNA here is from genome assembly GCF_963576455.1 of Neolamprologus multifasciatus. NCBI lineage: Eukaryota > Metazoa > Chordata > Actinopteri > Cichliformes > Cichlidae > Neolamprologus > Neolamprologus multifasciatus. Next base: position 15,340,466 of record NC_140442.1, read on the forward strand.
CTATCCTCGTGAGAAAAAAAGCTCAAATGTCTCACCAGTCGAACTGCTTCACTCGTCATTTTCTTTAGTTTTTACCTAATTTGCCTTAAGCTCGAGACAGTATGAGCTGAGCATCGTGCATGAATATACATTTCTGCAAAAATGCTCAACCCATGTTTGCCCTCTGCTCCCCACACCTGCATTTGGTGCATCGCCTTTTTTTTCTACGGCTGTCAGTGATGCAACTTCCTTCTCAGCTGATAACCCCCCCCTTTAAAAAAATCGACCTTAATACAGTACAGACGCAGGTGCATTCAAATAAACAGTGATTCCCTGTAGGGTGTTCAGCCAAACAGCCCTCAGTAAATGTCGTGCGTACACATTTCCACAAGGATAACTCCACCTGCCCCCCCTCCCTTTTCCCCTTAAAAAATCAGTATCTGTAGGCGACATGGTGAGCAGCACGTACCTTGAACGACGTAAATTAGAGGTGTTCGAGGATGAAGACGGGTGCACAGTTGTCAGGTTTGATGGGAAACACAATAAAAATGTCACATTTCGTAATGAGCTCCGCTCGCTGGGTTTGCGTATTCTCTCTCCATCCACATGGACCCTTATGAGATAAGACCAGAGGATTCCTCCTGCTCCTGGTTCCACACCAGAGGTACCCGGTTATTCAGCCCGTGTCTGTTTTCCTCAGCGGCAGAATGTGCATGAATGGAAGTCCAAAAACAAGAGAGAGGATGAGACAAACCGGGTTTAAGGGTTGAAATATTTAAGAGATTCTTTATCGTTTTCCCTTTAAATCCTTTGTTTAGCAGTGCGCATATTTGACTTTGATTCGGCACCAACGTCGGAGTGTTCACCGGAATAAATAAAACAGACGGCCGGTTGGAATCCTGCGATGCCCATAACAACACGGATCCCCCCTCTTCCAGTTACTGCGCTGATTATGCCGCTGAATGTCCGGGCTGACTCTCGCTGCTCCCCGCTGCACCTCTCCCGACTCAGCGCATCACCGAAGCTGCGCTCCGCATAACGTGCGTAATGATAATCCTTCTACGCGCACAGAGAAAGTGACAGCTCTCCTCAGCCGCCACAGTCCCCGCCGTCTCCTCTCTGTCCTTGTTCACTGTAACCGTGACAGATTAATTGATCACTGACACGTGCACGCTGTATTAGCTCGCTGCACAACGAGACTCGAGCGCATGCACGCGCACACTCCACTCCACCTAAGATCTCTGTCACTGTTTCAGCCTGTGAGCACAGATTGGACCCTCTACATGCAACTCTGTCACATCCAGCTGGTGCGGCACTGTTCCGAGCTCACAGAAAACACACCAATGCAACGTCAACTTATCCAGTGCATTTCCGACTGTGCCTTTCAGAATAAAGTTCTCAAGCTAATGTCCTCTATGTCTTCCAATAGAGGTAATAAATAGTAGTAATAAACACGCTTAATAACGTGGATGACAAATGAAATGGCATTTAGGTTGATGGCTATAGCTTGTTAGGTATCCCGGGTTATCTACCAATTGGGAGGTTGGGGGATTGCATGCCATAAAGTAGGCTATCCTAGGGAAAGATATTTGAACCCCAAGTTGCTCTTCAATTTATTCATCAAAGCAGATTGAAATGTAAAAATGACGCATGCTTTACGAAGTGCTCCGAGTGCTCCTTGTAGAGTAGAAAAGCCCTATATAAAAACTACTTTTAAATCTCTCTGACATCTGTTCTCGTGGACCGTTTTTTTTTTTTACTCTTATTTTCACAGTTACACGATCCACTTTCCGGGATTCCTTTTGTTATCTAGGGGATCTTGATGGTAACAAATCGTGGTGATTATTATTTCTCGCTCACATCACATGCTTGTTGTCTCAGCTGCTCCAGTCCATCTTCCAGGGAGGCTTGGACTGGTGGAACACCCCCACTGGCTCCCACCATCTCATCCTCCTGTTGGATTCCCTGTTTTATTAGTGTTGCAAGATGCGAGTCATGGGGAAGGATTTCCATTTACAAACAGCCCCCGCCCCCCGCCCCACCAAGCAGCCTAACACGTCTGACCAGGTGACTGTAATGCTTGCAGTGTGGAGCTGGTGCAAAATATCCGTTCACAGAGAAAGGTTTAGTTTTATTCGATTGCAGGTAATCCAGCGATTTAGGGGGCGGTGTTCATCTAAATTTTGGCTTCTGCATGTTAATGGTACTAAGCCAAATCCTGCTGCACCATGAGGAAGAAACTGGGAAGCAACAACCAGCAACACTCACATTTTATACATTTTCCATGAGACTGGCCTCTATCTGGTCTCTCTCCCACTCGCTTTTCCTTTCACATGCACTCCGACTCATAAATACATGCAAAGTAAAATGACATGCAGGCTCTGGGCAGTAAGGAGGCGTATCACATGGAGTAGCAGCTGAGGATATGAGACTAATCTGACAGGTGCAGGCTGGGAGAGTGACAGCATGGGAAGAGAGGGTGGAGGAAGAGGAGGGGGTCGCAGCTCAAAACAGAAGGACTGAGAAGATTAACGGTCCTCTCACTCCGGTATCCGCAGACAACACCAATTTCATCTTTATTCTCATCGTTTTTATGGACAACTGCGAACAGGCAGGGAAATCGTTATATAATCACACCTAGTTAATCACAAGAAATGGATTTTAAAGAACATCCCGATGTGAATACCTTATCTGGTTAGAGTAATAGTCCAATTAAGATGTTTATTACCATGTAATTCCTGAGTGTGGAGCTGGGATGGGTAATTAGGCCACCATTTTGAGCCGCAGAGTTCATAAACACAAAAGAGAGTGCTGAGAAGACTGATACCTCTGTCGTGTCAGCCTCAGAAATATGTGCAATGAAATCAACTCATCATCAACTCCGAAATTAAGTAATTAACATGCTAGAAGTCTTTTATTTATTCAACACAAAAGGCATCTATTTAGATTTATTCTCACAGGGACTAATTATGTACGTGACTAATCTTCTGGCAACTTGTTGCCAAGCCAAAACCGGAGATCCCAAGGAATTCGTTAATTGTGGTAGGCTAAAAGTCCAAGGGATAAACCTGTCTGTCACTCTAAAATTAAACATAGTTTCATTAGAGTACTGTAAGATAATCTGGGAACTGCTGAGAGTCTTTGGGAGCAACAGGAAGGCTATAAGGAGCGTAGGGAGGCACCTCCTGTTGTGTGCACTAAGATTATCGTTAGATGATAGCTGATTGCGTTAGGGCATTGCAGCTGAAAGGGTAACAGATAATAGGAATTGATTTGTATGATAAGTAGATAAATAAGAACGTGAATACATGAATAACTTGAGCTTATTATATAATATAAGTAAGTCCTAAGTAGTAGTTTCTGTTGACAATACTTTTTTAAAGATATAACACATTTTGGGGTCAGTTTGAAGGAAAGGCAGATATGAAATGTAAAAGTGAAGTCAGAGGTCAAATGTCACATGATACGGATGCAAACTATGACACAATATTTAGAATCCCTGACAAATTTTAAAGATAAAATGCATTTTATGAAAGTTTGACCTAATTTGACCTTGAAGAAGAGGTCAGAGGTCATAAGTAATGTGATATTTAGAATCCCCATATATCATTCCCTGTATACTCATATATTCACAATACAAACAATAGCAGTAAGAAACATAGTTTTAAATAGCTCTATATAGCATTATTGTCACATTCCCCTTCAGATCCAACTGCTGACCTTGAAGGAGAGGTCAGAGGTCAAATGTGACGCAACATTTCAAACAAATTCAAACCAAAAACTAAATTTCCTGATTTTGGTCTATTTATTATATTTGTTATATGTAATACACTCAAATTGTTGTGGTTTATATGTTGCTGATTTACTTATTTATCATCTTTTTTTCAGTTGAGGTAATAACCATAGCACCTAATTATAAGAGTTTAGGTTAATTCTTTTGCGTTATGTATGTAGGCCCTTGAAACTCTTTGAGTTTGTGATTGATGTTGTACAGTGAGTGCTTTGTGTGAGTAATTTGTCTTGACGTTATGTTGTGCAGGCTTTATAGTCGCTCTTTTTCAAACGCAGTCTCGATCTACAACTTGCTGAATAAATTAAGCAAAGACTGTAACAGAATAGGTGCAGTTACATCTACAGTGAAGCTCAGATGAAAGCACCCAGTGGAAAATTCCTGCTTTAGTATTCATAGAGGGTGACAAGGCAACTCTGGATCAGTGTGAGTCTCAATCGTGCTCTGATATAACATTACTGACAGGCAGTTAGACTAACTTTGGCTCTGACTCTGAGTTATAATCCTCCTTCTGTTGGTCATAATTCCTATTGGTTTGCTCATTATATCGCATATACAGTATGTTACAGTGCCTCCATGCTGGTCAGAGATTGCTTTGCCTTGTCAAGGCCCCGCTGGGTTGCACACAATAAGCCTCACAGTGACAGCAGGGTGGCTGACATACAGAACATATGTTGCATCTGTTTCCAGTGACGAGCGTCCGAATGAGAGTCCATGACCACACAGGATGTATTAACTATGGCAGGATGCAGGTGTCCAAAATTAGCGGGAAGAGTCTAATTTTAAAGAACACTTTGTTTCCAGCCTCACTTCCTATTTTAAACTGGCTGAAAAATATCAAACAGGGACAAAGGATGTGAAGTGTGCTAGGCGGGGTGTCTGGTGAGGAAAAAACCTTGGCTGAACTCTTACATTGTGTATATTTACAAATATATATGAGGTTTTATTCAATAACTTCTAAACAGAAGGTGAAATGTTGAAGTTGATCTATATTGTGTCGTTTTGTTACAGTTTTGCTCCTCTGGTTTACCTGTATAACTACACCCAATCCTTGGAGTTGGCCTTGAATGCTTCTAACAAAAAATATACTCAAAAACATTAAAGGAACACCCTGAAAACACATCGGACCTTAGTAGGAAAAAAACCCCTTGCTGGACATCCGTACTGATATGGAATGAAAGGATGCCGCATAGTTTGACAGATATAAAAGTTATCAACCTACAGAGGGCTGAATTTAAAGACAACAATGAAAATATAAGTGAAAAAAGGATGAGGCAGGGTAATCTGTTTTGCAAAACTTTTATTGCAGCATGAGACCGGGTATTATTATGCACTACGAGGAACCCAGGACTCACTGCACACCAGGTCCAAGGATTTCATCCTTCAAATGCCTGTTGCAGTCTGTGCATCACGACATGAAAAAGCCTCCCCAGACCATCACCGACCAACCACAAAACCGATGTTACAGGCAACATAATGTTTTCTAGCTCCACGCTCTTGAGACTGTGCCGGGAAACACAGCAAACCTTCTGACAATGGCACTTAATCAATGCAGCATGGTGGAAGAGTTGGACTATCTGTGCAACCTCCAAATGTTATACTAGTGAAGAAACAGCCAGAAAACACGAGCAGTGAGAAAATATCAGTGGCCTCCACCTGTAAAACCATTCATGGTTTGGGCGTCGTGTCATTGTTGCTCCTCTAGTGCACCTGTTGCTAATTTCATTAACACCAAAGCAGCTGAAACTGATTAACAATCCCCTCTGCTTCTTAACTAACCAGATCAATATCCCAGAAGATTAGCCGACTTAATGCTATACTCTGATTAAAAAGAGTTCCTGTAATGTGTACGTTCAACAGAATGCCTGCTGTAGAAGCATGGTTTTTGCACCTTGTGAAGACAGGTTTTTAACGGTTGGATTACATCACTCATATTCAACCAATACTTTGGAATAAATATTAAGATATCTCAGCCCCTCCTTTATTTATTTATTTTTTAAATACTGCTCTCATCAATTTTATTTTATGCAAATTGCAAACTACATCACCAAAGGTTGTACATTCTGCACATAATCCAGACCTATCTGTCCACCACATTTACATAAAACCTGAGAGGTCATGGCCTTCTGAGGTAGCCTTGCCCCGAAGAAAGAGGATTAATGGCAAAGATCATCTAAATGTCAACTAGTCATGTCATCTTAAAACAATACAGTATATCAGGATACTGTGAACAAAGACACACACACCTCTTCTTATCTGACCTCTTCAAAGACCACAACAGGGACTTTTGTGTGCTCGTTTTCACCCAGTGAGCTTTGGAGATCTTTCTTTCAGCTCCTCGGGTTTCTCAGTGACTTTATGGTTTAACCTTTGCAAGGTCAGGGTGAGGTCAGGGGAATAAAGGCAGCTCCAGGATTTACCTTTCCTCCTCTATCATCCACAGTCACTGCGCCCACATGCTGAAAGTGACATATTGTTTTTAAAGTCAGTTTCAAGGACTGGGTCTGGTTTCAGAAGACCTGCAACTACAGGAAGCACACGGGAGTAGACAAAAGAAAAGCAAATATAGAAACGTTGCCAGTGCTGTCAAATTCATTAAGATCTTGTCTTAATTTGTTTGGTTTTTTTGTAGGTGTGTTCTAAAGTTGATGATCATTTATTATCAGAAATAACACAGAGTAGTAAAAAAGTAGAAAAAAATAAAGTAGTGCTCAAAAGAGGAAGGAGAGAATATAGCAGGAGGAGAAAACTGCCAGGATCAGTGCTGTCAATGAATTTTCTGCACACAGGGACTAAAGGATGGTGGTCTGATGGTGTGAGTAGTTTAAAGGATTGAAATTTTTTACCTCTTATATGTTAAAAATAATTCATATTGTAATGTGTGTGTGTGATATGTGGTACAATGGAAATGACTGCCGAATGAGGTATTCTATAAATGAGTGTGCTTGTTTGGCATGTTGACCCATGCAGTCTGAAAACAATGAAAACAATACAAAACTTGCAACGCTGCCATCCTCCCCAGCTGTGCTCCAAGTTTATCCCACATATCTGACAATGTTAGCAACATGATAAGAACTGAAAAGTTTATTAATTGACTCTTAGTGTTTCTATTTAGTTTACAGTTTATCTAGAGACTGTATATAAACGATGGATATTGTCATTATGGCATTACTCTATGTTGAAGCCTTCAGACAGCTGGGAAAAAAAGAACTAAAAACCAAAACACTTACTGGAAAAAGCTGAACAGCAGACGTCTTGAATGTTTTTTAGTGCAACCGAAGATTGTCAACAAAATTAAATCACACCCACTTGTCAATCATGGCAATCACATCCTTAATTAGGCATATCTACAAGCCTAGATAAACTTGTAGCAGCTCCAAAATGTTCAAATGTAACCATAATTAAAATGTTGTGACTGGGATAATTAGTTCTAGTGACCAAAATCATTTAGTGTGCCGCTGAAGTTAAACTGATTAACATGGATTGGATAAGAAGTTAACAAAAATGGATGGGTGCCTGGATAACTGGATGTATGTTAATTTCTGTTGTAAATATGGCCATTTTTAACATGATTTTTTAGTTTTGGATCCAGCCTCGTGTGGCCATCGCAGGAATTCCAGTTTTTGGCACTTTCCCTTTAATCCCAATAACACTGCTTGTTTTGGCTCACTGTGACTGTTAGTTAAATTAGATTTTGAGGAATATTTCAGCAATTTGTTGACAGCTCTGTAGTTTTTATGAACTGTCAAAGGTTCCTTACACATATCTTCAGCTTTGAGTGCTTTTCCTATTCAACTGCTTGTATTTGGGAGATCCAGTATATGTAACTATATAATTGTAGCATTTCTTCTCTTCAGCATATGTTAGCATGCGAGCATGATGGTAAACATAGTAAGCATTATACCCTCATTATAGTCACTGTGAACACGCTGATGTATTTAGCACAAACAGCCTCACAGAAGCACTAGCATGGCTGTAGACAAACAGCTGAGCTGATGTCAGGGAGACTGCTGCAGAGTTATATAAAAGTCTACAGCCTGTCTCATATTTTCTCTTTCAAACACTTCTTTCAGCCCTAGCTGTAACCTCTCGAGGTCTCACGTTACCTCCACTCTTCTGCACAATTACCCAATGAAGTAGAAGCTACTGTGTTTGGCGTGCAGATGAGTTTGCATAGGGGTAGGTTAGGGGCGGGGTTGGGTGGAGGGGGAAAGCTTTTGTTTTTCTTTTCCTTTTTTTCACCCAATCTGACTGGAGACCTCTCCGTATGTGTGAAGTCCTGAAGTGAGAAAAGATTGGGGACATGGATTTTGGGGTGGGGGATTATTGGACGAGATCACAGGGATGCCTTTACAGATTGCATGCAAAGCCCATCAGATTTTAACACATTCAATCTGCCTTCAGTGTGCAGACATAAAGCTAACCCCCCATGTGTGGATCAGACACCACACAGACAGATAATCCTTCCTAAAGTCTGTCATTTGATGTCGACCCCCCAACCCCAAAAAAGCATCCATGTGTTATGCATACTTACATGCATGTTCTTGCACACACTAGCAAGGATTTGAGGTCACAGCATGTAAATGCTCTTTGGGTTTGGCGGTGTTACTGATTTAGTATCCTGGCCAGATGCAAACACACACCACTGGTACAGTGTAGTCTGAATAACAGTGCACAGCAATCCTGTCCAATAAAAGTAATATTTGATTTGTGTAGAGTGAAAGCTTCCCTAAGTAATAACAACCCTGTTAATGTTTCATTCATATCTAATATACTTTAAGTCCATCAATCCATCAGCACAATGGCAGTCATCTCTTCTGCATCAACACAGCAAATCTCTTCATCTGCTGCTCTTCATCTTTGAGTCCTTCTCCATTTCTGCACCTCAGCACTTTACTTCTCAAACATCTTCCTCCCTCTCAGCATTCCCATCACGTCCTTGTCTCCCCATTTGCTCAGATGTGAGGTTTTATTCTCGGGGTAAGATGCAGTGACTGTTTGATATGTAACTGATACATTTCACAGTTCTGCAGCTCAGAGGAGAGCTGCACTCCTTAGCCTACACCTTGCTCGGTGTGTGCTTTTGAACGGCTCTGTGAGCTCGATCACATAAACGGAACTGTCAGAACGAGAGAGCGGGACCAGACTCAGGAAGGAAGGAGCTCCGCTCACATGAATCTCCGCTGGACGGCCCAGCAAAAGGAGCGCTGCCATTTTTGGGAGCAAGGAGCCATCTCCTAGGTGAGTGCCATAGCAACAGCCAACGTGGGCCCCAGCTTTCCGAGCTGTCCTTTTCAAGCTTCCAATCAAAAGTGGCAGGCCAGGTTTTTGTTGTTATGTGGCGTCTCCTACCCTCTCTCTTGGCCATTCTTCTGCCTCTCCTTTTCTCTGCCTCTGTGACATGGGCCTGGCCTTGTTCACCAGGGAGGCTGTGAGAAGACTGCAGAGGGAGAGGCTCTGTGGGAAAATGTTGCCAGACAACACAGGGGTATGTGACAGCGAGGGTAAGCTAATATTGTCTAAGTGGGGGGAAAGGGGTATATTAGACGTTTAGATTGTCAGATTGTCAATAGTCCGCTACTGTGGTATGTAAATTATGCAAACTGCAAATTTAACGCTTTAACTCACACCCCAGAGCGTCATATTTAAACACAAACCAACATGCCTGTGAATTAGTTTACGTGTAAAATAACTGCCCTGATTCCCTCAAGTCTGTCAGCTTCAAGACTTTGTACTTGTTCTCAAACATACTTTTAGTTTTGCCCCATGGTCCCATTATATATTTTACCTTAGAGAAATTAATTTTCTAAACATCCTGCTATTTTGTGGGAAGATCACGTCTTGAAATCTCACTACTTTCTGAGCTTTTGATTTTGGTTTTGCTTGTCAGGTTGTTTTTCATACAGTTAATGTGTCTTATGCATTTTTTATTTATTTGCAGATGGCGGATGGTGGAAGATGGTGACTGTGTGTGGACTGGGAGCTGTTTTAGCAGTATAATATGTTGCACTTCACTCCTCCCTTCCCGATTAGCTTCTACCCTGAGGATGGCACAGTAGTGCATTAAATAGCTAATCTGGTTGTTTGCATGTTGTTTGCAGAGCATGCATGTTTTTGTGCCCTTCCCATGCTTGGTTTCTCTCCAAGGGACTTTGGCTTCCTAACTAAAGTCCAAAGGCAAGCTCATTAGGCATATTGGTGATTCTAAACGGGCTGTGGTCCACCAGCCAGCAATGCTAGTCCATCACAGGCTGACACACAACTCTGTGGTTGTCTGTCAGCCTGTGATGGACAAGCAACCTGACCACGTGTGCGCCTTGTTTTCCCCTGCTACACAAACAGACAGGTAATAATTCCTTTTTATAAGAATGAGATACTTTCAGCTCTCCTCTTGTCTCATAGGTCGACATGAGTTTTTACACCAGATCCCCTTCATGATGCAACCCCAACAGAGATTTGCATCTCCAGCTGGAGTCGATCCAGAGACCTTTCGGTTGTCGAGCGAATGTGTAAATCATCCCTCATAACGAAACTAAAAGTCTTGATCTGACTTCATAAATGTAGTCAAGTAGTTTTCTGAGATAGTGTGCTGATCACTGATCAAAGCACACCTGCTCTTCATCAGACCATGAAGACGATGACCCTGATGACACTTTGGCTTCTAACCAAATGGCCACAAAACTAATGATACCCCCATCAGCTAGAGTGGGTAGTGCTAATGAGCAAATAGTATGCTAATATGCTGAATTAACATGTCAGTCTTGGTTCTACATGATAAACAGCATGCTGTTACCATGTTAGCATGCTGATGTAAAGATGTGTTCAAAGCACAGCATCACAGAGCTTCAATATGAAACGTGGTGGAAATGTGGTTGGTGTGGAAGAATTATACTTTAAGTATTAGTTCGTAATTTTAGATTCTTTGCTGTTGTTGATGTATTACAGAGTAATGGGCAAAAGTCTTGAGCCACCCGTCATTTCTTTATATTTTACTTCAGAGAGAGCAACAATCCTCTAGGCTTTCTGAAGGTCTTCCAAAGTTTTTCTTTGGACATTAGCTCCTTTTTTACAGATTTTCAGTACACTTGTTGTACCTGATAATTTTCAGAGTGTTTCTTAACACTGACCTAGGAGTTGTCCAAGCATGAACAGGACCTGAGAGATGCATCTGGCCCTTCAGTTGGTCTCAATGCATGGATGGCTCTCCAGCAGCGATACTTAGGAAAGGGAAGTGGGGAGAACTGGACTGTAAATGAGTGGCAACAAGTCTTATGGTGCAATTAATCCAAATTAGACATTTTTGGTCAATTTGTACAGAGGAAGTCAGGACAGAGATAGAACAGTGAGTGTCTACAGCCATCTGTAAAACATGGGAGACTCTGTCATGGTTTGGAACTGCATTTGTTGGAGATTTTGTCAAAATTGATGGAATTATGAACACAGAAAAGTACGATCATGCATCCATCTGGAAAGTATCTGATTGGGAACAATTTCATTTTTCAACATGACAATGACCCCAAATACACTGCCAATGCTGTAAAAAGCATAACTGGATGGAAAAAAAACATACACTGAAACACTATCAGTCATGGATTGGCTTCCACAGCACCTGGACCTCAACATTACTGCTATCTTCTTGACAGATAGAGGAACAAAAGGCATCCAACATCCAAAGAAGAGCTTTGAATGTTGTTCAAGAAACCTGGAGACCTATTCCTGAACACTCCTTAAAGAAAATAGAAGAAACAGCCTAAGAGAGTTCAGACTGTGCTGAAGAATAATAAAGAAACAGGGATCAGCCCAAGACTTTTGCACAGTCCTGTATATTCATTTGACATTGTCATTAATAGTAATGCCCACGTTCTTGTGTTTGATGATCTCCCACAAACTATGGCACATCTCAAGCTTACCTTTATATGTAACGTTCTGAAATAATTATAACCTCTTATAACCACAATGACAGAGCTGACAGTAGGTGTGGTGTTACACTTTATTACATTCATACAACAGTGATGAGTAATAGTCTTATAAGGTGCATGTCAACGAGTACAGCGCTCAGAGGTTATTAAAACGGTACGTCCACATCACAAAACACATGCTGAATAATTCACACATCTCTCACCGTTTCTGCTGTAGTTGTAGGATACATGTAACGAACGCTTCTGTCTTTATGTAACCAGAGAGCCACCTTGTGGATAAACGAGACACACCAAAGAGGAACGGAGATGACAGCATATATGTTATGTTAGTTATTTCAATTTTTTAAATACACAAGGACAAGGCTAAAGAAGAGACTAAGTTAGAAGGAGGAAAATATTCAGTTTCCCTGTTTTATTATTTATTAACCTGTATTATCCTATTCCATGATCAATAACCTCAGTGTGCTCTCTGACTACCGCTCCTAACGTGAACCTATTCTTTGCCGCAGCCAGCCGAGGTGGCGCGACACCTTCTGGAAGATGTATCCTTTGCTGCAGTCGGCCCCTGCTGGCTGACTCACCACACCGGTGAGGAAGAACACGTCCCTGTACAGGGTGAGCAGGGGGCTGCCGGAGCTCATGGTGCAGCCGGCGTTCTCACGAGGTGCAGTGCAGCCCATCTTGTTGGTCATCAAGTTTCCGTGAGTTTCCAGACACATGGGAAGCTTGTTGTACACCAGGGTGTTAAGAGTGAGCGAGCCCTGGAAAGCAGACCCCTGCTGTGGTTCCTTCCAGCCAGTGACCACTGTTGTGTAGTCACCTGCCATCAAAACGCTCTCAGCAAAGTCTCGTTCTGGCAGACAGGCAGCAATCATGTGTCTTTTAAAGATGATGCGGTCGCGGAGCTCAATCACAGCCAGGTCGTTTTCAGGGCGACCTTCCACATAGCGTGGGTGGACATACATCACTTTAACATACAGCGTCTGTAGTTCAGTATTACTGCTGCTGTCTTTACCTGTGCAGGAGATAAGGAAGAGTGATGATGTTAAAAGTTCTAAAAATCTAAAAACCGGCATGCAGCACAAGATTTACTGCACTTCTGTGCTCGAGTTCAGTGCAGAGCTGTTGCAATAATTATATTAATAGCTTGATTATTATTATTATAAATATTAGATTATAATTATTTTATTACATTTTAAAACAGCAAAAGAAACCATATTTAAATAAACACACTAATTTGCTGATGTAATATTCATGATTTATAAAGTGACAATTTTGGAAACTTCTTTTTTTGATCGATTTATTCTGTAATTTTATTTAACAACGATTATAAAATGGTAGAATTTTTCAATTTGTGGATTTGTGTTTATTTAGGTAAATGCTATTTGTTCTGAGCAGACAACATGAGCTAAGTAAATGTCGGTCTTTGATAATAAAACAGTTTTTACTGTTTTTACTGTGAGTGTTTGTGCTGATATGCTGTGTTTGGTTTTCACCAAACACAATGCTGTGCATTCGGGCTAGTTATCTCCACCTTTATCTTATTGGTCTGTTTCCAGACGTCTTGTGCTTTCTTCAGATATAAACCTAAACTGTGCTGCCACTGTGCTTTTAGAGAGAGAACAGGCTTTCTCCTGACGTCCACTCCTCGTCAGGTTATGCTAACACATACAATACCTAACTGCCAAAACCTCTGCTTTTATAGAGGTGCTCGCACTCACTGATGAAAATTTAACCAAATGCATTTTATTAGTAGCGTCTGGCCACTAAAGACCCTTCAATTCCTGTAGTACAGCCCAGTGCTGCACAGTCCAGTGAAAACTCTTTTTCACTTGACTATATTCTTAACAAATGTTACATTATTTCTGTACTCATTAAAAACTGCTTGCATCGTTAATTTGTGATGACTCTTCTCTAAAAACTTTTACATCCGTGCCTGTCCCCTCGTTCCCTCACCATTTACAGCTTGTACTGAGTCTGCTGACTGAAAAGACTTTTCACTTAAATATTTATATTTTAAGGCACATGCTGGCTTCTATACAACGTGCTGACATGTCTGTGTTTTTTCATGCCATTAAAAAATGCTAATATATCATCGCAGGTGGAAATGTAACATAAGCCAAGAAAGAGACAAATTTGTTCTGAATCTGAAAGGAAAGCTTGGATAGGTCCCTCCACACACAGTAACATCTATGGTACTGTTATTATTTATCCTCCTGAGAACCGAGGGGAAAATTAATCGTCGGATTTAATTTTTTTGTGATGTCCTTCCTCTTTGGAGCTGAAAGAGGTCACCCAAACACATGAGATATCAATGGAAAGCCCAAGATGTCCTCTATTTAACACATCAGGATTTAGTAGGATAGCTCAAATGAGTCTGAAGATATAAAGACCGAAACCAAATGTCCATTACAGAGGACATAAACTAATTGGCTGGTTCTCAGGAGGATATGTTATTGATTTCCTTCATACAGGATGGAAATCATTACAAATGCAAACACCCCCCTTTTGAATCTATACTTAAACATTTTGTATGCATATTATGTACATTTTTTATTATTTTAGATTACATTTTTGGGGGGCAATGGAAAGCTAATTTATGTGTTATAAAATGTACAATACATATCAATCACTACCTACTTGCAATGTTTGTATACTCTTTGTTTACTCACCAACAACCACCTGGAAGGATGGGTATTTGTTGGCACACTGAGCTGTAGTCAGGACAAAGTTCTCCTTCAGTATGACTCCGCTACAGAAACCTGCTGACTCTGAACTCACCAGAACAGCCTGGAAACAGCACGACAGTTAAGACCCTGCAACTCTTTTTCATACCTTTGAGAAACGCACACTCACACACTGATAGCATTGTGTCTTTATGTTAACAAGTGTCCTCCTACCTGCCACGGACATTCGGATGACGAACAGGCAATTCCTTCAGGGTTGCTGGTGCTGATTCTGGACAATTTGCCTTGCAACTGTTGTAGACGGGACGCCTTACCGCAGGGGTACTCGACTGACAGAAGGAGATGATTATGATTATTTTTTTGACTACATTATTTTTGAAGTACGACGGGCATATCTAGCAATAGCTTTTGTAGTCAACAAAGCAGTCTGTGGGGAAATATCAGAAATCCTCTTTTCATCTGAGCTGGCTGGATGAGTGTCTTGATTATATCTTTGACAGCATCATGTAAGCAGCACAATGTTAGAAAAATGACTGAAAAAGTAAACAAACATGGGCAGATGGGTCTCTTGTCTATGCCCTCTAAGAGAAAACTGTTTTTTCCTGCTATAAACGGCATTTTCACTTTGAACCCTCGTGCTGTAATAAATTCAGCTCTTCATGAGGCACTATGGAGGTGTAGGGGTCCTCCATAGTACCTAATAACAGCATTGTTGCTTTGAGGCAACAATGCTGTTGGTTGGTTGGAGGCTGTGTGAAGGTGGCATATTTTCACTGTCCCTGTGGGTTTTCCCCGGTATTCCAGCCTCTTCCCACAACCCAAAGACAGATTGTCAGATTAAGCAGAGATGTTAAATCAACTGCGGTACCCTGGTGTGACCTCATTTTTATGCAGTGTAAAAAATGGTCACAGAATTTCTAAACACAGCCAAGTGGTGGAGGGTGGCCTCCACCACTTGGAGGCCACCTCTCTTCTGGCTTCATTAGTAGGTGACATGCATCTTGCCCCAGTGCAAGACATGCATCTTGCACTGGGGCAGTTTGCAGCCAAGTGTGAAGCAGCAAAAATGACAGATAGCACCTCCTAGTCTGAGGCCACGATTCCAACTTCAGGTCAGGGAAAAACTGGTACCTGAGAGAGGGAGTTCAAATATGTCAGGGTCTTGCTCATAAGGGTGGAGCGGGGAGACTGACAGATGCATTGGTGCAGTTTCAGCAGTGAAAGTAAAATGAGTATATCTGAAGAGAGAGCTAAGTGTCACAGTTAAGTGTTGATTGATTTACATTCTCGCCCTCACACACGGCCACAAAATCTTTGTAGTCACAGAAAGAATGAGATTTTGGATACAAAGAATGGAAAAGAGATTCCTCGGCAGGGTGGCTGGGTTCTCCCTTAGAGACAGCAAGAGGAGCTCTGTCATTCAGGAGGGCAACAGAGTGGAGCCACTACCACTGTCACATCGAGGAGTCCTTAGTATATCTACTGTGGTGCTTCCTAGGTGAAGTATTTCTGTTATTTCCTACAAAGAGGAACACGATGGAGAGATTATTTATTATATATATATATATCTCAGCTGGGCTTAGTGATCCTGGAAGAGCTGGAGGAGGTGTCTCACTGAGTGGGTCTGTGCATTTATGCTTAGACTGCTTTTGTTGCAGACCCACATAAGTGGCAGAAGATGGATGGATAACCTTTATGTATTTTTTTGATGTACTGCCAAAGGTTTTCCACCACCCACAATCACTGGCAACTAGTAATCTGCCATGTTATTCAGTAAATAATAGACACAGGCATAAAACACAGTGTTTTTTTTTTTCAAACTCCAACAAAGAACATGCAGAAAAAAGTCATTTCGATACATGACAGACGTACCTTGAGGCACACACTGTTTCTTGTCTGTGTTGAGCTTCCACCCGCGGGCGCAGGAGCATTCGTAGGATATGTAGCCTGGTTTACAGAACTGAGAGCAGCCCTGGTCCTTTTCCAGAGTGCACAGAGTCTCGTCTGCATTGTGAAAACAAAGTGGAAAGCTTGCAGAACTTGAAAAGCAAATCAAAAATGATGTTCACGTGCGAAATCCTGACGTCTCCTTCTCACCTTTCTCGCAGAGGGCTCCAGTGAAACCCGACTTACAGACACAATCAAAGCCTCCAACACTGTCTGAACACATGGCTCCATTCTTGCAGGGCTTCTCTGCGCACTGATCTCCATCTGAACACGGAGAAGTTAATAAGCTGTAATGCAGTGCTAATGCATAGGCAGTAATGGACAATCCTTTTAATAATGCACTTACCAACGTAGACTGACCAGAAGATATCCTGGAGAAGAAATAACACGGCATAAGTAAACATCTGGAGCTGCACAGTGGCTTTCTCTTTACGAACAGACGCGCAAAGGAGGTTTGAGGAAATGAGGAGGGGATTAACAGTGGGCTCACCGTGCGGTATGTGTCTTGGAAGAACTTTCTGGCCTCCTCGTAGCTGCACACCTTCTCCATGCAAGCCTGCTCCAGAGTGGAAGGTGTATTTCTCTTCTGACGGGAGATTAAGGAGGTTGCCTGCTCCTTGTCCAAAAAAACTGAGGGGACACATAAAGTCTCAGATATCATAGCATCAAAGACTCAATATAGCTTAGAAGTACTAAACAGATCATTAACCATTAACTTAATATAAGCCAAATAAGCAGCATCTTACTGAACCAGCGCCAAGACGTCTGCTCCATAAAATGACTGACCTGACTTTCTTAGCACTGAATCGCTCTGACATGTTATTTGCTGTCTGCTCTCACGAACCTGACCTTTAAATCTTTGCTTTTTATTAAAACTGACCGCTGTTGAGCTCTGTGGAGTCCCCTGGCCCCATGCTGCCCTCCTTACCTGTCTCAGGGGCGTGAATGGCCACCGATGCCCCAGCCAGCAGACACAGCACCGCAGCAGGTGTGGTCACGAAGTGCATGGTGCCACTGAAGTGTATCCCAGCTCTGAGACAATGTGTCAGTGATGCAGGGACCGCTGTACAGTAAGACACAGAGACAAGCAGAGTTTTTGATGCATGAGGATTTCTGGGAAAAGACATTAAGCAGTAGGACATGCAGCAGAGAAAGAAGTAGGCACTGTTTAATGTTTTAGAAGGCCGCAGTCAGTTAGAAAGAATGAAAATCGCTGCCTGGGTGTTATGAAGCTGTAGTTCACTCAGTTATTGCGCAGTAGTGGCCGCAGCTGGCTCACTGGTTCTTTATAAAGTTAAGCACTTCATTTGGGGAGCTCTCTGAAGCGAGCATACAACAGCACTACCAACCTGCTAGAGAAACTGGTTAGAAATATAACGTGTAAGAACCAGTGTACCTCGCTTCTCCTTCCTTTCACTGTGACAGAGAAGCTATTGCATATAGTTACCTTATTCAGCTACTATTATTATTGAGTCATCATATTAATTATTATTGATTGGATATCCATTATATGACAATGTATTTCAAATCTTGTTAAAGGACATTTACATCTTCAGTCACGGAGCTGTGTGTGGTACTAACTATCTGGTTGGACTTCATTCATTTTCATTAATAATGAAAATGTTTATGCTTTTTTGTTCTGTTCTTTTGTTTCCTGTTAGATATTTTATTTTGTATGTGCTTTTAAGTTTATGCTTTTTTATTATGGTTATTTATTTTTTTAAAAGAGGCTCAGAGCTCTGAGCATGGACCACATATGGCTAGCATCTAACTTACCAGATGCTATATAAAGTATATGTGTTGTACAATTAAAGAAATGGATGAATAAAAACCTTTTTATTTAGGGTCTGATCTTTACAATTGGGAAAACAGTTGGGTGATGATGCATTAATAAAAAATAAATACATATCTTATTTTGTAAAGTCTCACAGCCAGGCACAACCATCTCCAGGGTTTATAGAGTATAGTCCAAGAAAGAGAAAACATCTGGTGAGCAGGTCTCTGGGAGAAAATGCCTCGTTGATGCCAGAGGTCAGAGGAGAATGGTCAGCCTGCTTCAAGCTGATAGGAATGCAGCAGCGACTCATAACTACTTGTTATCAAGGTATGCAGAAAAGTATCTCTGAAGTATCTGATTGGGCACATCTGCAGAAGACTATGCAGTTTGTCACTCCTGTTGGCTAAGAACAGGAAGCTGAGGCTACAGTTTGTCCATTACAAACATTGCCTGGTTGTTTGAGTCTGGATTCTTCTGCGACATTCAGACGGTAGTGTGAGAATTTGCCAGAAACAACATGAAAGCATTGATCCCTCCTGCTTTGTATCAAAGCTTACGGCTACTGCTGGTCGTGCCATGGTGTTAGGAATATTTTATAGGCATACTTTGGGCCCACAAGTACAAACCCAGCATCATTTAAACACCACAGTCTACTTAAGTATTGTTGCTTCTCATCCCTTTATGTCCACGGGGTAGCTGGCACGGGGTGCCCATCTACTGATGGCTGCTTCCAGCAGGATAACAAACCACGTCACGAAGCTCTGATCACCTCAAACTGGTTTCTTGAACATGACAATGAGTACTCACTGTACTCTGATGGGCACCACAATAACCGGATCTCAATCCAATAGAGCACCTTTGGGATGTGGTGGAAGAGGCGACTCACATCATGTATGTGCATTTGACAAATGTGCAGCAAATGCGTGATGCTATCATGTCAACATGTTGAATCTATGACATGATGAATCAAAGCAGCTCTGGAGACAAACGTGGGCCCAACCCATAAAATGCACGTATAAACAAACATCTGCCTCTGCCCAACATAAACAACAATATGCTTTCGGTAGCACGTTAATGAGTCTATTAGTACAGTCTTGGCTTTTTATGCTTCTTTCTAGAGGTACATGGTTGGTATTGCAACAAATACGGACATAAAGCAGCATCTACGCCTTTTAGTAAACAGGATGCTGGGCACCTACATGATGCTACACTGTAGCAGAGTCACTGTTTTCATGGCGGGGTGTGTCAGCAGGCCTGAAGGAGAATTTCTACGAACATTAACAACCACAGCAGCAGTGCTGCTCCGTACTTACCGCCCCGGACTGAATGGAGGAGCCGGCCCGGCTGATGCTCCTTCGCCTGGGTTGTTCTGAGACACGCAGCGGCCTCGCAGACGGATCGGGCCTGTCGATCCAAAATAATGAGTCCTGATTACATCCGCGCCTGCCCACTCCTTCCCTGACTCCCTCACTGTTTACAGCTTGTACCGAGTCTGATGACTGAAAACAACCACGAGAGGGCGCTGTAAGACAAGACAGAGCATGGGTGTGCGGATAGATAGCAATGAAGTTGAAGAATAAAACCAGCAAAAACTACACCAGAAGCACAGGCGACTAAGATGACAATACAGGCCTGAAGTTTAAAAAATTAAAATAAAGGAGAAGAAAGACAAAGTGAGAGTGAATAGTGCCGATGAACTTAAAACACATGCCTGTTAATAAATGAGACACTGAACAGAATATAAGAAATACCAAGAAATTTTCTTTAAAGGTTTATTTCAGACACGTTTCACTGCCATCAAGATATTATGAGTGGCATAACCTTTGGGGCTCGACTACTTAAACAGCAACATGGTGGTGAAGTTAAGACAACACACAACTGCAAAAGTGAAGTGGAGCGTCTGTGTCTTAGTAAGTCTCCACCTGACATCAGGCAATGATAGTAATCAAAGGATCCAATAGAAATGCTTGAGAAGACACCAACAGCAGCACACATACACACTCTGCTGAGGTCCATTTTGAATGACTCAAAGTAGTGGAGCTGAAGCCTAGCAGGCTCCAGCTGCCTGTGTTGGGCCATCTGTCAATCAAAACAACCACACAATGGATGCTTTTCTTTTTTTTTTGTTTGGTTTTTGAGTGACTGTAACCAGAAGCTAAATAACGAGACAGATTTGCTCTTTCTTTTTTGGGCTTAGTTGATATTTTGGGAATATTATTTAATAAGTGAGTGTGAGGGGTAAGATTGACAGGTGGATTGGGGCAGATCTGTTGTGGTCAAGCTACATTCCTATGACCCTCTTCTATAGTCACGAGCTCTGGGTAGTGACCGATAGAATGAGGTTGTGGATACATGTGGCCAAAATGAGTTTCCTTTGAAAGGTGGCTGGGTTCTCCCTTAGAGATAGGAGGAGGTCAGCCGATCGAGAGGGACTCGGGTACAGCCGCTGCTCCTCCATATTGAAAGCAGCAAGTTGAGGTGTTTCACACGTCTGAAAAGGATGCCTTGTGCACGCCTTTTCCTGATTGACTCCTCAGCAGGATGTGAAGCAAAAAAGTAAATCACCTGCTTCAAACCAAACCAAAGTGATAGATTAGAGGAGTTTAGTATTTCTAATACATAGAACTAATTAAAGCATATGTGTTACTGAATTATTTATAGGAATTTGTAGATATGTAAATCTTTGTTCTGTGATGTTTCTTTGATTGAACTGCTGTCAGCTTATATCCGTGCTAAACGGAAAGTATAAAGGAAACCTGAGAGCTATTGCAGAATCCCTTTGATACTGACTAAAAACAAAAGGGAGAGTTTTCCCATCGTTACTGCTGTTACGCCCCATATTTCTCTCAGCGGTGTGAATGAGGAGGTCCTCTAATGTCTGCACGCTTGAGCAAACAAAACTGGGTCCAATCTGCTGTGATCAATAGGAGAAGTCCAACTGCAAACAAACACACATCAGCTCAGACAACATCAAACAGCCCTGGTCGAGATTGGGGCACTACAGAAGTGTCTGATCAGGAGGATCAGACAGAAACTGTTGAGGAGCCGATTTCAAAGAGGCTGAGAATATTTTTTTTTAGGTAAAGTACACAATTAAACCCAATCTTATATGCTTGATAGCTACAGCAAATTACAACGGCAGAAGGACTTGAAAGGCATTCCTTTAATTCACGAAGAGTTATGAGCCTGCGTTTAGAGCTGTTGCATATTTAATGGTAAACTTTGTGATTAGCGATACTTGGTGAAGATGATCAAACACACTCACGCACACAGGCAGTGGTGGTAGTTGCTGAAACTAGGTCATCAAGGCTACATTTTACAGAGCCAAAGTCCTTCCTTAGTGGCCTTATTTCAATGCGATTGTTTGTGAGAGCAATGTAATTTACAGACAGGGCCGTGGGGCTTTAGTCTCAGCTGCAGCAGTGTTAAATGTCTCCATTTCCCAAGTCTAATAACAGAAGTATTATAAGAGCCTGCTCAGACCAGCTGGTCCCTGGTGCTGGGCAGGGGCAGAAGCTGGACCACTTAGACCAGGGAGACTCACCCAGGGGTGGCGAGAGCGAACGGAGAGCCTGCCTGGGCGTGCCGAGCTGCAGCTAGATGTGCAAATGATTCTGATAATTTCCCTGGCGTGTCTGGTGTCAGGTGAAATTGCTAAAGACACGCATGCATAGTATACATACTGTATGAGCGCACGTGGGATGTGCAGCATACACCAGATGTGTTACTGGTGTGTTACGTGCGAGCATGCAGGTGTGCTCAGTGCTGTATGCGCTGGCTCAGAAAGAGGAGTAGAGGAAAACTTGCTCAGTCATCCATCCATCTCTTTCCTTCTGTTATGTTTTATTCAGCATCCCCACTCTTGTGTTGTCTCTCACCCTCCCACTCTCTTTTGCTCCTGCTCCCAATTCTTTCCCACTCCTCTTATTATTTTTGAGTGCTGACTTTAAATTGGAGGGTAGCAGGAAAGAAAGGGTGGCACAGCGCTCACGTGTAACCTCGCTGACCCACTCCTCTTCACATCTATGGCCCAATTTTACAGGCACACTAAACAAACGGCTCATCGCACAAGGCATCTATAATTAATGTCACCTGATACTTGACAACTTTGTGATGAATTTAACAGTCTGGTTGTTAAACCCACCAGACTCCCTGTTTGGAGTCTCTCCCTCTCTCGCTTTCTGGCTTCCCTTCTTTGCTTTAAAGCTGTGCTAGCAACATGTCGATTTGCCTGCTGTTCCACCACTTTGATCCAGACTCAAATGACTTAACATATTATTCTAAAAAGGCTTCCCCAGACATGTTTGCACCTGCTGCTCAAACCTGGTTAGAAAGCATGGTTGTTTACAATATTAAAAAAGTAACACTAAAACCTGGATCTCCTCCCTCGTCAGTTCGTTACACCAGAGAAGGGATGCTTCTGAATTTATTGATCCTCAGACTTTTCTTTCAGTCTGTCCAACCATACATGTCAGATTTTAACCTTAAGCAGTGCCTGCTAATAAGCATGGGGTACAATAGCATGCAGATTTATCACTGGATAAGTTAAAGTTTAGCCTCACAAAGTCTGCATGTAGCCTTGAATATCTCCATTTAGCCCAAGATGGCAAATTATTATTTTTAATGTCATTTATACATACGTATTATACAGCAGCTGTAGATGGGTGATATTCAGAAAAAAACACTGGGACACCTACACATTACAGCTACAGGAGCTGCTCAGCCATAGGAACCAATGCCATGTAGCTCCCATGCTCAGATTTTGTGCTGATGTTAATGTCAGAGGAGGTTTGGAGCTCTGCAGTTATAGAGTCAGTCGATGGCTGGTGACGTATACGAACTGCACGACCCCGCTCTGTAACTTTATGTGATCAGGCACTTTGTGGCGGAGTTGCTGGGACTCTTAAACATTTCCACTTTACAATAATACCACTTACCACTGATGGTGGAATACCTGCAGGGAAGAAATGAAACAAACGGGCTTGATGAAATGGTAGCGTCTCATTTCAGTATCACCTTCAAATTCAGTCAGGTCTTAGAACGACCCCTTCTTTCACACGCGTTTATAAAGGCAGACTGCACAGCTAGGTGCATGATTTTACACACATAACGGGACTGAAAACACCTAAATTCAAATATTAAATGGCGTGGCCCAATACTTTTGTCTGTATAATGTACAGTCATGGTAAAAGGAAAGTACACCCTCTGTCATTTCTAAGTGTTTACATATCAGGACATAATGAAAAATATCTAGATCTTAAAATTAGATAAATGCAACCTGAGATGAGCACAACAAATTACATATTCTTCCTTAAATATTTGCAATGGTATGGAAGCTTGATGATTGGTCTTATTCACCATTTATGCACCATATAGTGTATGTCAGCATATCACTATGAGACACACAGTCTTAGAGCTTCTGGTTCAGAGCTGGTGCTCTTTTGAAGTAGGACAAAACTGTCTCTGTAGCGATGCTTTCTTAGCTTGTTTGGCACTGTACTTAACATTAGCCAGCTTCTCGCAACAGATGACAGATGCTCCACAGAAAAAGCGATCAAATGCCAATAATACTGCACGATACTTTCTTTGCAGTTGCACATTTAAGTATCTGGTATTTCATGTATTGTTAACAGAAAACCAAAAGGCACATCTGAACTGGCCTGGCCTCACACCATTTATAAACCAGTAGACACTCTTTAAGCCTCTGAGCCGGATCATTGGCACCTTTTCTGAAAATTTAGGCTTGTTGCAAAGAATAAAACAAATAAGATAGCTGTTAACATCAGCACAGCACTTGAATTAGCATTTTTATTTCTGTGGTGTTTGCACTGAACACAAATCACCAACCATTTCTTTAGCAACAACCTGCGTTTGTTTTTTTGTGCATCCGGTGCTCGTTTCGGTGATGACCTGGCAGCATGGGGTCCTGAAACACTGCGTGTAATGATGATGTAATGAGTTAATAACGCACGTGCCCTGTAACGACCTGCACAAACCTATCCTACCACTGAACTCATCCACGTGCGTCACCGCAGGGCATAATGGGGTCGGGCTGAAGTTCAACCGTGTTCCATAACTATCATGTATAACAGCCGTCGTCTGTCCTGGTTTGGTTTTGAAAAATATCACTGCATTACACATCAAAAAATACCCTCACACGTACACAGGACAGTATCTGATGTCCTATATTAAATTTAACTGCAAACAACAACCCACATGCACAACACAATCCCGCCTGGATCAAAGCACCACAAGATTACATGTAATCGAGTTTGCGTGACAAGGACCAATGATGATGTTGTATTAAGTACTGGAAAGCAGGCCAGCTCTAACCCTGTGGGGGTTTTTCACAGCTATGCTACCTACTCTTGAAGGATATCTTCCGTTTCCCCCCACATCTCTCTGTGATTAATTCATGTCATCTGGCTATATTTTATTTAACACTCAATCGTGCAGCTCCCCTCCCTGCATCCCTTGCAGCTCATTTGTTCACGTGTTGCAGAAAATAATTAAAAGCACATGATTATTCCTTTCTTTTCTCTTCTACTCTCGCTCACCTTTGTTCCACTTTTCAAGTGGCTTTTAGCAAATATGGGTGAGCCATTACAGGACACTGCAGCGCTCAATTCTTGCTTTCCTTTACACTAGTGCCCATTTGGGTAGAAAATGCTCATAATGCCATAAATGAAGCTCCAAGCGGGTATAAAGATGATGCTGTGATTCCTTCCCTTCAACAAGTGGTTCATTTTCTGCGACAAAAATCTCTCTCTTCTTCTCTTTCTTTGTGTGAGACTGTGTAATCTAATCTGCCCTCACCTTCTTATCACAGACGCATGTCCTACTTTATAAATGATCTAAAGTATATTGCTCAGACAGCAGAGATGAGCAGGATGCAGCTCTCTGGCTTCAGAACTGAGAAAGAGGCAGCGTAGGCCCATATTGAGCTGAAGATGGGCAGAAAGAGCAGAGGCACAACTGACAGCTCCCTAAATGGGCATGATGTTTCACTGTAATCATGCCAAAACCTTTTTGATGCCTGCTTTCTGCACGTGTAGCTTCTCTTGAAAGTCTAAAAAAGCCTGTAGTGTAATCATAATACGTATGCATCTGTATGCTATGTAATCGCTACACTGACACCATCTCATAGCTCACGTTTTGTATGGTTCATGCACTGAGAAATAACGTGGCAAATGACACAGAAGTGATAGATATAGCAGTGGGTGGTGAGATCTGAGGGGAAAAAAGACCCTCGGGTGTAATTGTAAATCTTCTGCTTGCACTCAGTTGGCAGTTTATTAGGAACATCTGGGTAAAACTAATTAAAAAAAAGCGACTTCTCTCAGCTGTTCCCTTATTCATAAGGAGTCACAACCCAGTCTAATAAAAGTTAGAATGTTTAGTTTTTGTTCAAGCTGCTTTACAGAGGTGTTAATTCAAATGCATTCTCATTTTGGAGGAGAACTTTGTTGTGATATTGGAATAAAGTGTTAGGCTGCTTCACTGGAAAGCTAATCATATTCTCTCAATCATGTTCTGCTGAAGTTCAAAGTGAGCATCACAAAGGGGGGAAAAGGTGATTTAAATGACTTTGAATGTAGCACGCTTGTTGTTGCCAGACAGAAACTGCTGATCTACTGGGATTTTCCCACACAGCCATCTCTTGGGTTTACAGGGAATAGTCAGCGAAAGAGAACATATCTGGTGAGCCACAGTTCTCAGGGTAAAAAATGCTTAGTTTATGTCACAGGTCAGAGGAGAATGATTATACTGTTCAATGAACCCAACAGTGGCTCAAATAACCACTCATTCTAACTGTGTGCAGAAGAGCATCTCTGATGTGGCTGATCAGCTACAGCAGCAGATGACCACAAAGGGTGTCACTCCTGTCAGCTAAGAACAGGAAACTGTGGCTACAGATCGCACGGGCTGAACAAAACTGGACGACTGAAGATTAGAAAATGTTGCCTGGTCTGATGAGTCTTCATTCCTGCTGTACGCGGCAGAAACAACATGAACTCATGGACCCATCCTGCTGTGTATCAACAGTTCATTTTGCTGGTGGTGTGATGGTGTTGGGGATGTTTTCTTGGTGCACTTTGGGCCTCTTAGTGCCAACTGGGAATCATTTAAACCCCACAGCCTACCTGAGTATTGTTGCTGACCATGTCCATCCCTTTATGACCACACTACACCCATCTTCTCATGGCTACTCCCACCAACAGAGCATACCATGTAATAAGCCCCAATGATCTCAAATTTCACATTTCTATTATTTCGCTGAATCTATGTTATGAAGATTTAAAGCAGTCCAAAAGGCAAAGTAGGGTCAAAGCTGCTGCTAGCAAGACACAACTAATGAGTGAATTTTGTATGCAAAATCTTGATCTGCAAATAAATCTAAATCAGAAATGTACCGTAAATGGCCTCAAACTCGTACCTAAGTAGAGTACATGTTAAAAATTAAAGTTAAAAAATGAGTCACTGGCCTTTCTGCTAACAAGTGTTGATAGAAGAAAAAATTAAATATATATTTGCTGATATTGTTCACTGAATCTAAAGAGTTGATTGTTCTTACCTTTCTGTTCCATTAGAATGATTATGGGTCATTGTGAGTCTTTTTTTCTTTTCTTTTATTAAAACGAAGAACTTTAGCGTTTCTAAGCTCGAGGCTATTGTTTAAAATTTCCACCTGAATAAAACATAAATCAATAACGGTTGCAGAATGTGGACTGAATGGAAAAGAGAGACACTTTAAAAATTTTAAACAAATCTTTTTGTACTGGTGCAATTAGAAAAACTCCAAAAACTATTGATAATAATTTAGAAAATTACTTCTGCCTTTTCAGCGTGGCAGATCAGAGGGTAAACTAACAACCCAGTTTTTTAACCTCCTGAAATTCTCAACTCTGACAAATTTGATGTGTCAAAAACAGAGCACAACAATCCCCGTGTCTTTTTAATCTCAGCATTTCAAAGGCTCCTCTTTCGTGAGTCTGCCATGCTTGGCAACATTTGAAAAATAGTTACAGGTCGTTACAGTGGTTTCTTTTTTTTTTTTTTAAAGCCTAGAACAGCTTACATGAAATTACTCATTACTGCTCTCTTTCTGAAACTCAAGAGCAATTTATTAAATGGTCCAACACTTATCTGTAATATTGTAGCAAAGAGTTTCAGCTACATCGCAATCAGTGGGATGGAGAAAACAGTCTACTATATCTGAGAAGTCTGAGGAATAAACACATCATTTTACACACCAAACAGCCAGTGGATCATTTGTAATAACTGACAGATTAATAGAAAATGAAAATAACAGGCAGCTGCAGACCTGCTGTCACACCAACTGATGAACCAGAAATTGGAATCTGTCTTAAGGTGGAATACTTGAGTTTTTAAGTGTCAGCCTAGAGTTCATTAACACATTTTAGCTGGAGATTCAAACTGTTCACACTGCATTAGAATTAGACTCTGCAGCCAATCCCAACCCACATTTCCCACCACACACACACACACACACACACACACCTACATGTACACACAAGTCTGGTCATATGTAATTATACTCTGTGTGACATTCAGGATGTGCAAATTGGCTTGTGGATCTAAAGACATTTTAAAGACTAATGGACCCAGCTTGTGATCTGTCCCCTAACTCGATATGCAGTCAGAAAGCCACCAAGCAATGAAGAGACACACTGACAGAAAACAAACACAATGACAAGGGCAAATGCACTATGTCCTTTTCCACAGTTGACTTAACCCCCCATTTATCTTTTCTCGTCTATCACATCTGGCTCCCCATCAGTTTTATGATCTCTTTATGTTCTCTGCCCTCAAACCCCTATTTCTCTCCTTAAGCATCCTCCCCTCATCCCGCTTGCTGCCTCCACTCTCAGTCTCCGTCTCTCTCCTCTCTTTCTGCCCTTTCTCTTTCCCTCTTCTTTGCCCTCCCTCTCTCCTCCTTCCCGCTGCGCTCCCGACTCGCTCTCATTCTCCTCGCTCACACACTCAGGCAGCATCCTCCCCTCTCCACTTCTACCTTCACACTCACCTCTTCACACCTCCCTCTCAGCTCCTCTCGCCACCTTCCTTTTTCCGTCACCTACTAACACATATCATCCCTCGCATCTCCCCCGTCTGCTGCCTATCTCGCTCTCCTCCATCTCTTCCCATTCCTCCCTCCTTCTCACTCACTCACTCACTCAACCTTGCGGTCTTGCCAAACGCACACGTACACACACTCATGCTGATTGGCACCCAAGGACAGAGCACCCTCTCCCCAAAACCGGCTTCCAGGCGGTTCGATCTCGTGGCCAGCACGCTTCTTGACACTGAGCTCAGCTGAGGAAGAGGACCAGGAAGAGGCCATGGAGCACAGCCACTTCCCTGTTTTTTCCCCAAACGGGAGCACCTGGAGCACAGGGCAGAATCCCTCTGAGGCTGCCCAGGGATGCCCTCTCGGACCACTACCCGTCATCTACTATAGTGTCCTGCTCTGTCTTGGCCTACCAGGTAAGAGACGTGCACATGAGTGTATTCTTTCACCTGCATGCCTTATTCTGTGTTAATTTGCTTGCGTTTTTTGATGACAGTCTGGCTTTGGTGGCGTGCAGTGTTGCATCTTGATTTGTTGTGCACTTACCTGCAGGACTAAGTGAGTGTGTTGTGCACAGCTGCTCCCGAGTGTCATTTCATGCACACATACTGTTGATTCATCAGCCTGACCTTGTGGCCAACACTTGTGCGTGCACATGCACTAAGCATGTATGTGTCTGTGCTTGTGTCCATTTGGAGTTTCTTATGCTTTTGCCTCTTACTTGGAAAGATTCAGGGATAATAGGGAGGGACATACTGATAAGTGAAATTACTCTCTTCCAATATTTCCCAGACATTTGATCTCAAACTAAGAGATGACATCTTTTTTATTAATCTGGAGCTGGCATATGTATGTTTGCATGACAAATTGTGGGACTCATGGGTTGACCTCTGGGATGAGTGTGTATGTGTGTGTTACATGTCTCTTCTCTATGACCTGAATTAATGACACTCCCTTCTCGTGTCTATACCATTGAATGATTAGTCCATTCACAGACACTGTCAGACCCATTTACTGTCTCCATCCCAATGCGTGATCTATGAGCACTGACCTAGTCTCACACAGGGAGGCAAAGTGAGGTGTGTGTGTGTGTGTGTGTGTGTGTGTGTGTGTGTGTGTGTGTGTGTAACAGAGACAGCCTGAGACACAGACAGAAAACCTGGAGGTCAGATGAAAGAGGAAAAGTGCTGAAGCCTAATAAGAGATTAGGTGAAGACCCAGTGGACTGTCTGCTTTTACCCAAAAACTGAACTCTCTACACTGAACTCTCTACATTTTACACTCTTTAATCTGTGATTAAAGAGTGTAAAACATAATTCGGAGGTTACACTAATTAACCTCAATTTTATGATCTGATTTATTGGGAGTTCTTACGTGGACTCACTTTGGTGAACAGCAGCACTGACTTCTGATGCCTTATTCATGTTAATCCTCGCAATTAACACATCTTCTTTAGCGCCGAACCTCTTTCCTAGATAAAGATTGGGAGTGAGATGTTATCAACAAGCTAAGCTGTGCTGGTTCAAAACAGATCTGCATTGCAAAGTGAAAAGCTCTCGCGTGCCAAGACTGCAGTCGCTCCAGAGATTTGCTGTCTTGTAAAAGTAAAAGTCGTTCTTTCTGATCAAACCTCGCTTAATTGTTTCCCCTGGATGGCAGAGCAAGCAATTTACTTAGCTGTCGTTTTCTGCCGAAATTGTATTTGATTCTGCTGCTGAGTCGTCTTTACAAATTGGATTGAAGCTGGTTGTTTAATCACTGAGTAACAATAACCTGAGAGTGTAAGGCAATCCTACAACAGTCGTCTGAATTAATGGCTGAGTTGAGTGCAGCGGGCTGATACTTTGCGGCAGCAGGTTCGACTTATTCAATCATTATGACACAGCTCGTTCCACTCAAGCTGAATCATGAATGTTTCATGAGCGCAGCATGTGTGAGTAGTAGCAGCGTGACCCGCAGAACCACACATATTAGACACATAGGAAGGAAAGGAGGCTGTTAATTTGATCGGCAGCCAGTGATTCATTAGTTAACTGAAATGAGGTTTTAGCGAGGCAGCATCGCGTCCGTGCAGACAGACTTTGACCTGCAGTGCGGCGGGCAGACAGGGGTCACAGGAAGGCGGGAAGAAGGCGATAAGAAAAGGGATTACGCAAGTGGAGCGGCCGGGAAAAATTACTGTGACCTATAGTGAAATGATGAATTGAAAATGCAGAACAAAAAGCAGATGAATTGGGAGCGAGTAAAAAAAAATGGAAGATGCGGACACCCAGAAGAAGAAGAAAAGTGGAGTTAAGAGAGAAAGATCAGAGCACTAATAGAGAGGGAGAGATTAATAACAGCCGAGCTGGCTGAAGTAGCACCTCTGAGCCCCGACTCGGGGTGCTACAGACGACAGAGCTGAAACGAATTGCCACATTTTTAATTAATCGCTAACCCGCTCTCTTTCGTTCCCCACTAACTACAGCACACTGCTTGAGACAGAGCAGACGTGTGGTGGCATAGCAAGCAGTACAATGAAGGCGTAGTTTCTCTGGCTCTTCCTTTGACATGATGGAATTACAGAGGTGAAGTACAGCATGTCTCAGAGCGTTCGCCGGTGAGACACAAATTGTGGAGTGGGAAGCCATCAGCTAATGAACAATGCTGTGTGACAAGTGGGTCCTCGAGAGAGGGTCCCCCTAATGTCTGGGCCAACACAGTCCAACATTTCTCAAACACAATTTGTTGTTTATGGAGCTGTTTACTGACCTGTACCTACATATTTGAAATCCTACTTCCCCTGGTGATTCATCAGCCTTTTCTGCAAACAGAAGCCATTTTGCTTCTGCATCCGAATTAAACACGCAAAACGCATTAATGAAATGCCTGCACCCCGAGATAATGCAGTAGGGCACAAAGCCGCTAAGGAGATTAAATTAAACTCTATTGCCTCCAATAATTAACAATTAAAATTTCATTTAATTAGTCGTAAAAGATAATTTTACCAAAACAAGCACAGTGTTTGGGCTTGAATGATGACAATCCAGTGAACTCATGATACACTGTCCCCGTTGAGATAAAGCTATTCTTCACATCGGTCCATTATACTCCATACACACTCTATACTCTATACACAGCACAGCATCTGCGTATCCATGTAACAGTAAGTGTTCTTGGTTTTCAAATATTTTGGCAGCCAATAAGGCCTGATTTAGACTTCTCCGGCGAATCGGTGCAGAGCCTACGATGTAACCTATGTAAGTCTTAGTGCTGTGCAAGTTTTGGTATCGAGCAGATACCAAGTAAAAACAGGGACAGTATTACTGATACCATTACTGATATCAGTATCCGTAATAGTAGCTCAGGCAGATCAGTGTGTCTCAACTTATGAGATGAATCATTATTTGCAGTTTGCAAATTCTGAACACACATTTGAAAAAAACACTAAATCACTATGATTTTTACTTTATACAATGTATAGTTAACACAACAAAACACAGCTTTTCATGTATTTTGAATCTATTTTTTGGGAGTGTTAGAATATAAACGTGCCTGTCTATAAAGCACTCTAGGCCAACTTCTGTTATTTAAATGTGCTTTAAGCTATAAAAGAAATAAACATGACGCACAAATTATATTTTTTCCCCCCAATTTTCATTAACAATATATTTTAAGTTTAATTAAGTTCATTGGGCTGAATACTGAAATTAGAAAACAAAACCAAAGTATCAATCCAATACCAGCACCAACTTTTAACAAGCAGCCGACATCGTTGCCAGCATTTATGTTTGTTCTGGTGCATTATGTATTTATTACTGTGTAGTCATCGCCGACAGAAGCAAATAAATTACTGAGGCTTTTTTTTTCGTTTTGACAGCAATCTCTCTCCAGGTATGTGCTGACATTTCTGAGTCCTTATACTCATTATATTAGATTATTATTCCTTATATGGAGATGGTGATTGTTATTCTCTAACGGATACATTTTTAAAAAATGCCATGAAAGAGTAAATGCACAGGAGGTGCTCATCAGGTTATGCCATAGGTTACAGTATAAGGTTTCAGAGAGGTTTTATGAAGGAATTAGAAGAAAGTCAGCATAAGAACTAAGGGTCTGCACAAGACACGTAAAGATTATTCTGAATTGCGACTTGCGCCATGCCACTTAAAAATATAGAGTTGGAAATTAGCACAGCAGGTCTCCTTTGCACGCTTGAGTAAAGCATCTTAAAATGGTTGTGATGTTCAGTAGCTGAATAAATGTTCTGGTAGAGCAATTCAACTCCAAGTCTGCACACTGTCAAAGAATGTAGCACATTTTTGACCTTGGGAAGACTGAGGCTGTTATCTCAGTAAAAATGCTCTTTTTGATGCTTTACTTTCAACATTGTGGGAAAAGAGAATCACATGTGTTGTTTTCAGTCGCTTGCTGTAAAGCTCCCATGGGATTCCTCCCTGACTCCCTGTGCATAAACATATTTGTGCTCACATTTCTGCATGGTACCTCGCCGCTCCTCAAAGCTCCTCACAAGAGTGAGTGTGTTCAGGTGTCTCCTCCCACTCACACTCTTGCATCCACCCAGGGGGGGAAAGGTTGGGAAGGTTCAGCACTAACAACCCCTGCCTCCATGTTGCAGTGTAAGGGGCCGGTGTCAGCCGCTGTTTAGGATAATGAAGAGATGGACCCCCATCGATTTTCAGTTTGAGCTATTGATCTGTCAATATGCACCAGCAGCGGGACGTCTGTAGTGGGTTGGTAACTTGTTGATAAAAATCCAGTCACTCTAAAGATGTTTTTTGATAATGGGTGGGGCATACAAAGGAAATGGATGTGAGGGTATATCCTGAAGCATGAGCAGATTTCAAGTACTGATTTACGAAAGCAGAGAAAGATAGGGGGAGAGTGAGAGAGAGAGAGAGCTTGTCATGGGAGAGATGGGCCAGAGATGGCGCGGGAGAACAGAGGAGGCTAGAGAGGAGGGAGGTGTTGCTTGAGGCAATAAATCAGAGATGTGCTGTGACAGAACTGACTTTATTTGACCAGTGGGCAGCAAAATGCTGTCACGGCTGCAGAGAATACAGCAAACTCAGTATGTGTAAGTCGTTTGGATTCTTTGGACAGCAGTAACATATAAATCTATGGCTAATTAGATGACTTTTAATGCTTAACACTCCTGATCTTTTATCTGTTTCCCCTTCTTCCCTCCTCACATCTATTATCAAATGTGCTCCTTTTCTTTCTTTTCACACATCACAGTCAATTACACGTGCTATATTTTCCTTAGGTGAACATTACAATTGCTGATTTAGATTACTAATCCTTAAAAAATGAATAGCAGGTCTTTGTCATGCAGTGCACAATACCTGCACCTCATCACCGGCGGCAGCCTTCGCCTTGATGTGAGGACAGTCGTGCCCAAACCTTGACTCACTGTGGCCTGTCTGTAAAATGAATGGCTGTTAAGGTGAGCAGGCAGCAAAGCACTGCAGTCGCATCAATACCATTAGCAGCACATAGGGAGAGGGCTTATTTTCTCTTAATATGCCCATTAAACTTAAATATTCAGTTTCAGTACACATCTCCGTCTCCCCTTCTCTGATTTTTCTCATTTTTAGCTTTATGTTATTGAATTTATTTCTCCTTTGGGCTTCTTCTGAAATCCTCTGTTAACACTCACCTCACACATCAGGAATCAGGTTGACTGTCACTGCATTTAAATCCCATACTGAATGCAAATGAATGCTTTGTAAAAAAGAAAACCATCATTTTTTATCTTCCCTGTGTAGGGATGGGTATTGATAAGATTTTCACGATTCCGATTCCATTTTCGATTCTGTTTAACAATTCGATTCTTTATCGATTCTCTTATCGATTCTTTTTTTAAAAAAGGAGAACACTAAGGTCTAATAGCTTAGAACTTTGTTTTATATCTTCTCTTTGAACAAGATAGAAATTTAGGAGTAACATGGCCTTACAAACCCAACAGTGAGATCTTAAGAGATCCACAGCCTACGGCTCTTCAATGGGGTGTCACAGGGTCCCCAGGAAAAAAAATTGTAAATGTAAAATAATAAAATAAATATTCTTCTGTAGCAATAACAAAGTATAACATCAATTATTCTGTAGCAATTACACAAGAATATCCAGTAATGTCCCTGCCTACAATTAAACACATTCACTTACCGAAAATCATCTGCTGTGGCAAATGGGTGCAAACCTTTGACCACAAACTTAGTCACTGCTCGGTGACATTCGTCTATCCTGGCCTGAAAGGAGACGCTAACGGTAGACTGCAGTGAGAACTGCCAGCATCTGAGCCAGACTCTGTCTGTCTCTCTCATCATGGTCATCTAAATGCACAGTAATGGCAGGTTTTGTAATAAGGCAGATCGCGCTAACATAATATGCACTGTTAGTTGATTATTTACCTGCCGCATTAACGGGAGAGGACGTGCAAACGTTACCGCTGCTGCTGGGTTGAGATTCACGAGTCCGGAGCGGAATTAAAAACACGACATTCATTTAAGGTTATCGTGTGTTTTGTGAGCAAATGCTTTTGTATATTTGTAGTGTTTCCTCCCTTAAATGAAATATCTACTTTGCAAGTATTGCAAGTTGCCCTGTTGTCATCCATTCTCGTAAAGCAAAAACAAACTTTTGAGCGTTTGAGCCGCTTAGGCGCCGTGTTTCCTGCCAGGTAAATGACGCTCCGCAACGTGGTGACGTCATTCGGGGCGACTGGAATCGATAAGGGAATCATTTGCAAAAATGGCAAAAAATTCCAAGGAATTGAAACAGTGGGAACCGGTTCTCAACAAGAACCGGTTTTCGATACCCATCCCTATCCCTGTGTGCTTTTCACTGCTTTGTAGTGGGGACGCACCCCTGTGTTTTTGGTTTGGAGAAATTAAGGAATCACCACCCTTCATGTCCAGTCTGACACTTAGAGATAGACAAAAGGGAAATGCTGGTCATCAGGAACAAAGTGCCGTGACCTTTGAAGCAAGCTTTTGATATTCACCCACTCTCCGTCTCTCGCCTAGCTTCCTTTCCTCCTGCCGCCCGTCCTTGATACCTCTCTGTCTGTCTGCCTCTGTCCCTGCTCACTCACCTGCCACCTTCCTCAGATCACACTTTACCCTATTCTTATTAGCCTCCGGAAAAGCCATTAAAGCTTAACCTCGATTTCCTCCAAGATTATAAAGGGGAGAAAAATTCCCTAATTGCAATGATGCAATGCTTCTCTTTTTTTAGATCATAATTTCCATTTTACAATATTGTTTCTGCTTTACATGGGGCCCGTGAGAAAACTTGATGACAGTTGTATAAGAACGTGTCAGTCTCTCTGTGTCTATGTTATACTTGCTGTTGTGAGGGGTTAAACTGCTGTGTCATTTGTCGACAGCCCGGCTGAACACGTCCCTTTAGTGGTGGGATGAGTCAGCCTCGTTACACACCTCAGGGAGCACACTCTGCCTTCCCTTTTCCCGCTAAATAACGTCAATGGCCCTGTCCCTCGTTATATTAGGGGCACAGCGGGGGGAGCTGAGACATGCATAAAGGCACACAGATCACCAAAGTAGTCACCCGTGCAAACACACACAATCAAAAGTAGACAGACACAGAACAGCCGATTATCCGTCCAACAGGTTATTCTAATCTCTTCTTGGCTGGAGACGCTTATTTTCTTCTCCCACAAAGAAAAAAAAGGAAAGGATGGTGAATGTTTTTCTGTCGCATGTGCCTTTTTGTGCGTGCACGGTGTACCTCTCTGCACCTCGGCTTCCCCTGTTCCTGCTGAGACAAGCCCCGCATGTGCCACCCCATACCACCTGAATGCAGAGCAGATCTACCCCCGCTGCAGAGACGACGGAAAGAGCAGGAGTCAATTGAAATGAATAGGCAACCCAGTGCAGGGTGGCTCAGGCTAAATGGAAATGTCAAGCTCTCAACAGATCCCCTTTGTTTGTTTGTAGAGTGCCCTGCCTCGCTGGGGAGCCCAAACAGAATAATGCCCAGCCTGTGACAGTCAACACCTCACTGTTTCCATTTTATGTCACTCCCCCTCTGTTCAGCAGTATGTACACAGAGAGGAAAACGGATGGGCAGAGGTACAATAGAGAACGTGAGGCAATGGATTGAAGGTGACGTCCATTATGTGTTTGATTTGTAATGGATCTCCATCTGGAAGACAGCACAAAGTTAGCAATAAACTTTTCCCATAAAAATGCAGTGATAAGACAAACTAATCCATCCATCCATCCTCTTCTGCTTATCCTTATCACAGACAGACAACCAATGACACTCATGTTCACACTTAACCTAACCCCACTATTCTATTCTACTCAAATCTATTTACAGTGTTGGGAAGGTTACTTTTAAAATCTATTCCACTACAGATTACAGAATACTTGTAACGTATTCTGTTAAGTTACTTAATGTGAGTAAAGTATTCTGAATACTTTGGATTACTTAATATATTGTCACGCTTTTTACAACTACATGAATGTACTATTGCTGTGTGATTTATTACTATGACTGAAGCTTACTTGCCATACCAATACCAACTAGATTTTTAAATCTCAATATAAAATGAGTAACAGTAGGGTGGACATTCGATAAGGCTGCACTTTTTGCAGCCTTACATTAAAGCCTCTTATTGTGTGTTTTGTTTGGGTTTCCACCACCGTGGAATTACCAAAATTAGAGAGAGACATATGAAACAGGAAAAGACCACCGTGTAATCCATTTATTTCAACAAAGTAACTGTATTCTAATTATCACCTATTTAAACAGTAACTGTGATGGATACAGTTACTCGTATTTAGTTTTTTAAATACATGTATTCTGTTACTC
Source organism: Neolamprologus multifasciatus (assembly GCF_963576455.1). NCBI lineage: Eukaryota > Metazoa > Chordata > Actinopteri > Cichliformes > Cichlidae > Neolamprologus > Neolamprologus multifasciatus. Next base: position 15,377,496 of record NC_140442.1, read on the forward strand.
CCCAACACTGTCCATTTATATAGGGCCAAATCACAACAGTTGCCTTAAGGTGCTTTATTTTGTGAGACCCTACAATAATAAAAGAAAATCCAAAATTAGTTTAAAAAAATAATAATGTGAAAGGAGCATATATTTTTCAAATAGGGATTTTTTAAAATTTATTTACAATATCTCTGGTGCTGTCAACAGAAAAATAGAACCAAAACTGTGAAGAAATATCGGCCAATCGAAAGCCGCAAACAATAGTATGGCACACAGTGTGACCTCAGAAAAAGAGACGAACACTTTAGACGTTGCAGAACAAAATCTCGGTTTTCCCTGTTCACATATAAATGCATGTAAATTATTACCATGGCAGGAATTCTTTCGAAAACTCAGTTTTCAGTGATCCAAAATGCTGTTCATGTTCCCCAAACATGTAGAATAGAAGCTATGTTTACCAAAATACCTGTATAATACCCTAAAATACCCATCAAGTCAAGTCGAGTAGTGGAAAAGAGGCTATAGTGTTGAAAAATGAAGCAAGCTGCACGCACCAAAAACTGCAGTTCCTTGAATTACCACGTGAGGCTCTAAGAGCGAACCAGTCCCCATAAACACCAATCAAAATTTCCAGCTTCACCGAAGTAAAAATAGAGTATTTATATTTCAATTCAATTTCAATTCAATTTTATTTATACAGCGCCAAATCACAACAAAAGTCGCCTCAAGGCGCTTTATATTGTACAGTAGATCGTACAATAATAGATACAGAGAAAAACCCAACAATCATATGACCCCCTATGAGCAAGCACTTTGGCGACAGTGGGAAGCAAAAACTCCCTTTTAACAAGAAGAAACCTCCGGCAGAACCAGGCTCAGGGAGGGGTGGGGCCATCTGCTGTGACCGGTTGGGGTGAGAGAAGGAAAACAGGATAAAGACATGCTGTGGAAGAGAGACAGAGGTTAATAACAGATATGATTCAATGCAGGGAGGTCTATTAACACATAGAGAGTGAAAAAGGTGACTGGAAAGGAAAAACTCAATGCATCATGGGAATCCCCAGCAGCCTACGTCTAATGCAGCATAACTAAGGGAGGATTCATGGTCACCTGGTCCAGCCCTAACTATATGCTTTAGCAAAAAGGAAAGTTTTAAGCCTAATCTTAAAATTAGAGATAGTGTCTGTCTCCCGAATCCAAACTGGAAGCTGGTTCCACAGAAGAGGGGCTTGAAAACTGAAGGCTCTCCCTCCCATTCTACTTTTAAATACTCTAGGAACAACAAGTAGGCCTGCAGTGCTCTAATAGGGTGATATGGTACTACAAGGTCATTAAGATAAGATGGGGCCTGATTATTTAAGACCTTGTATGTGAGGAGCAGGATTTTGAATTCAATTCTGGATTTAACAGGAAGCCAATGAAGGGAAGCCAAAACAGGAGAAATATGCTCTCTCTTTCTAGTCCCTGTCAGTACTCTTGCTGCAGCATTTTGGATTAACTGAAGGCTTTTCAGCGAGTTTTTAGGACATCCTGATAATAATGAATTACAGTCGTCCAGCCTGGAAGTAATGAATGCATGAACTAGTTTTTCAGCATCACTCTGAGACAGGATATTTCTAATTTTAGAGATGTTGCGCAAATGGAAGAAAGCAGTCTTACATATTTGTTTAATATGTGTGTTGAAGGACATATCCTGGTCAAAAATGACTCCAAGGTTTCACAGTAAAAGAAAAAAACTGTTTTGGTGTCTATAGAGGTTTTACAGACACATGATCGCTAACCACATCATGCTATCTCATTCATTTATTTGATTGCATGACAATCATGGTGACGGTATAAGGTCAGGTAGATAAGGCCCCAGTCACACAGGTGTGCGTTGTGATAGAAGCAATCTGCAAATTCAGAAAATGTGTTGTAGAGTTTGTTCTAGTGTTAACCAGACAGTAGGGAGTACATGAGTTAAGGGGAAAGCCTGTGATTTGATGAGCATGGCATTCACAGTCGTCTGCCGCCATGTTGTATTTACGCTCTGGTAACAATACGTTCAAGAGTAATAGCATATATGGCGCGAATGTTGTGGGAATATTGTGTGAACATTAAATGAGTTATTTGAGTTATGCTGTAAGTTATTCTTCAGCCGTGTTTTGTGTTTTCTTTAAGTTATTATTATAATTATTTTGAATTATTGAATTTTTTGCTTTTGAAAGTTTGCATTCTGTAACTATTTGTAGAATGCTTGGTTTAATGTGACTCGTACTGTGTGTATAGGTTGAGTGAATGAATGGTAGCCCAGAGATAAATGAGCAAGACGCTAACTTCGGTGTCCTCTCTATTAATCTGCAGTTTTTTATAATTGGCTACGCAGTGCTCTCTAGCCTGTGTGCCACTTGCTGCTGGTCCACATTTCCCCTAGGTCTGGTAGCATCAAGTGGGAAAAAAAGACCAATCATTTCCCAGTGACTGATGACAGTCCCCAGGAAATGGATTGCTTAAGCCCCAGTTACACAGGTCTACAGATTGGTCAGTGACTCCCTGGCAACCACCAGTCGCTAAGGAAAAATCGTGCATTCCTTGACGGCTTCATGAAAACATCCTTGTGATTGCTTTGCTTGGTAGCAGATTCCTGATGTTCCCCATGGTTTGCATGGAACACACTGATTAAAAACACTCACCAGCTGCTGTCTGGTTAAATTGCAGGATGAACATTACACATTACTACAGGTGTGGCTGTTTGGAGTGACAGGGGGCTGTGACTAAAGAGTTCATTATTCACACTGTTGTCACCTTCACGAATGGCAGCACAAGAGCACAAGCCAGACTTCAGTGTTGTTTTTTCCAGGTCATGCAACTCTCAATTTTTGTAACCTTGCAGTAGTGGTAGGTTGAAGACAGGAATGGATTTTTTTTTGCCATTTGAATGATACTGTATTAGCGCAAAAGCTCAGAAATTACCAGATTATATAACTTGAAAAAACAAATTTCTGGTGAAAACTTTGAAAACAACTCAAAGATTTCTTTGCTTCCAATTCCCATTTTTTCAATTCCTGTATCAGCTCAGATATGGAGGTTTTGTCTGAGTCATGAGGCCTATCGCTAAGGAAAATACTGTCTGGCAAGCCCTCAGCACCACTGTAATGGCGACGGACTCACAGCGATGGTTAACAGTGCTACTAATGCGGTCATCTTAAGCCGTTAGCTGTTGTCAGTTGAAGTATAGCTTGCTGTATAGTACAGCCCAGTGAGTGAAATTTTGAGTCCTCAAACAGTTATGGATGCAGATTACTAATGTCCTCTCATCCAAATAAAGCCATTTCTGAGTTGGAAAAAAGATGATGTGATGACCGTAATAATAAAGTAAAAGTACTTAAGAGTCATGTGACTAGACAAGTACAAAAGACAATGTTACACTGAGTAAGGAAGCAAAACAAAAAGCAATTAGCCTACATATAAATAAAATGATGGCATCACTAAGTATACTTTTATGTCAGTATGACCCCAGTGACATCTCCTAGACCATGAGCATTGTTGGCTTGTTAACCTAAAGTAAAATTTATCTGATCATTAATCCCAACCCACATGTATTCAAAATGCTATGAATGACAAAAAAATATAGCAAAGCCATACATTTAAGAAGCCAGAAGAAGGACATGACATTTTTCCTTCAGACAGTAACTCAGTTAGCCGATTATCAAGATCCAAATGTTTTTTTTGGTCTAAAAATCAATGCGCTGACTTTGACTTAATGTCCTGCAAACAGCAACGACACTGTGCTCAGTAACTGGGAGCAACCAACCAAACTTGACACCCGTTACCCAAATCAACTGCCAACAGTCAAATAAAAAGAAAATCAAGGGTTTTTTTGTTATTAAAGTTTTGTCAAATCAAAGGGAAAAGATTAAAACACCTTCACATGACACAAAATCGCTATACTGTCTCTCATTTGGGGTTAATATAAATCTCATAGCACAAACGATTAAGTACCACATCTCTTACTGTTTGATTTGACTTGTGTAATCTGGACTGATCTACCAAAATTAAAATCAAAAACAACAACAAGCAACTTTAAACTCAAAGAATCGATGACACAGTCAGACAAGATTTAAGACGAAAGCAACTCAGCTATGGAGAGGATAGTGAGCTGTGCAATTGTGATGTGACTGATATGTGTTAAGTTGTTGGGTGTTGTGAGCAGCTTTGACGTCTCATTTGTGGTTATTGATAGATTGTTAATGAATTGGTGCCTCCCTAATGATCTGTGTGTTTTTTATGCACATTTGTGGAGCCGCACATGTATTTGTATGTGCGTTTGTGTCGTCTGCTGCACATCCTCTGCACAACTTTAGTTGTTATCCAGAGCTGGCTTTGTAATTTCTGATCAGTTGACAGTGGCAGAGGCTGTGAAGTGTGATGTACCAGACTTCAAGCTGCCATATTTAATCCAATCCCAGATCTTTTACTGCAGAGGGAGGCACAAGGATCACAGAACACACACACACACACAGACACACTGCGTGGACTGTGACTGCCACTGAGTGCTTTGATGTCCGTGAAGCTGTTGTGTAAAGTGTAATGTTTACGTGTCTCCGGCAGGTTTGATTTAAAGAGGGTTATGCGGCAACAGCAAAGCACACATGCAATGTTGTGTGTATTTTTATCGTTAGTTAGGTTATTGAACTAATAGAGCATGAAATAGAAATCTCTGGATAAACTGGAAACAAGTGACTCAAAACGTGTCTCTGAATTTCACACTGCACTTACGTTCCTATGAGGACAAAAAAAGGTTCAAATGCATTAAATAAATGGCTGCCTTCACTGAATATTATCAGAACAGAAGGTAAGACTTTACTTGAAGTGCCTTGAATGTTTTCTTTGACCTCAGCTACAGCGGTGCAGGTTGAACAAGGCATGAAACCCCGGTTGTACAGTAACCTAATCTTTGGTAATGTCATGTTATCATAACATTGGTGTCTCAAACCATTTTGGTATTAGTTTAAAATAACATAAATGACCTAAAAACACTCACTGACATCGACCATAAACATCAAAAAAGACTCTTCCCATGGCTCAGGGTGACACCCCTTCAAATAAAGTGGTAGCAAACAGAATTCACGGATCATCGCTTTCAGGGAAAAATAAAGTTTATTTTCAAAATGTCAGCATCAGCGTTTCAGGAAGATAGATAACCTTGGTTATGAAAGTTGATAGCCAGAGTCCATTAAAGGTATCCTGAGCATTATGCAGTACAGTTTTTAGGAGAAAGTCCATTTTTCACTTAGAAACCCATTTAGTTGATAAGCAGCCCTACATCAGTAGGGCTGCTTATCAACTAAATCAACAATCTATTCTTCTAGTGTGTAGTTGGTGGCACTGGTGTATTTAAAAACAACAACAACAAAAAAAAACACAGGTAGCAATGCACCAATTAAGCAAGCAGAAGATAACTGTTAGCAAACTAATACTGAAAAATGTGTAGAAATAAACAGTAAATATTTCAAGAGAAATGCATTGAGCCGGTTGAGAAGATCTCAAGAATATCACAAATTTGTTTTGCATTGAGTTTAAGTCAGATTTGTTGAAGTAAGTTTACAGATCACAAAGAATTACACTATTTGATGCCTGAAAGAAAAAGCAAGAGAAAACCTAAAGTTCACATTGTATCGTGATGAACAAAAAATTCAAGCTAAAACTTTTTACTGACATACATTGTGTAGTCTATTAAAAACAAAGGCGTAGCAGTGAAAGTCATGATCCTCATCCCTTTGAGGGTTGGATTAGCCACCCATCTATCTATATGCACAACATCTGGGCATGTCTCTGAGGTGATGATGGGTTGGGTCCTAGGGGGATCTCCTCCCAGTCCTGTATCTAATCTGTGGCACTATTCATCAGTGTCATTATAGGCTGTGTTGATGGTGAAATACACTGCACAAAAAAATTTAAGGGACACTTAAATCACAGTATAGCATCAATTCTGTTAACCTTCTGTAATATCTGCCTAGTCAGTCAACTAGCAGAGTGGATTCGTTTCAGATGCGTTGGTGCTAATTAAATTACCAACAGGTGCAGTAGAGGGGCAACAATTAAACAACAGGAATGAAAAAACACAAATAAGCAGAGGCCACTCCCATTTTTTCCCCCTTGTCATCTTTTCTGACTGTTTTTTCAATAGTTTTGCATTTGGGTAGGGTTAGTGTCACTGCTGGTTGCATGAGGCGATACCTGGTCCCTACAGAGCTTATGCAGGTAGTCCAACTCCACCAGGACGGCACATCAATAAATTCCGTTGCCAGAAGGTTTGCTGTGTCTTGGGTGACCGTGGCGGGGTTGGGAAGCGTATCTGTAACCAGAAGGTCGCCGGTTCGATCCCCTGGCTGTCTGTCCTGGTCGTTGTGTCCTTGGGCAAGACACTTTACCCTACTGCCTACTGGTGTTGGCCAGAGGGGCCGATGGCGCGATATGGCAGCCTCGCTTCTGTCAGTCTGCCCAGGGCAGCTGTGGCTACAACTGTAGCTGCCTCCACCAGTGTGTGAATGTGAGCGTGAATGAATTATGGCATTGTAAAGCGGTATATAAATCCAATCCACACATGCATGTTGTACAATTTTAGTCAAGTGTCATGTGTTCTCATTCATATCTATAAATAAATGTTTATCAAACAGTAATGCTAATAGGCCTGTAATTGTAATTGCTTTTTCTTATACAGTGAAGATATAGCAATAATATAAGATTATTCATTCTTTGGTATTTACAAATAGCTGATTTTTCCATCTGACTATATAGAGTGATATAGTGACGATAAAAAGAACAACATGATGTGTGTTTTCATATATGAATGACGTGAAAAAGTTCCACAGACCTGGCAAAAACCATCCGTAGGGCAGGTTTTTTGTTAGTATGACATAAAATACAGATATAAACAACACACAAAGCCTAATTTTCGAAAGTAACACAGGATAAAATCTGAGTATGAATTATGCCCAAAACAAAAGGATCCAAGAACACTCCTCCAAGACCCAGGGACCATGTCAGATCTACAAACACGTAGCATCCCAGAAGGTCTCATTTGAATTCAGCTTCGATCAATACCTTTGAGGCTAGGCACTGCACCCGCTACACCAGCACATGGAGGCCACCTCACAGAAGTAACAAAAAATAAGTGGAAGCATAGGTCCCCAATTAGATTTTATTAGACAAACAGTATTGAGCAGTTAATCAATTAAACGATGTGTACTGAACTGTCTAATTAAGTACCCTCCTTCCTCGCACTCATGGTGATGAAATGTTTTCAATTTTAAAATGTACCAGCAATGCTGATGATTCATTTCACTGATTTTAGTCTTTGTCTCAGTCTTTACTTCCACTCATATTACAGAGTGAGCCAAGCATGCATTTTGTGTGCTGTGCCCTCGAAGTTTGGGAAGGGTTTGAGTGAGGCCTATAAACCTTGCTGACGTGATGGGACTATCTTGGGAGCAATGTGCAATTTGCACTGATTGGAGAAATGGGATGTGCAGGTCCACGTGAGAGCCAGAAAGCTGTGCTGGTGCCTCTCAGATGCACAGCAGTCAGACTAAATGCAGTCGTGAGCTAAATCACATTCAGGCCTTTTTGCACTCCATCTTGGGTATTTACCTGTAAAACAAATGCGTAATAAATCAGCTGGGTGAGAAACTTGGCAGGCTGGATGAGAAGTTATTATGGAGCTTGTTGGGCACATGGAATAAAAATCGAAAACAGAGGCAAATGGAGAGATGGGGTGCCCTTGTGCTTTGTTTTAGGACCGAAATTGCCAGCAGCAGGATGGCACATAGCAGTGAACTCAGCAAATTGCCAAGCCTGCGATGCTGCACGCTGCCCTCCTGTTTTTTTTGTGGGTTCGCTCTTTATTGCAGATAACAATTTGGCCAAAGGCACAGGCAGGTGCTGCTGGAATCACACAGCAGGTGTAGATGAAGGGGATCAATAAACCAGAGAAGGTTTACAGAATAGGAGCTGTTTGAACATAGAAAATACTGTCTGGGAATAATGACAGAATTGAATATTTTTGTATACTGTGGACTAAAACTGCAAGAAAATGTCACAGAGCACAGAGTTCACTCGGCATACTTTCACACCTGCTTTTAGGTGGTGCTGTTGATGTGCTTTCTTTTTTGCTCAGTTTAAATTTTCTAGCCTCCTAATTTTGGTGTCTGCTTTTTGTGTTGAGCTTGTGTTAGCACCTACCTGTCTGCAGTATCTCTATTGCTAACAACTCCTAGTGATGGGATTTCCGGCTCTTTTTAGAGAACCGGCTCTTTTGGCTCGGCTCATTAAAAAGCGCCGGCTCTTTCGGCTCCGGACCGGCTCTTCAGGTTGTTTTGTTGCTTTAATTTATTTATTATTAACAATAATATGAAATTATGCACAAAAGAAATTACTACTGTAAAAAAAAGTGGTGCTATTTATATATGTTTATATATAAATATATGCGGTGGCCCCTAGAGACAAAGCACGTACAAACTCCAAAACACATTTCTAGCTTTAACTGAACTTCCAAAACAGAGCTACCTAGATCACTTAAATAACACAATTGAAAGCATATGTGTATGGTTTGTGTATTTATACACAAGCACTCATATATATTCAAATAATTAAAAAAAAAAGAAGTTCATTTACCTGTTACTACCACACACCAAATCCGGTTGTTGGTACTTCCTGGCTTGTGTAGCCACTAGGTAACAAAAGCTCAACACTGCGCCGAGCATCCTGGAGCACTTCTGTTATGTTTTGTACGTGTTTTGGAGTTTGTACGGCTTTGTCTCTAGGGGCCACCATAAATATACTTTTATTTATTCACTCCACATAAAATGTAATAAATAAATCATATAATACAAACCCAATTATTCATATTTCAACTTTTAACTATTTAAATTTTCAACTTTTTCCTTTTAAACCAATTTAAAGTGAAACAACACAAAACACTGCAAACCACAACATAATTAAATATAAATTAAAATATGAAAACAAAAACAACATGAATATTCTCTGTCATATGGACCTGCATGAATAAACTTTCTGAATCCTTTATCATCCGCAACTGAAAATAGTTGTGGATGATTACTATACCTTTCTAATGTGACGTTGTTGTCCCTGGCTCTCTTTCTCTCTCTCTCGCTCTGTTCCTGTGCTACTGCGAGTGTAACTATCGCCCCTCTTCCCAGTGCAAAGCACAAGGCTCGCGTGCAGAGTGAAGCAGAAAAAAGTGTGAGAGAGAGGGTGCGAGAAAGAAAAAAAAAAAACAAGGATAAGGAGCCGGCTCGCGTTTCGTTTGCGACTGACACATCACTTATCAACTCCCTCTCTGTTGCTGTCTTGTTTATTGCTGGCGCTTTCAATTATCTGCTCACTAACACTCAATTTCTCTGTTTTCTCCCCTGCCCTAACCCATGCCCATACCTTTTCCCAATCTCATCATACTTTTCACTTCCTCATCATTTCCCTATTTCCTCTATCTTCTTTCAATCACCTGTCCGCATCCCCCTCCCACCTCCTCCTAGCTAACATCCTGACCGTGGTAATCCTGTCCCAGCTGGTGCTGCGTCGTCAGAAGTCCTCCTACAATTATCTCCTGGCTCTGGCCGCCGCCGACATCCTCGTTCTGTTCCTCATTGTTTTTGTTGACTTTATATTGGAGGATTTTATTTTGGCAGCGCCGCTGCCTCCATCATTAAATAACGCAGTTCAGGTGCTGGAGTTTTCCTCCATCCACACCTCCATCTGGATCACCGTGCCTCTTACCATTGATCGTTACATCGCTGTTTGTCACCCTCTGCGCTACCACACGGTCTCCTACCCAGCCCGCACACGCAGAGTGATATTCGCCGTCTACGTTGGATGCTTGGTCTCTGCAGCTCCCTACTACTGGTGGCCTGAGTTTTGGCACAGCCTTCCTGGACTGGGTAGTAGTGATCGAGGAGGGGGCGGAAGAGAAGGAGAAGGAGGAGGAGAAGAGGGCGACAAAAGAACGGTGGCCCAGCACGTCCTTGTGTGGGCCCACTGTGCCACCGTGTACCTCTTACCCTGCACGGTCTTCTTCTCCCTTAATGCTGTCATTGTGCGTAAGCTGCGTAGACGCCGTAGCTGTTTCCGTCTGCGTGGTTATTCAACCGGCAAGACCACCGCCATCCTCCTCGCCATCACCTCCATTTTTGCTGTTCTGTGGGCGCCGCGCACCCTCGTGATCCTCTACCACTTCTACTCGTCTCCCCCGGCATCACACACTGCCAGCCGTCTGCTCCACGTACTCACGGATCTGGCAAACATGCTAGCACTGCTCAACACCGGGATCAACTTCTTCCTCTACTGCTTCATCAGCAAGCGTTTCCGGAGCATGGCGGCCAATGTGCTGCGAGCCTTGGTCCACTGCCGGAAGCAGCCGCCGCCATTCTACGCCAGCCACAACTTCTCCATCACAAGCAGTCCCTGGATCTCACCAGCCAACTCCCACTGCATCAAGATGCTGGTGTACCAGTATGACAAAAATGGGAAGCCCATCTGCATTTCCTCTTGAGCTCTTAGCCACGAGTTGCTTCCCCTACCCTCAATCACTGGAGGGGTGGGGCAGCGGGTGTATTCAGGCTTGTCTCAATGGTGACCAGCTTTGCCTGTATCTTTTAAGGCTTGAAAATGTCAAAACACCTAGTAAGCAAACGGTTCAACTACCTTTGAGCAAAGCAAGGTGGAAAAACAACCAGCAAGGCTTCTGATGTTCAAAAAAGTATTCACAAAGCAGCAACCAGCACTGAATAGATGTTGATGGTTTCCTTCATGCAAAAAAAATAAATCTACCGTAAGTAACTGATGGCTGTAGACTGATAAAAAGACATCACGACCATCTAGCACTCAGTATGAGCCACCATTTGTAACATATAAACTGACAAAACTATAAAAACAAGTCCTCTGTGGGGCGTCAAAGTTACTGCGGGCCGTGCTGCACGCTGCCGATTAAGAGCTTCGAACAGCTGTGTCTTTTGCTGCTGGGAGTCATTTCCAAAAGGCAAAGTTCCAGTAAGAGTGTGGGCACTAAACATCTCACCTCAAGGGGTGAATCACTCAGGCAGAGCCACTGACAGTGTGCCCACTGCCCCACGGTCCTCACGCTCATTCTCAAGCAATGTAAAACAGTGCTGTCATTTCCAGTTTAACACGCAGAAGAGTCTCAACGGCATGCTAAGTAGGGCTTTCATAAAACGAGCAGCCCTCCCAGACTTTTCCTTGCGTGTGCTGAGTTCACCCTAGCAGTGCAGGTCACCTCCACGTCGACACTTGCTGTGGAAGATCGAGTCATCCAACGTCCAAGCTCGCAGACTGTTGTAGGCTGAATAGGCACTCTGCTTATTGTTGGTAAACTATTTATGTGATGGTAGATATGACTGTTATTGTAGCTTTGCAAAAAAAAACAAAAAAAAAGATTAAAAAAAAATATGACTTGGAGTTGGTGTGGTGCCAAGGTGTCATTTTATGTAGTAATCCCTTCTCCAGTATTAGGATGAGGAAATTTCTGCTGTAAGTAGATAGTCCTCTTTAACTATTAATGGTCCTTGGTGACTTACTGTTAGCCATTAACCGGAAGAATATAATGAATGTAGCTGAACATCTCTTTAACCCTTTATCTTTGTAAGAGACTGAGAAAGCGAGGAAGATAGAGAGGACAGAAAAAGCTGCTCCATTTGTTTGTTTGGGGTGGGGGGTTGCCCTCCATCCAAAGTTTTTTTGTTTTTTTGCTCCCATGATGCAGCAGTGAATTTGGTCTCAAGCCCAAGGTGACACAGCTCTGCTCTGCTCTTTCTGCTGCTGGGCAATGGCACTTCTGTAACATTTTATACAGAAATATAGTCACGTACATCAACTCTGTCTCAGTATTGCCTGGTAACAAACCATAAATGAGAACACACACATACACACACACACAAACCCTGTACTGTATTGCCCACAGAAGGAGCGCACTGAGATCAATGCACATCCATTCTGCAGACACCTTGGGGCATTAGAAGTGTTTATCTATCTAGTGAGAATGGAGCTGTGCCAAAGGGCAGATTTCTGTTAATACCTGGGATGACACACCTCACGTCTTTCTTTCTGTAAGGCTTTAAATCAGATGAATGTGAGGTGTGTCTGTCATAGCTGATAAAGTCGTGCCCTCCAAACTCTTGTTTGACACTGTCTGAGACACTTCAGGGCGTAACTGCCTGCATGTCGTTTCTTTGCTTGCACTTTAGAAGCCATGAGAGCAAAAACCGACTGCTAACAATCCTAAAACACAGTGATTAAGTATATCTACATATATTAGGAGTGCAACAATACTTGTATCGATATTGAACCATTCGATACAGTGCTTTCGGTTCGGTACGCATATGTATCGAACAATACAATTTTTTTTATTTATTTTATCAACTTTTCTTCTGACGATGCTGTCTGTGTTGAGCGCTCAGTGAATCTGGTTTCGACTACTCCGCCTAGGCTGCACTGTCGAGTGCAGATCCACTGAGCGCAGCGCAAGCTAGCAAGACAGAAGCTAAGCTCGTTGCAAGATGGCAACTGCCTCAACGCTACCCGAAATTGAACCTCTCCCACCCTCATTCAGATCTGGCGTTTGGAACTATCTTGGTTTTCATGTGAAGTATGACCCTGATGGTAAGCGCCATGGACAAAAGTAAAATAGTATGTCGGATGTGCCACGCAATGCTCAATTGGTGGGAACTAGTGCGTTAGCGCAGTTAGCTTGTTAACGTGTTGACGCCGTTCAGCCCCACACACGGGGCGATCCACGGTAACTCATTAACGGAGATTTGCCGCGTTATGGCGTTAATGTCATTTTAACGAGATTAACGCTGACAGCACTAGTGGGAACACAACGAATATGACTGCACATTTACGCCAACATCATCCTAGTGCAAAGGACAAGTGGAAGCAGACAAAAACAACAAGCACACATGCTACAAACTTTACCCGAGTCATTTAGACAGCCGTTAGCACATGATTCTCCTTATGGGGACCTGATATGTTTAATGTGCTGCTGAGAATATACCCTAGAAGAATAGTATAGTATAGCTTTTATTTTGGAAAGAAACATTTCTCTGTAATAAACTCTCTTTTCCAAAGACGAGTGATTTCTCGATCAGAAAGATTTATTTATTAAATTTTTTTTTATTATTTTGTTGTTTCAGCAACATTAAATTTAAAAACTGTATTTTTGAGTTAAAATATATATTTATAATTTTAATAAATGACAAATTAAAAAGGCATGAACATTTTTTTGTATCGAAAAATATCGAACCGTGACACCAAAGTATCGAACCGAACCATGAATTTTGTGTATCGTTGCACCCCTAATTATATATATATATATATATATATATATATATATATATATATATATATATATATATATATGTATTGCAGATCATTTTCCCTTCTTCTTTGTACCTGATAATTGACATAAATAAGGCAAATGTTTAAACAGCCTCTTTTCATTCCCAACTCATTACATACAAATGTTTTGCCCAAACTCCTAGGTGTCATGATTTGCATACGTGCTGGGGTGTCTTATGCTCGTCAATAGGCTCCTAATTGACTGAAACTGACACAGAGAGACAGCAGGCAAATTTGCTCTGCTGGTATTTTGCATGATGCAGAACTAGAGTTTGAGACTAATCTGTGACCCCCTCCCCCAGCAACTACTAGTCGCCAGAAAAAAGTCTGTGAAATCGATAGCTAAACCCCTGTCAGACAGCCCTAGGGATGAGTCAGTGAGTTACTAGGTAAAAATGTGTATTCCATAGTTAACCAGTGGTTGCTGGCAGTCGCTAGGTGAAACTGGTCACAGAGAGGTATATAAGATTGCTTTGGTCGCTAACAGATTGTTTCAATTGCTTAGGGTGACCATATTTTGATTTCCAAAAAAGAGGACACTTGGCCCAGTCATGAAGAACTTTAATAATACTGTTTGCTTAAAGAAACATATTTAACATATTTAAACAATGCCTTCTCTTTGTTAAGGCTTTTAGAAGCCAACAAGTGCAAAAAAAATAACTTAAAAACCTCTGGAATTAAATAATGCTACAGTAATGATGCCTCATCTGTATAAGAAAAATTACCAGTACCGGTACGAGGGAAATTTATTTTGCAGTTCGTCTGAAAAGATGCACTTGCGCTTTGACATCTTTTAAACATCATCTGTCCCATCTGTAAGCCCAGAACAATCACTCACAAAGCAGCAGCTCGGGGATGACGTCACACATATGCGTCCTCTGTAGGCCAATAGGAAAACCCAGGCATTTTCATCCATCTCGAAAATCCCCCCGGACGCCCCGGACAGAACGTGAAAAGTGTACATGTGGAAAAGAGGACGGTTGGTCACCCTATAGTTGCCTGTAGTTAGCTAGCTATGGATGACACCAACTGCTGGCTAACTGCTGCTATCCCAGCAGTGGTGAAATTCAGTTTGAGTTGCATTTTTTCCAAGTTTCACTAAAGTTCGGCTAGTAGTTAGCAAGTGTTTGCATCTTCCATGCAAACTTCAGACAGCTGCAGCAACCTGCTATTGACCAAAGGAATCACAAAGAGGTGTTTGGTGCATCCTCCTTTTGATAACCGATTTCACCTTGCAAAGGCCAGCAACCGCTTACCAAACATTCAGGGAACGCATGTTTTTCTCTAGCAGCCAGAGGTTGCCAGAGGATCTCTAGGTGTCACTGAGGCCTTATGGACCACCTAACTAAATTATGCCACCTACCAGCAATTGTAAATCTTAACACAGACTCTTTCATCTGGGTAGCTCAAGATTCAGAGCAGGTCATTTACTAATCAAGAAGTTTAGTGGGGCAAGCCATGCTCCAGTCTGCATGCCAATGTATCCTTGAACTCCAAGTCGTCCCTGACGTGTTCATCTTAGTGTGAATGTTAGACAAAAGCACTTAGAAATAGAAAAAAGGAAGAGCTACTCTACTTGTGAAGTATAAGAGTGCCACATGCGAACCAGTCTATTTACCATGTTCATTAATACAACACGGTATTCCTTAGCTGTTCCATGCATGTTGGAAATTATACTAAAAAAAAGTGATGGTGGCCAAGTATTACTATGCAATGAGTTGGGAATTAAATAGTTTTTAAATGTTGTGTTATAGCTGGTGTTGGAGTGCACTTGTAAACATTAAAAAAATATAAATGTTTTTTATATAATTTTCCTATGCCCATTCTGAAAATTATTTTAAAAATATGCATTTATAATTAAATCAGTCTTGAACTTTCTTTGGTGAGACAATAAAAGTGGCGTAAGAAGATATTTTCCCATCAAATAAAACTTACCATCATTCTGGCAAATAGACTTTGTAGTAATGTAACGTTTGTTTTTTGATAGTCAAATAAGCTTACACATTTCCAATACAATATAACAGTATATTATTATGTTAAAATAAGCATATCCACCCATTTATAGCTGACGAATATTAACTTGCACATCTGCTGGGCCCACTTACCCCAGGTGGCACCAAACTGGGCTTTGGTGCACATTGGTTACATTTTACATGAAACCATTATTAATTTCACAAGAATTAATGATGTCACAGATAAACCAAATCAAATTTCTGAACTATCATAGGGCCCTGGAGTGTCTATAGGTGATGAGGAAATGAGAGATAATGAGTTTAGTCCAACTCATTTATTAAGAAATGCTCATTCCACCAGTGAACTGGCTGAACTCCTCACAGAGAGATACAACTGTGTCCAAAACCTCCATTTCTTTTGTGCTAAAAAGACTTAGGACTGCTTGAAAAACATTTTCAAGTGCTGCAGTTGTACAAATTCCAGCTATGGGCTTATACAATACAAGTCTTTCCGATTTCTTTTGCCATCAGAGATTTCTTTTACCAGAGTAAACCCAATTTCCCAACTTCCAACCCTCCCGCCTTCTCGGTACATTGCCCGTCCATTCTCGTTTCCAATTTCTTTTTTTCCCACACAAATTGATTTTTTTTTCCTGAATGCAAACAAACAGAAAAACAAACAAATGAGCGAGTAGCCATCTGCTCCTCACCTCCTTTACTCCTCCTACTCATCCCTCTTTGCTTGCAAAAGGACTTGCTCAAAGTTAATTTCTCAGGTGTCCTCATTAATTGTTAACTGATTACCTTGGAGCCTTTTATGCCTCGTGCACAGCGTATCGCTCCATCTTTTTCACCAGGAAATTTAGGGGCCTTGAGCCGAAACCAGTGGATACTGAAAGTCACGCTCAGCAGCAGGATGTCAGACTTGATCGAATGTAAACGCCATGAAATATGTGCCTCGGTTCTAATCAGCGTTGCCTAATGGCCAACATGCGATCACTAGGAAAGTGCAATTTCAAAAAATTTGCCTCAGCATCAGTGTAAGGAGCTCAACCCAGATCAGTGTTGCCATGACATTCATTTGGCGTGTTAACCCCATTCACTGTTTCGCCAATGTTAATGTGACATTTTATGCGACAACCAGCGGCTCATTGTCACGGCCTCCAGGGAGAGAGGCAGACATGCTGCGAAATCAAAACGGAGGGATGGATGTGTGTGTGTGTTTGTTTGGGGGGGGGCGTCACATGCAGGTGTCCCATATTCCCCCACGTGAGGCTGCTGGGAGAAGGTGTTGGTGTGTGAGGGTGGTCAGTGCCAAGAAATATTCCCTATTATGAGGGGGAGAAAAAAGAAAGTGCCCGGGATCTATATTTTCTGCAGCCAGATATTAAAAAGATAACTAAACATAAATCAATCAGAGGGGAAAATTGTATTTTCTCTTTCACGCATCTTTCTCTGCTCCATTTCCTCTCTGTCTCTCTCTACCTGCTCAGCTCTGCAGCGTGTGTGTGCGCGCGTGTGTGTTTGCACAATTGTGTGTGCACAAATGTGTGTAAATAAAGTTTATATTAGACAGAAAGGAGCTTTAAAAGTGTTTGTGCCATAGGACTTGTAATGTATAAGATCGAATATGTATTTATACTCAGTCATTAAATGCAGCACACTATTCTAATGATGTATTAATGTACTCATGACGCTTCTGGCATTTTTTGTTGGTATTTTTCTGATAGCGATTTTCTACACAATGACTTTTTCGAGCAGTCTTTTACCCTCCTCCGTGGCAGTATTTCAAATCAGTGTTTTTTGATTGTATTGGAGTGATTATAGGCTTGCATAATCCACTTTTTTCCTCCTCTTAATGAATGTATTGACTGTATAAGGACTATGTATTACTGTGCTGTGAGAAAGTATGCAGAAAAGTATTGGCACATATTTTTGATTAAATAAATAAAGAGCAGTATGTCTAAATGTTGAGACACAGAGCTGAAGGTGACGTGTGTCTTTTTTTTTGTCTACTAATAAAATTGTACATTAATCAACACCAAGGATGTTACTACACAGATGTACATCCATAACAGAAACACAAAAGGCTTAACTGCACTAATGCAGAAACTGTAGAAGTCTTGAAAGATCAGGCGGTTTTTTTTTTATTGATAAATGCACATTATTATTTTTTTAGGTAATCACATAATCATATTTTTTACTAGTTTTACTAGTAAGCTGAAACCCAAAAAGGATCCATTACTAATATTACTATTCAAATTAAAACTCAAAATTAAGATACTCAAAATAAATACAGTGTCCACAGTGTCCTTGTCCACAAGGCTCAGCGGGCCTTTTGTGGACAAGGCTCAGCGGGCCCAACACTCGAAAGGAAAAGAAAGACAACGCAGGAAATTTCACACCTTGCATTCAAAAACACACACTCCTCATTCTGAATCTGAACCTACACAACCCATAGAAGAAAACACACCTGAAGACAGTCAGGAGAAATGGGTTAAGAACTTTTCAGACAGGAATCTCACTGAACCTGAAAAGAGAGTATTAGCCAAAGGTCTCAATTTTGCCATTTCTCCACAACAGTTGCCCATAGTGGACCTCATCACAGCCACAGAATCTGCTATTCGGATTAATAAATTATCACAGACAGAAGCAGAGCAAATCAGGATGAAAGTCTCAGCCACCCTCTCCAGTGCCAAAGTCCCTCCGTCCAACCTCACAATACAGGAAAAGAAGGCCGTCTCTTCCCTGAGCAAAGACCACAACATCACTGTTTTACCAGCGGATAAGGGAAGATGCACCGTGGTCCTAAACACTACAGATTACCATACAAAGATCACTACTCTCCTCAGTGACAACAATACCTACGAAGCCTTAAAGCGAGACCCCACAAGCAGCTACAAAAAGAAAGTTATAGCTTGCCTTCAAGACTTGGAAAAGGACAAAATCATTGACCGCCTTACTTATCACCGCCTTTACCCAGGGGATGCCATACCCTGCATTTACGGACTTCCAAAAATCCACAAGGAAGCTGTCCCACTCAGACCCATAGTCAGTAGCATAAACTCAGCCACTTATAACATTGCAAAACACCTTGCTACCATCCTTGCTCCTCTCGTGGGGAACACCCCACACCACATCAAGAACTCCACCGACTTCACTGACAAGGTCCAGAAACTTACCCTGGATCCAGATGAAACCATAGTGTCCTTTGATGTAGTCTCTCTCTTCACTTGCATACCCACCACGGAGGCAGTGGAGACTGTCAGAAAACGACTACAAGAAGACAGCTCCTTGGAGGACAGGACCAACTTCACACCCGATCAGATTTGCACACTGTTAGACCTCTGCCTCACCACTACATATTTCAAATACAACGAAGGCTATTACAGACAAAAACATGGCTGTGCTATGGGCTCCCCCGTGTCACCTATTGTAGCCAACCTTTACATGGAGGAAGTGGAAAGGAAGGCTCTTGGCTCTTTCAAAGGAAGAGTACCCAGCCACTGGTACAGATATGTAGACGACACCTGGGTCAAAATCAAGACACAAGAAGTGGAATCCTTCACTGCGCACATCAACGCTGTGGATAAAAACATCAAGTTCACCAGGGAAGACACGAAGGATGACTGTTTGCCTTTCCTGGACTGCGCTGTGCACATTGAAGAGAATGGCAACCTCAACATCGAAGTTTACCGGAAGCCCACACACACGGACCAGTACCTCCTGTTTGACTCCCATCACCCTCTGGAACACAAACTTGGAGTAATTAGGACCCTACACCACCGGGCAGAACATGTTCCCTCTAAGCCTGAAGGGAAAAAGAAGGAACACACACATGTAAAGGAAGCACTCAAAACGTGCGGCTATCCTAAATGGGCGTTTTTAAAGTCAGCAAAGAGGCACAGAAAAGAAGATCAGACACCAGCGAGGGAGGATAAGAAGGACAGGCGCAACAACATTGTCATCCCCTATGTAGCCGGTGTATCAGAGAAACTCAGGAGGGTTTTCTCCAAGCATGACATCCCGGTGTACTTCAGACCCAGCAACACACTCAGACAAAAACTGGTTCACCCGAAAGACAAAACGCCAAAACACAGACTTAACAATGTGGTGTATGCCGTACAATGCAGCGAGGAATGCCCAGACCTCTACATTGGAGAGACCAAACAGCCACTTCACAAGCGCATGGCACAACACAGAAGAGCGACCTCCACAGGACAAGATTCAGCTGTCCATCTGCATCTTAAGGATAAAGGACACTCTTTCGAGGATGCCAATGTTCACATTTTGGACAGAGAGGACAGATGGTTTGAAAGAGGAGTGAAAGAAGCCATCTATGTCCACTGTGAGCGACCATCTTTGAACAGAGGCGGTGGTTTACGACACCAACTCTCTGCCATCTATAATCCAGTTTTGAGATCCCTTCCCAGACGCCTTAAGGCCCACTCACACCCTGGGCCATCTGACCTCAGGAATTCGCATGATAAGGTGGGGCCAGGTTTCACAATGAAATCACCTGAAACTCTGGCTGATTGGGACCCACACCCAGTTCCACACCTTGGCTCAGGCGATTAGAGGATCATCAGGGGGTCCTTTTGTCCCTTTGTGGGGGGACACTCCCACTAGGGTTATATCTGGGACTCTCCACCATTTGACCTTAGAACTGAAGAAGCCTCTCGGATGAGAGGTGAAACGTCTTCAAGTAACTTAAAGAAGTCCAGACGCTTTTCTTTGCAAGCTCCTTTGACTACGATGACCTGGATGACTGAGAACCTTCACAGACAGTCTAACTTATACTAACTCAGAGAGTTTTGGTCGTTCTAGCTGAACATGCAAAACTGGGGAAATGTTTTAAACTAATAGGCATCATAAAGATCCAGACTATAAAAACTGTCTGAAGCCTTTAGAGCACTCTAGAGTCTGACTTACTGCACAGCAACTAGTAATACAAATTTTGAAGTTAATATTTCAGATTTTGGCCTTTTTTTTTTTTCCTACTGGGTTGCTGAGGCCAGTGTAAGAGAATATATGAGGAAATAAGGAAAGCAAAATAAGTACCTTTTAAGTAGAGCTATTCTTTTTAAATGGTTGCTAGAATGTACACCCATTGGTTTGTTACTTACTTATTACTTTATTAGGTACAGCTGTTCAATTGGTTGATACCAGGTGGGCTGCTCTGAGTACCAGAAATTGCTGCTCTAATGGGATTTCCCCACAGAACCATCTCTAGGGCTTACAAAGAATGGCCGGAGGCAGTTCTATGGGTGAAAATGCCTTGTTGATGGCAGAGGTGGTCACACAACATCTCAAACCTTGAAGCAGATGAGGTTCATGGTGCTGAAGAAACTGAGGCTACAAAAAAGTTGTCTGGGCTGATGAGTCTCTATTTCTGCTGCAACAGATGAACAGAAGTTACTGACGTTTAAAACAGCGGTTCACATTTTTCCCATTTCCATATGAAACACTTTGCACTGATTATTTCAGCCCATTTATCACTTACTGTGGTGGTAGAGCCAGCGTGTAACACTGATTCAGGACAGCATTTCTCCCTGGTTTGTGCAACGGTGCATAAATCTAGAGTTTCAAATCCAGCTGTGTACCATTAAAATTATGGGAACTACAATCAGTGTGGTTTAAAGCATTTAGAAAATACTGCAGAGCTGGGTAGATGTTATCATGTTGCTACTTACACTGCACTAACAAAGCAGAAGCTCATCGGAAGCAGTCCAGGGGGTTGTTCACAAGCTCATACAGCAAGAGGAGGGATTTGTGTGTGTGCGTGTCTGTGTGTGTGCAGATATATGTTGTGGATGGAATGGAAAGCCAGTCCTCATAATGTAAATCAGTAAATTCTAAGGGGGCTAAGGTAAATCTCTAGACAGTGATTGTGAGTCAGTGTCATGCCCTCTGGAGTGATTAAAAGATGATGCTGTGTGAGTGAGTGTGAGTGTGTGCGTGCCCAATTAAAGTCTTCTGACAGCTGCCCTGAGTCATCCAACACTTTGTTCCTGTCAGCGTCAGTATAAGTGAGAAACGGAGCAGGAGAAGATGTTATTTTATCAGAACATAATCACCTCTGACTGAAGACAAAGCAACACAATTGTGTCATCTTCCAAACTCCCCCTGGTTCGATCCACAGGCAGTAAACCAATCTCTCACTTGCTCATATTCACAGTCTACCAATCATTCACAGAGCTCACGAAAAGCCAATTAGAAAAATAATGCTCACATTTCACATTCCATGCATAACAGTCACATTAATAGCAGCTGCACAAAAGAAACGGCTCGTTTGTTTCATGGAAACAACCTGCGAGTGGTCTCTCAATAAATCCACACGGGATTGAATTTTACGATCTGAGGGGACTGCGCTTTTCATCTGCACACTAAGATAAAGTCTGTCTTTTTGATAAATGTGCTGTCCACTCTTACCCATGTGAAGCTTATGCTTCAAAAATGAGGAAATAAGGAGGGAAACATGGAAGGACGAGGAAAAAACACAGAGTCTGTGCATTCACATGGCAAGTGTGAGCAGGCTGTTGCTGCAGTAATAAAGATGGATGAGCCTGTCGGATGCTGCCGATTGTGGCTGCGTGTGCTCACGTGGGCATTCAGCTGTATTCTTGGTATTGACAACAACAATAATTTTAAAAAAAGAATACATTAATATGAGGCTAATATCCATTGAATGATAAATAATTATGAAGTTGCTATTTTTGTTCTTTCTCATTTTCCTTGATAATGAATTAAAATCATGTCCAGTGCATCAAATCGCATTTTGTGAACGCTGTAAGCAACAATCATTAGAAATGAACCACATCTCGTCCCTATTTATTTTAAGCTTGTATTTGTGCATACATTCTCAGTCAAAGAAGAAATCTCATTACTTTTGTTAAAAGTAATGCAGTACTGGTGCAACCCAGATTAGCAAGCTGTATCTAATCAAGTGTATATGTTCATCTATATATCCAAGACAGAGATTAGACATCATCCAAAAACCACACGAAAGGCTGACTTTAACATTACAACAGTTTCTGTGGTTGTTTCAGAGAATGCATCTCACATACATTGAAGGGATTTCATTCAAAATTTCAGCCTGAGTGGAGACAAATTAAGAAAAATTAAATCAAACCCTGGCACATTGTTTTATCCAATTTTCTTGTCTGTCTGTCATTCAAGTTCACATAATACTGTGAAAACGTTCATGCAATTTCTTCTCATTTCAAGCAGCAAATCCTTGTAATCAGGGGCTGTCAAACTTCTAATTTTATCATTTACAGTTTGATGGCTAAATTCCACTTAGCTGCTTCAGTCAGTCAACGGGTTTTGTGCGTGCTGGCTCTCTGGGACATGTGAACAGAGCAGAGCAGTGTTAATGATATTAGTCAGCAATGAAAAGTTCAGGCAGTTTCAAAGAAACATTTCAGTCATTAAAAGAAATATCTTGTAAATATAGGATGAAAATTCTTTGATCTGTTTTGATTTTACACCTGAAAACAGTATTTATGTTGGACTGTGTGAGCTTTTTCTTCTCCAATGAGTGACTCAGAGAGATGATGTTTCTGGGCTGTAGTTAGGGGGAACTTTGATTTACAGAGGTTTGAGATTTCAAGAAATCCAAGTGTTTTTCTTGAGCCGCCCACACTGACGTAAAGCTCACGGCATAGATGTGAGACTTAAGACCACTTAGGAGCGAGGCTTTCCTGAAAATCTGTGAGACTTTAAATGTAATTGGATGTGATTGATGGTGCCACACGAAGCTCTGAGATCAAGGAGGATGAAGATGGAGTGCAGACCCAATCCGGCAGCTGTAAAAACATAATTTAAAGCGCCTGTTCAAATGTTTGATGGAAAACCATATATGCTGTTGATCATAGGTTATGTTTTTGCAGCATTTAAAAAGTAAATGCTGCACTGATGCTTCAGAGGCTTGACTTTTAACCCAGTGAAAATATATCCCATATTAAAATCTTAGTGCACTCAAGTGTACTTCAAAGCAGAGTAATTGTGGGCAAATCTTCAACTGTGTTCATGATTATTTCACTTGAAACTTGCTTTTCGGGAAAATGTATTTTATATAGAATATTTTTGCTTAATTTTGGGGCGGCTGTGACTCAGGTCATCTACCAATTGGAAGATCGGCAGAAATTCTACATATGTGGAAAATCTATTCCAAATGCCTCTAAACAGTATAAGGAAATAGACCACGAATGTCACGGCAGTAAAAGTGTTTATAGTCATAGATTTGTTTTGTTTTTTTATTAGAATAAAATCTCACTTGTAATTAATTACCTTTTTAATTTATTAATTTTAATTTGGTATACTGTGTCCATTACACACTGTGCTATACTTTAATACACCTCTCTGGTTAACAGCTACACTGTGCTACAGTAGGTACACTGGGTTACCCCTTCTTTTGTTTTCAGGGTTGCCGTAATTCTTCACTGCACAGATTGAAGAAGGTCCTGGAAACATTCCTCTAAGATTTTGTTCCATAATGAAATGACAGCATCACTGTTGCTGCAGATTTTTCAGCTGCACATCCATGATGTGAATCTCCTGTTCCAAAACAGCCCAAATGGGTTCTCCTAGATTCACATGTGGTGACTGTGGAGGCCATTCAAGTACAGTGAACTCACTGTCATGTTTAAGAAAGCAGTTTGGGGTGTTTTCAGCTCTGTGACATGGTCAGCAACAATACTCAGGTAGGCTGTGGTGTCTCAGCAATGCTCAGTTCGTACTAAGCAAGACATAGAAAAGCTGCTACATACCACTGACGCCAAATTCTGATGCTACCATCCAAATGTTGCAGCAAAAATCAAGATTTATCAAACCAGACGATGTTTTTCCAATCTTGTATTTTCCAGTTTTGTTGCTTTTGTGTGAATTCTAGTCTTGGTTTCTTGTTCTTAGGTGACAGGAGCGGCACCCGATGTGGTCTTCTGCTGCTGAAGCTCATTTGCTTCAAGATCTGGTGTCCTGCGTATTCAGAGATGTTCTTCTGCACAGCTTTGATGTAACAAGTGGCCATTTCAGTTACTGTTGCCTTCCTATCAAAAAAGTCTGACCTCTGGCATCACCATTTTCATCCAGAGAATGCTGCTCACTGGATATCTTCTCTTTTCTAGACCGTTCTCTGTAAACCGTAGAGGTGGCTGTGTGAGAAAATCTCAGTAGATCAGCAGTTTCAAAGAATACTCCGACCAGCTCCTCTGGCATTAATTTCTGGCACCACATTCAAAGTCAGTTGAATCACTTTTCTTCCCCATTTTAATGCTCAGTTTGGCCTTTTGCCGGTCATCTTGACTGCATCTACATGCCTAAATGCCGTGAGTTGCTGCCTTCTGATTGGCTCATTAGATATCTACATTAACAAGCAGTTGGCCAGTGAGTGTAGTCAGCATTTTACCTGCTCAAATTTTCTAAATGGCCTCAAACCCTCCAGAGTTAGAGAAATCATTTCACATTAGAGTGAAAAATCTACACACTACAACATTTAAAGGGAACTTTTACAACTTAAATTCAGAGCAGAGGGCAATCACTAATAACGGAGCTCTCGAACCTAATTTAATAATACAAATAAAATTTGCAAATATCATTTATTTGCTGGGCAAAATATTTTTGATTTCGTGTCGCATTGTACTTTTCCATATCACCCTGATGAAGCCCTCTTCAGTTTGTGCTTCTTCAGATAAGCTTTTCAGTGCCTATTAACACTCTAAGCATGACCACTTAGGCAGTACGCACCATGAAAAGCTTTTTAAAGGTTTAAATCAAACCTTTATGGTAATATAAGGTGTATTTAGAGAGGTCAGCGGAGGAGTCTGCATAACAGCTGTAATAGTTCAGCACAGTCATCCTTGCAAAAACCAGTACTAAACAAACTCAGTGTTGAGGTTCTAATAACGTTGTACAGGGCTGCATTGCATTTCCTCCTAACACACAGGTGTTACAGCACAAACGTGGGTGTTTCTGATATTTTCTTCAGAGAGACATCAAATTGGACTGCATTATATTGTTATTATATCTGTCTGTGATGTAGGCGTCTGTCACTGCTCCAGGCGCTCTCTAAAATACTCGACTCATCCTCCTTACTGAGCAATAACTGCTGTAAGTATGTGTTTGGACCTGACTTCACACAGAGTTAAATGAAACACAAAGACAAACAACAGCACTCCGTCTTGTGACTCATCTGACGAGGTTCGTGACACAGATGAGCACGATTAGGGACATCAGCAGTAGTTTACAGTCACAGGAGTGTCACACACCTGTGAGTCTTTTTGACTGCAGGAGGTGGCAAATCATGTCTTGATTGTGGTAAAATTATATAGTGGGATGATGAAGCTTGAAAAAGGTTTGTATTCAGAGAACAAAGTGACTGGAGCAAATCAGCTGAATTGTTCCGGGAAATGTATTGAAGAAGGTGTTACAGAATATATGCTACAGACTGGAGGAAATAAGGTAATTTTTCCAACCTGAAAGGCCCTAAAAAACTTTTTTTTTTGCATCAGTCATCTTATGAGATACCTGAACGCAAAACTTATCAGCTGTAGCTGTTTCACGCGAGAGATTTATGCACGTTTGCGCCTGGTAATCTGGATTTTGCAGCATTTGAATCTCCGTGTTTTGACAAATACACTTCCAGGTCAAACAAATCTGATCAAAACACACCCACACGGTCACTATAACGTGTGCTCTGTACTAGTGGGAACTTTTATAGAAAGGCAAGCAGAGACGAGGAACAAAAAGCAAAAGAGCGTTTAACGAGACAAACTGGACCCGATTAAAACAAACCTTTTCATGATTGTGTGCTGGCTTTTATTCTTTTATATCCTTTTCTCTACTCCCTCCTGGTTGAAGAATTCTAAATGTTATCATAATCAGTATTATCTTCTAAATATTTACCATTAGCTGACAAAGAAAAATAATTTTACAAAAATGTAAACGAATGAGAAAACCAACTAAACCAAAAACTAATCTTAAATCATAAACTGGGAAAACTAACTCTTGAACACTAACCTGGAACAACTTGAAGACACAAAGGAGGATTAACAGACGATCTACATACATACATACACAAGGGTCAAAATAAAGACACAGCTGAGACGAATAGATATAACGAGACAGGGGAAGCAAAACTGAACACAGGACAAGAGACTGTCAAAATAAAACAGGAAACACAATGAGACGCAGACAGAGACAAACAGGCTTCACACTGGGGTTGGGGGAAGAAACCGACATGGATGCACATGACAGACAGGGGAGACATGGAATGAAAGACAAGGAGGGGAACAGAAAAGGGAGACAAAACACAAGGACGTGACTAGGACCCGGAGAGCAAGGGAGCGAGCAAACAGAGAGGGAGCGAGGGACAGATAGACGAAGGCAAAGGCACAAAGGGAACCCAATAAACAAGAGAACAAAAACCAGAAATTACAAATAAACGCAGAGACATAAACAGGAATAAAAACTTGAACTTTAAGCATCTTCAAAATGCAGCGAAAGGAATCATGAATGCAAACTAAACTCTAAATGCCGGGTCAAGTTTTCAGCACCCTGACAAATATAAATAAATCCTTGTTCTTTGTGCTTGAACTACGACTATGAAGCGCAATCAACACTATATACAGTGGGGCAAAAAAGTATTTAGTCAGCCACCGATTGTGCAAGTTCCCCCACTTAAAATGATGACAGAGGTCAGTAATTTGCACCAGAGGTACACTTCAACTGTGAGAGACAGAATGTGAAAAAAAAAAATCCATGAATTCACATGGTAGGATTTGTAAAGAATTTATTCGTAAATCAGGGTGGAAAATAAGTATTTGGTCACCTCAAACAAGGAAAATCCCTGGCTCTCACAGACCTGTAACGTCTTCTGTAAGAAGCTTTTCTGTCCCCCACTCGTTACCTGTATGAATGGCACCTGTTTGACCTCATCATCTGTATAAAAGACACCTGTCCACAGCCTCAACCAGTCAGACTCCAAACTCCGCCATGGCCAAGACCAAAGAGCTTTCGAAGGACACCAGGAAAAGAATTGTAGACCTGCACCAGACTGGGAAGAGTGAATCTACAATAGGCAAGCAGCTTGGTGTGAAAAAATCAACTGTGGGAGCAATCATCAGAAAATGGAAGACATACAAGACCACTGATAATCTCCCTCGATCTGGGGCTCCACGCAAGATCTCATCCCGTGGGGTCAAAATGATCATGAGAACGGTGAGCAAAGATCCCAGAACCACACGGGGGGACCTGGTGAATGACCTGCAGAGAGCTGGGACCAAAGTAACAAAGGTCACCATCAGTAACACACTACAACGGCAGGGAATCAAATCCCGCAGTGCCAGACGTGTTCCGCTGCTGAAGCCAGTGCATGTCCAGGCCCGTCTGAAGTTTGCCAGAGAGCACATGGATGATACAGCAGAGGATTGGGAGAATGTCATGTGGTCAGATGAAACCAAAGTAGAACTTTTTGGTATAAACTCAACTCGTCGTGTTTGGAGGAAGAAGAATACTGAGTTGCATCCCAAGAACACCATACCTACTGTGAAGCATGGGGGTGGAAACATCATGCTATGGGGCTGTTTTTCTGCCAAGGGGACAGGACGACTGATCCGTGTTAAGGACAGAATGAATGGGGCCAAGTATCGTGAGATTTTGAGCCAAAACCTCCTTCCATCAGTGAGAACTTTGAAGATGAAACGAGGCTGGGTCTTCCAACATGACAATGATCCAAAACACACCGCCTGGGCAACAAAGGAGTGGCTCCGTAAGAAGCATTTGAAAGTCCTGGAGTGGCCTAGCCAGTCTCCAGACCTCAACCCCATAGAAAATCTGTGGCGGGAGTTGAAAGTCCGTGTTGCTCGGCGACAGCCCCAAAACATCACTGCTCTTGAGAAGATCTGCATGGAGGAATGGGCCAAAATACCAGCTACTGTGTGTGCAAACCTGGTAAAGACCTATAGTAAACGTTTGACCTCTGTTATTGCCAACAAAGGTTATGTTACAAAGTATTGAGTTGTATTTTTGTTATTGACCAAATACTTATTTTCCACCCTGATTTACGAATAAATTCTTTACAAATCCTACCATGTGAATTCATGGATTTTTTTTTCACATTCTGTCTCTCACAGTTGAAGTGTACCTCTGGTGCAAATTACTGACCTCTGTCATCATTTTAAGTGGGGGAACTTGCACAATCGGTGGCTGACTAAATACCTTTTTGCCCCACTGTAATTTAGAACCATCTATGACACAACCTGGCAACACACAACAACACTGGGTGTGTGGGCAGCTAATCTCTGCACGGGCATACAGAACATGATGCTCACATAGACTCTATAGATGTATAATGTTGTAGTGCTATTGTGGCTTCAATACTTTACACTTCGTGAGCGTGGAGACACAGTTGAGAGAGACTTTGGAAGACACGGTAACAAACAGTAGTAGGTGGGACAATAAGACTTCTCCAAAGTTATTGCCAGTTATGCCTGTAGTTATGAAAAAAGACTTTTCGATATTTTGATTAAACATCTGGAAGACTTCAAATGTAAAAATGTCTAAATGTGTTATGTTTTGTTTTAAATATGCAGGGGTTTTTTCAGTTTTAGTTCGCTTTGGTTTCATGTTTTATTTTCAAAATCATATCTAAAGCCAGTTCGGTGGGGGTTTTTTTTGGGTTTTTTTGTTTGTTTGTTTTTATCAAATTTGACGCTCTTTTGCAGCAAAATGTTGTGATTTCTTTTTGTGTGTCCTATGAATCAGAAAATAGTGGCAGTGGGAGTTCTTCACTATTTAGAAATTTTAAAATGCCTTTTTTAAATGAGAGCAATCCTCTTTCTTTGCATGTAAATGTCACCAAGTCAGCAGAACAGCACCAGTCTATAGAGTTACTGCTATTAAAAAAACTCCACAGGGGGCCTTTAAAGAAGTTTTGTTTCCCTAAAGTTAACTTTCACTGTTGTTAATTTAGTCATGAATATTTAATTCTTTAGAGAAATGTGCCCTAAAGCCACATTCTGTCACGGGCTTTAGGGCAGACCGTGGAGTTGCAGAGAAAGTAGGGCCCAAACGCGAGACTCTTAGTGAAGGACAGTGGATTTATTGACAGGGGTGGAAAACACACAACTATATACAAAACCCCGGCACTGTGGTGCGATTCTCCCTGAATCCCACACAGTGCAGATGTTTGTGAAAGGTGAAACAGTGGCGACTCCAAAAACTCCCACACCGTGACTTCCAAAACACGCACCGCTCCAGATTCCTGGTAACACAAACACATACAGGTTAGCAGGGAATCTACGTTCTCGAAGGTTTATACCAAGTCCACGGCTGTACTGACGAGTTCTGACTCAAGGATCCAGCATCGGCCTCAGCTCAGCTACAGTCTTAAATACCGCTCCCTTGACGGGCGTAATCCGTTGCAGCTGGCAGAGGAGGACGAGCGGCAGGTGTGGCTGTCTATAGTGCAGGAACACTTCCGGGTTTGCAGTCTCCACAGCGAACCAAAACGTCTGGAAGCTCACACGGAGACACCAGGAGGAAAAAAGGAGAGAAAGCCAAAACACCACACGAACAATATAAACATAAACATAACTAAAATACATGAGCCCTGAGTCCCTAGACCCAGGCCATGACACATAAAGCTCTCAGTGGTTTTAATCTACTTACTTAAACCAGAAAAATGGGAGGTGGGATTCACCAAAGACTTACAGATCAGTTCCACACATGCCAACCAGCTTCTGTTTTTTTAATGAAGCGAGTCAGAATAAATAATCAATTAAATGCATTTGAACCAAAGCATTTAAATTTCAAGGCGGTATGAAAATGTTTACCATTAAATGCTAAGACAAGTAATTGGACACTTTTATGCTCTTGTGTTTATAGCAACCAATAAACGGCTGAGCCCTTCTGCGAGGAAATACAGAGTAGATTCATGAAGCACTCATGCCTTTTCTGTGATAGAGAATGATGAATCCATGCTAATCCACTTTCATCGTGCCTGCTCCTTCTCCCCAGCTGCTTCACTTCTAACTGTGAATATGCGCCTGTTGAATGTATTACCCGCCGTGCAAGCCCTTTGCTTTCATCTAGCTAACCACGCCACCTTGATGTTGGAGTAGTGCTTAATTCAGGGTGGTTTAGAGCATCAAACAACCTGCAAGTCCAAACAGCTAACAGAAACAAAAGGTCACCTGTGAAGTTGACACTTACAGCAGACGCACGTTGTCGTTTTTTTCTCTGCGCATTTGTGCAAGCGAGATATTATGCACATGCACCTGACAAATTTGTTTGCATCATAAAGGATCTGTTTAAACACTGACAGACCACTGCCCTGCAGTTTGATTAGAGGATGTTCTACCATGTGGAGCACTGCTATAACCTCCAAAAAAAAAAAAAACACAGGAGTAAATCATCACTTTTTCCTGTCCAAATCCTTCACTGATGCACAAATCCCTCCCTTTGCTTCAAAACAATCAAGTTAGGTGTAATGAGCGAGTCCAGTCACTGACAGTAAAGCTGTGATATATGGCCAGAAGACTCTCCCTTGTGAAGTGATGGGGAATACAAAAGGACGTCTACAAGTTTAACAGTCCCTTATTGCCATCCTTATTCGTCCCCCATCTTTACTTTCCCCCTTCCCGCTTCTCTTCTCTTCTCCAGGTCAGACTGGCACAAAAGTGAAGCAAATAATGCATGAGGGTAATTTACTCTACCATCACCTTTCTTTAATGGTGACCTCTCAAGCCCATCTTCCTTCTCTTATATAGTCTCTCATGTCTCGAGAGCTGTCACTAATCCTCTTGCTGCTTTTAGCCAACTCCCTCTTTAATCATAATTCAAACAGTGTATCAAAATGCAGGAGCAAAAGGCACCGAGAGCCATCCATCAAAATACTGACACTGAATGAGAACCTGAATATGTGATGAGGAGCAGAAACAACACATTGCAACATTTTGCAGCACAGGTTTTTTTCGTTTTTTCGTGGGGGTTTTTCTTGCATAAACCCACTGACCCGACTTTGGATAATATTCACTCTACTTTGTTATTCAGTGACGCCTAATAGATTTTGCATGGAATTGATGGAAAAGTTTGTTTAGTGGCAGACTGCGGTGACAGTGTTGATTCATTGTAATTGAAAGTGGGGAAAACACTGATTAAGTATCGCAAATTAAATTACCGTCTATGATGTATTTGATGATAAATCAAAAGTCTGATGCTAGGGTTTATCAAAAGAGATGCACATGGTGAGGACAGAAGAAAACAGGCAACATGTGACTCCTAAAATCTAACTCGTCTGGGAAGGCATTTAATTGCCAGAAGGTACATGAAAAGATTGATTCCACATGCGTGTCAGGGCATTCATTAATTTCTGCTCTGAAGAAGCTCACTGTTTTTGTTCTAGGTTGATTTTCTCACAGTAAGGATTAACTGCAGATGCAACTGGGTACTAAGCAACTCAACGGTTTGATCAGAGAAAAGTTCGCCTGCATGAAATTAATCTTCTCCCACCGTATGCTTGAATAAATGACTACCGTGGTTGAGGATCAGACAGTTCTCTGTTATAAGGATGCAATAAAGTCTCTCTGGATACAGAGCACCTCCAGGGATCAGAAAAAATGTTCATATGTACACTTCATCAAGTACACCTTGCTGCTGCGAGTTTGGAGGCCCTATTTTTTTCTTCAGAACTGCCTTAATTCTTTGTGGCATAAAGTCACCACGATGATGAAAAATTTTCCATATTGACATCCATATCACACAGTTGCTGCAAATCTTTCAGCAGCACATCCATGATGTGAAGCTCCCATTCCATCAAATCCAAACGTAACTTACTGGATTGATATCTGGCGATTTTTAGCGAGCCTGTGCAAACTGCTATCTCAGGTTCCTGTTCTGAGGGGTCTCCTGTCCCTCGCTGACTGAAACACCTCCAGATTCTGGCCAGTGATGCTTCCAGCCTTGTCAATCAGTTTGCTTTCTGGCATCTCCCCACTGCCACCACCAACACCAGACAACAGCAAAGTAGATGGCATGTGTTACCATAGACTGGTAGAAGAAAAATATCTCACATAAGAAGTTCAGGTCTTACAGATGATGTGTGTGTGTGTGTGTGTGTGTGTGTGTGTGTGTGTGTGTGTGTGTGTGTGTGTGTGTGTGTGTGTGTGTGTGTGTGTGTGTGTGTGTCTTATGGGGACAAAGACATGTCAGCATATTCATGGTGTGGGGACCAAAACACTGGTCCAAGACATCTGCGCTCCAGGTATATGCATCAGTGCAGCACATCCAGACAGATTCAGCTCTCTAATCAAACCTACTAGCACTGGCTGACAGAAAAAAACAACCCACAATGGCAATACGAGAAACCAGTAGGTTAGGAAATCTTCGTCCATTATTCAGGCTACGGATTCACCATAACTGGTGAGCTTCGGGGCTGCTGCTGTCATTTTTCTTTTAAAAATACCACCTTTATTGCCACGAATGGAGAGCTTTAACCAAGTACACATCATTATCTCCTCCTGTGTCCCCTCTTGAGGGAGGGTGCAGTGGTGCTGCTGCTGCTGTTGGTCAGCTTTAAGAGGCTGATGAGGGCTCTGACTTCATCCTCTGCAGCGCCCTTTACCACCCTCCAGGGAGCTCCCTTTGAGCCTCTCACTCAGCCCAGTTGGAGGACAGGAAGCACAAACAACCCCCTTCATCTGGCAAAATGACAACCACTGACAATGAGGGCTATCCTATTTGACACAGGGCAGACTCCAAAGACATTTTGTTCTCCTGCGGCCAGCTGTTGGACGAACACTCCTGTGCAACTTCAAAGAGAGGCGAACAAAGTGAGGAAGTGTGAGAGAGCGGTGTGGGTATTGAATGGGACAAGCCGAACACAGACGCATAAAAGCAGCGGGTCCCTCGCATTTTCTCATAATGCACAGAAGGCACTGACTGCAGTGTGTCAGCGAAGGGATAGACATCAGCAAACAAATGATATTTTAAAAAAATGCTGGACATGCACCAGTTAACAGGACACCACTGGAGATTTCCAACTATTTCATGGTTCTTCATCGCTCCTCCTCTCGCAGTGATTAGTTTTTACAATCAGCGAATGCAAATTGGAATTTGCTGACAGCCCATCAATCACATTTTGGTTGCAATCTGTTGAGCAGCCTGACACATGCCAGTAGACATATCGTGCAGTTAATTTGCTCTCAGACAGCCAAATATATCTCCGTGCCACATGTATATGAGACATATTAACAACATTCAGTTTTCAACTACGCTCAAGGGAGAGCAGGCTGCTCGTCACACATGTCATTCACTGTTTCTCCAGAGCCACAGAACAGCTCTGTTGCATTTAGATGTCTTATTTTGACCAGCGCAAAGCATATATGAATTAAACCTAGCGCACAACCAAAGTGATATGATTTCACCTCATTTAAATCACATTTTAGTTGTATATTTTGCTTAAAGATCTTAAATGAGATGTGAAAGAGGGTTTGTTTTAGAAATGCATGGCAATTCACTTCAGTCACGTTGGTCACAGAAGGAAAACCCCCTAATTAGTTCTGCTTGACATTTATTATTTCAGCATCAGTAGTAGTTTCAGCCTTATAAAAAATCAGTACACGGGTTTTATAAGAAACTGAAAAGACACACTTCTTGAACCAAGTGTAATATATTTTTAAAAAACCACTGCTGAACAAAGTGCCTTTAATTTTGCAGACTTAGACCACATGTTTTTGGCCTAATGAGCAAAAAAGCCCATAATTACCTTTTAACATTGTGTAATGACCATGTACTTTGAAGGTGATTAAACCTCTACACCTCTTCTAGCTCCAATTTAAGACTAGATTTTTATTTATTTTTTTAATCTAGATGGTAAGTGAGGACTGATCTGAGCAGGTCAGGTGAGTAGCATAATGTACTGGTGAAAGGGGACATAAAACAGAGAGGTGGCAGCTGCTTGAAGGTTTGTTGCCCACTGCTGCTCTAAGTGATGAAAAATGAATGCTGCACTGCCGTGGTGATTTGATTGATTTCAACATGTTTCCTCCTAAATAATGCATTACTACAAAACACTGTATGATGGCATGTAGCGCAGCAGTGCACAATTTCAGGCTCGGGGACAAAACGCATTGGAGGAGATAATCCAAAGAGAAAAGTAATTAGAATAATATTGTTTGAGTTCTCACCTGTTGCTTGTTACTGAATAATTGTAATTTAAGGGGGGGTGCTTTGTTTAAACTGACTTCAACTACAAAACAATATTAAAGATTTGCAAAGAATAGGCTGTCAATTGCTTCAAAGGTGTCATTTGTTTCTTAATGATGTATTGATTAGTGAGTGTTTGACAGATGACTGAGATTTGAGGCTGGTCTCCCTGCGAGATGTTTCACAACTTTGGCAGAAGATGAAGCTTAATGCAGTTCAACTGGGGCGTGCTGATGAACAACCAGCAGACAGGCAGGGTCGTGTTAATGAAGCATGCATTGGTTGGCAGCCAGAAGTTATGTGGAATGCAGTGCAGCAGGCAGCCTGCAGAGTTTCCCACTATGAAATGTGTAATCTGATGGGGAAGAGCCATAAAAATGAAAGCCTGATATTCAAGGAGATTGCAGAGGGTGGGGTGAAGGGGCTGAGTTATTGGGAATCCCTTGTTGTTTGGGTGCAGATGCACTAACTGCATACACAATCTCCTTTTGTGTAACTCCTGTGTACCTCCTGAAAAGCCTTGGTTCACTGAGTTCACGGTGTTTAGCAGTCTGGAGAGGTGGATGCTGGGTTTTTTTTTTTCTCCCACCGAACCTTCCCCCTGTACACAATACCAAACAGCGTGATTAATTAGTATGGCCAGCAGCTATAAAGGCTCCAAATAAGTTGTCATCACTGGTCCCAGGGGTGTCTCTCTTTGGTGTAATTCAGAACAGATCGCCCTGCCGTTTCGCTCGCCCATGCCTGGCAGTTATGTGCTCACAAAAATTTAATGCCGTCCAAAACTCGAGGGACTTAACGTAATTTGTGGGCACCTGTGGTAATATCTGCTATCTTTTACCGAGGAAGTAATCAGCGGCGGGGGTGAAGCTCAGTCATTTGATATTCCGATCAGTCTTCACAGAGAAATCTTACTGTTGCCATCTAATAGCAGCACAGAGCTGAGAGCTAAACAGTGTGGTCATTATTTTAAAGGGCCATTTCAGACTGGAAGTGAAATAGGAACCCCCCTCCCCCTGCAGGATCTCAGGGGAACTGCTGATAATAAAGCACCTGCTGCAAAGCCTCGGCAGTCAATATGAGGGCATATTCAAAAGGTACCGTTTGCTGAGGTTACTCCACATCAGAGGTGCTGAGTAACCTCTGATAATGATGTCACCTACTTGTGTTTGCTTTCTACTGAAGCACACTTCCAGAAATGCACGTTTATTCTTCGCTGATTTCCGTTTTGCTCCCGTGACAATAAAAACAAAACGGCAAGAACAAATCATTTGATCGTTCGTGACCTCGTGACCAACTCAATTAAGTCCATTTGTGTTTTATGGCACAATTAAGCCGAAGCAGAGAAGGCTGGCACCGGCATCCATCATAATTACTGACTGCATCATTTAATGACAGTGAATAATATGTCTGAGGAGGAGGGGAAGACACGCAGCTGTGCAGGTGGAAATACATTTGAGGGTAAAGGAAATGTCACCGCTGAAAAGGAACAGGAGAACAACCTGGGAAGAAACTTCACTGTTCCAATAATCAGTTAATGGCGAAATAAGAGGTAACATCAATATAACATGAAGCAGTGATCGTAAGCGCCACATCATTATTAATGCATTAGCAATGAAAGTATTACATGTTATTATCAAGTTATTATTTGTTTTTACATTTAAACACAAATGACTGTATCAGTGATGTTATGGTGTGCAAAGTATCATTTTTACCACTAGAGGACAGTAAATATACATGAGTCTGACTAGGTCAGGTATGTGTGTTTTCATTATATACATTTTATTACTATATACTTAATTCTACTGCCTTATGGTTACCTATCTGTATATGTTTCCTTGTGGGAAAAAATATATTTTCCTAATATTAGGAAATAAATAAGTACACACGACTTGCCATGCTTATTTTGGAGTGGCTGCTGGTTTATTATTTTGGAAGTAAAATCTATTGTTCATTTATTTTCTCATTTATTTAAATTGATTTAAATCTTTTATAAACGGTTTTAGAGAGCAGTGCAAATATTTGGTCACTCCAGATGATTCCTGCATCCTTGCATCCAGATTTTATTCTGCGGTAGAGTCACAGAGTGATATCATCAGTCACAAAGTGTCTTGTTCATGTGCAGTCTTCAGGTAAGGAAATCCCAAAAAGGAATCCAAGTGAAGAAGACCCTTGGATGAGTGACGCTGCAACGTTTCTTCCACTGAAAATGATGAACAGAATCAACTTTTTGGGGCCATCAGTCATTTCTTTTCTCCAAAACAAAAGAAAGTGCAGGATGGGGAAGAGCTAAAGTTTCATTTTACAATGTAATGAGTGTATTTAAAAAATAATAATAATAATAAATTCATTTTGTATTATTTTGTCACTGCTCTATAATTATTAATATTTTATTTTTAACGGACTCCCTCACAAGACAAAGCCTTCAGTATGGGACTAGGTCACCTTTATTGTAGATTATACTATTTTTAATTTTCTTTGCTCCGTTGCTCTTGCTAGCCACCTAGAGCTGCAATACCTGAGGCCACCACTAGGTAGCAGCGTTAACATCGAAAACCCTTTCTGAGTTTCTGTGAAGAGGAAGAAGGAGGAGGCGGGACGAGAAGAAAGGAGATGTGCGTTTTTAAATGGGTGTGTTGTTTCCGTGGACGTGTTTTAAGCAGCCACGAGACATTCGTGATTTCTCTCTCATGTTGTGAGCTTCCGAGACTCAGTTTAAGGTTTGTACCTCACAGCAGAACTTGTGTTTAAAAAGTGTGTAATGAAAGTTACTTTCGTCCAGTGAACGGCAACAGAAGTTCACAACAGTTGTTAGCTTTATCCCAGATTTTGTTTCTGAGCTAGTTTTTATTGTTACTGGGGCTGAACTGAGGATGTGTTGAGCCGTTGGAGTAACTTTTAAATAGGAAGCTAAGTGTTGGGATTTAAGCAGCCAGATTGACTGTGTGTGTTTTTCCTCCTTCTCAGTCACTTTAGACCTGTGTGGAGATGCAGAGCAGCAGCAGTGAGAGTGGGGCTGACTTTGAGCAGCTGAAGAAAAGATGGACGGCCTTGGTGAAACACTTAAAAGATGACCCCAGGGTAACCCAAAACTTCACACCTCCACTTATCAAAGTCTTTTATGTTTTCACTAATTTGTGTGCATCAGCTGATGGTTTGTCTTGCAGCTGCACTGAAACCTGATCTCTTACAGGTAGCACGGTTGCTGAATACCAGACTTGGGCGGTACCTCAGCAGCCACTCGTTTGTAGCTCTCACAGCTCTGATGTTCTGCGCTATGGCTGCAGTGCCTGTTGGACTCTTTGTCACTTTTGCTGTTGTGACCATGATGATATCTGCAGTGGGTTTTGTTTTCTGTGAGGGTAGGTGTGCTCACCCTTGCGCTGTAGTATTTTATGACACCGCACCACCTGGTAGTCACAAACCTGTCACCTGTGTTTGCTCTCTCAGCATTCCTGTTGTTTGTCGGAGGGTTGGCTCTGCTCTGGGTGCTCTCTGGTATCGCCCTCTTCGCCATCGTGGCCTCGGCCGTCGTCAATGTTTTGCATGTCACCACTTTCAGCCTGTTGAACCGTTATTACCCACATCTGACAAAGGTAACGTACTGACAATTAAGCAGGAGTTTAGTTGCCTTGTTTGGAACAAAGTTTGTGTTGTAAATTAAAATGGATCTATTATACTCATTTTAAGTTCAATGTTATTATTCATGAGCTCTATTAGAGTAGCTCTGACATTCATCAGACCTTCATTTACTGTCTGAAACAACCTTCTAGCTCCCTTAAAGACAACTCTCTTCTGATTGGCTGCCTGAGAGATGAGCTACTGGCTCACAGGTGTTACTTGCAGATTAACTTTTGACTTATTAAATATGAACTGTATACATTCAGTCGTCACTTTATTAGGTACATTTCTTCAGCTTCTTGATAATGGACCAAAATCTCAGGAATATTTCCACCACCTCGTTGAATCTGTGCCATGAAGAATTAAGGCAGCTGTGAAGGCAAGCAGGGGTCCAACCCTGCGCTAGTAATATGTAACAGAAAATAAGGAAAATGGCAGGTCCTTTTTAGACATAAACAGGCATACATTTTCATATCATCGGTTAATGGTAAAAAGTTTGTAGCTTGCATTGGAAACGTTTGTTTTCTTAGTGGATGTAATCTGTTTTTCTCTTCGATAACAGAAAGGTGTAATCGAGGGCGAGAAGACAGAGTGTGAAACTTCAACAGAGAAGGACTCGAAGGCCAACTAGTTTTTCTTCTTCTGCCTGCCTGAAGTTTTGAGTCAGCCCTGCTGAATCCGGGAGGTTGCGATGCAGTGATACAGACTCATGAACGTGCACTGTGGTGTTTTGTTTGAAATCTGCTGTTGTAGCAGATCTCATTGTTATTGTATGTCTTAAGCCTAATATTGTTATTATTTCAATAGTCACTGTAGTGGAGAAAGAGAGAGACCCATGGAATAGCTAATATTGAACCTACCTCATTTGCTAAGTCAAGCAGCCTTGTTTTAATCAAATGCCAAAGACGCAGGCAGCGTTCCGATCTGAAGAGTGAAGCCGATGACGAAGTGTTTTAAACGTGCACTCTTATAATGGCCACTCCTTTGATTGTGTGAAGACTTACAGCTGTGTAGTAGTGTGCCTGTATTATTTATCCATCCCTTATTTGTAGCGTCCAGTTTTAAAAACTCTCAAAAACATTCAGTGTGAGGGCTCATTGACCAGTGAGGGAGGCTTTATGTGAGGCTCATTTCAAGAACTAGAGAAAAGGGGGAACTCATGCACTTGCAGTGTTACTTTATCCCCCCCAAAGGTCATGCACTACTTCATTACAGATGAACATTTTGTTAGAATGGAAATACTGATATGTTTGTGTGTTCGACTGCAGTGTACAGCTACTTGATGTTAAGTGAAATGCACCAAAATGACTGTCATGTGTTTATGTTTGCTGTTACCTGTGAAGAGGAAAGCTTCTGTCCAAACAGGGGTGAAAATATTCTGATGGGTCGCTCCAAAAAATAAAGAATGGTGACAAATGTTGTGTAGAACATGCAGTTGTAGTTATTTACTGTACACAGCTGTTTATTGGTGTGATATCAATCATAATGAGGCCAAACTCCATGTACTGAGAAGATGTTTATCCATATTGCATATTGTGCATCTGATGACTGAACACAAATTAAACATTGTTGGGGTAAACTGAACCCAGTGCACGCTGTATGGTATGTTTCGCTATTCTATCAACATTTCTATACTTTATTTCTCGTTATCAAAAACCATCTGGTCTTTGCTTCATCCAAGTCACATCTCGGGTTTATCTGGCTTTAGCTGGAGTAAGAGAACTCTTGTTGAATTTAGAGATAATGATGTTCATTAGTTGTTTGATCCCTGGTTTGTTTCTGGGAAAAGACATAAATGCAGCCTCAGGAGGGGTCACGAGTCTGCGTGAATGGGAGGTTTGCGTCAGGAAGGGCATCTTGTGTAAAATCTGTGCCAAATCAAGTGTGGATTCATTTCATCCGCCCTCAGGGCATTTGAGTAGCTCAAACTATGTTAGTGTTTCTCCAGTGTTTTCTATGAAAGCTGAAGTGATGGAGAGGCGTTTTGGACGATTCCTCCCTGGGCTGTATCACATTTGATGATACGGCCACTCAGGCATAACTGCTGGAAATGGTGTCTGCTACTTGCAAAGGCTATGTTGTACACAGAAGTAGAAATTAAAAGGAGGGAAGCAGCATGGTTTACACCAACTCTATGGACGCTTCAACCACCGAAAAAAAATTCTCAAAATATCTAACTTTCAAAACAATAAACTGAAGATTTTGAATTATGGGCGGCAAAAAAAAAAATCTTTTTCCAGTGGCAGAAACAAGCTCCCACACCAACCTTCTTTCAGTACAAACAGCATAGAAAGGGCTCTGGTACATTGCAACCATGCTTCCAGTACCATCTCCAAAACCTGGAAAACCTGCTACCGGGTTGTTCTTGGAAGAGTTACTGGGACAAGGATGAGAAAGTCCAGGCTGAGGCTGAACACACCACGTGTACTCAACAGTATCTTCAATTCAAATATATGAAAAGTAAGAGTGAGTGAGTGATACGGAAATCCTGACAAATCCCATTTTGTTTAAACTGTATATGCTGGAATTTTATTGCAAGTACATGCTCTATTTTGGTTGGTTGTTTTTTAAGCAATTCTATTCACTCTGTAGCAAGTATATGAATTACTTTGTGTAGTAGCCCTTGATGGTTGACAGTCACAAGCCAGACACTTCTGTTGCTCATCTTGAACTGTCCACAGCCAAAGGTGTGGAGGATCTTAAGTCTTTATTTTTATCTCTGGCAGTTCATCTACCTTTCTTCCTTCATTTCTTTCCTCTTGCCTCCTTCGGGACCTATTTTTTTCTCTTTCTCTGGTTATCATCATTTGTACCTTTGCAGATTATATATTTAACAAAAGACATTACAATTTTGATTGGAAAAAGGAAAAATAAAAATCACTCACACACACACACACACTAGATATGATTCTCATAAAATCTTTAATGGAGGTGATAACATGCAAAAAAAAAAAAAAAAAAAAAGAATAAAATGAATCAATTATTTAGGAACGCCACTATAAAAAGAAACGAGAGGCCTTTTTAGTAATGCACCCGTTGGTGACCATCGCACCTTCTTAATAACTTAGCCATACAGGAAACAACTGAGATGTGACAATGTGCTGGAGGATAAACAGGGAAGCATCCCCATTGTGGGAAAAGTGGCGATTAGTTTTGTCCCCATTCCCAACACTTCAGGATCCACGTAACTGGCACGTCGCCACCGGAAGGCGTTCATGAGTTTGTTGCCGGGGTGCGGTGAGAGTTTGTGCTCTGTCGACATCTATAAATGTGATGCAGCATTTATTCAAGACTGTGTGAAGCTATATAACAAAGAACAGTGAGCAGAATATAAACCGTTACCAAGCATCCTTATTTGAGACATTGGGAAAATACTGATACCTGCGATAAAATGATTGCTGGCATTAAAGTCATTCATTTCATGGGTTACTTCTTGAATTTAAGATCAAACTATTAATTCTGTTAAAATGTTCATTTAGAAAGCCATGATTTACAAAATAATGAGCATGCTGGTGCGAAATTATGTTGACCTCTTTAAACATTACAGAAAAAAAAAAAACTTGATACATGTATTAGAGGATATGCATACCTTAAAAAAAATGCAAAAGTAAAAAGAATTTAAAAAAAATACTGTGAGAAACTGTGAGAACTTTATCAGGCACTCTGATACATCACTCTTTATCTCACGCTTTAATAAGACTGTACATTTTGTGCATTTCATTACCAAGTCAAACAAGGTACTTATCAAAGTCGACCACCATGGATGATGTTTTTCTTAAAAAAAAAAAAAAAAAGCGCATACACCTCACATGTAGCGAAAAAAAAAAAAAAAAAAAAAATCCTTTTCTCCTATTTGAACAGCAATGAAAAAAAGCTTAAGGCAAGATGCTGAACACAAAAATCCAATAGTTGATCTGGACTGATCTTTGTTCAGCTCTGGTGTTTGTTGGCATTTACCAGTTCCATCAGTAATCATCAAGAAGACTAGTGTTTTTCCCCCGATAGTTGGCTCTCTGTCTCAGGCGTCTTTTACTACAGGTCATGAGAATCCATGACTTCCTCTCCACACCTCCTGAGTCTGCTCGGAGTCGCCGTCTCCTTCCATGCTTTTTTACGCTGGCAGGCTCAGCTTTTTGCCTTTCAACACTGAGGGATATAAAGTTAGACAGTCATCAGGTGAGAGCCATCTTTATTCCTACAGCCACACTTTATTTATTCCACTATGCACTGACACTACACATGTAGGATCACTTAAAAGTGGACCATTCCTCAGTCTGTGTTCCCTCTTTGTGGCTCAAAGGCTTTGGGAAAGCTGTCTTTTAAAGATGAACCGATCACTAATGCTACAAATTAAACATTAATTTTAAAAGGAATCATTTTCATTTCCAGCAACTCTCTCTTTTGCATTCAAACAGTGTGGCGTTACCTGATACAAGCTTTCATGTTAAAAGGTTAATTGATGACTAGAAAAATCCTTTAAACAGCAAACAGAAAGATGTGTGAGCCCCCATTGTGCGGGAGCAAAAGGACAAGTACATCCAAGTGTGTAGTTTTGCACAGCCGTCACATTTGATGAATACAATCGTGAGTTTTCAGGATGAGACAGATTTTCTGGGTGACGTCAAGCTTTTTCACAGCAGTTAAGAACGCCCTCTGGCTCTTTTGAGTTAAACTGTTCCAAGAACTATGTCCCCCGTGCAGAGAATAAAAGTTCCTTTGACGTGTTGATGAATGAAAAACAAACATATTTCTCATGTTCAATCCACTTGCTAATCATTTTTTATATGGATGCTTAACACATTTGCCTTAAATGAGAGCCCTGGTTTATTTCTGGGAAAGGACACAAACCCAGGGGGTCACAAGCTATGGGACGAGCCTGATTAAATGAGATTGGGATTGCGTCAGGAAAGGCATCCAATGTGCCAAATCAAACATGCGGATCCATCAGCTGTGATGACCTTTTAAAAGGTCAAAAATAAGGGAGCAACTGAAAGTTCCAGATGAGGATGATAAAAAAAAATAATCCAAGTTGCCCCAATCAACAAGCTACAAGTAACAACTAACAACCAACAAAATGAGATCCATTTAAAAAAGGAACTTAAAAAATATCAACTAAGTTGAGTTAAAATCTAACAAACTTACAAAAAACATCAAATTTGAGTTTCCAAAGATCTCTGTAGTGACAAACGAGTGTCTCCACAGATGCAGCAGTTTTCTCTAATAACGCTGTTTAAACAGTGAATTGGTGTTAATGGCTCTGAAAGCCCTTCGACAGACTGGCGAGCTGCTCGGGCTGTATCCTGCCTTTTGATTTGTGCCAGCTGGGATTTGCTCCAGTCACCCCCATGACCCTGAATTAGGTAAGCCGAAGGAAATGCATGGGTGGGTTTTCAAAGCACTATAATTTGGCTTTGTAAAATAGAAAGAATATTAAATAATAATAAAATACAAGTTCAGTTGATGCTAACAACCATCAAACCAGCTGGGAATTTCCAAATCATTGCACAACATCTCCTTTATGCCTATTGACACTCGATTTACAGTAACATAAGGAGGGAATTTTGTCTTAAACAGCCATAACTTTGGAGAATTTTCTTTCAGGAAACTTGCGCTGCTGAAACGTCAGATTAGCGTAGGCTAATAGGATGAGGTTTTTCCAGGGAACAAGACACTGGATGTTTACACTCATCACTTTCATCAAATTTAAGGAATGATTTCAGGGCCAGCGAGGCCACAAGGAGCAACTACATCAACTAAAGTGTCCCCACATATTTCACGTCTATATAAACAATAACAAATTAGCCAATATCTGAATAATATTGATGCTTAAACCCACCTTTGGTGACATAAAGATAGAAGAAGTCACAGTAGAGGACAGTCTGGACCACACCAGCCACTATGGCAATCATGTCAAAGAAGCCCTCAAAGTAGAAACGCCAGATCCAGTTGAAGAGGTAAAGGGCCCGATACAGCCCCAGGCAGAACAGGTAGTGGGTGGTGATCGTCTCAGCCTCCCCGGTCTTGCTGATCATGAAAAGCTGAGGCAGAATTGCCACCGACTCCAGGTAGATGGAGAACGTCCACAGGATCTGAAGAAGATATTTACATATTCAGGAACACAATTTTACATTTACTCCCAAAATGTCTGGTTTGGAATAGATCATGCGCCTCACACTTTGACTGCGATACAGCAGTTTGAACTCACCTCCAGGGGAGAGAAGTCATGGTTAATGAGAACAGAAAG
The DNA here is from genome assembly GCF_963576455.1 of Neolamprologus multifasciatus. Classification (NCBI taxonomy): domain Eukaryota; kingdom Metazoa; phylum Chordata; class Actinopteri; order Cichliformes; family Cichlidae; genus Neolamprologus; species Neolamprologus multifasciatus. The sequence goes on from NC_140442.1 coordinate 15,421,911, forward strand.
ACCCCCGACAGGAACCACCAGGAACTCCACTCTGAAACTGTCGTGGTTTCCATCGTAGGTGGCCCTGAACTTCGCGTAGATTAGGTATACGGTGGCATATGCGCAACCAATGTAGATCACCTGGCAAACAACAAAGAACAGCCTGTCACTGAAGTGTTCTGGGAGAAATGGTGAAACCTATGTGAGGGTCAGGGCTGTGTGGTTGGCGGTGTCTTACCTTCATGCATGTGTTATACAGGGAGATGAAAGAGGTGAACAGATCCAAGTAACGTGTGGTGAAAACGAGAGCAAACAGAATTTGGCTCTTTCCAGAGATGCCTTTAAGAAAAATATCAAGCAGAAACACAGTTTAGGCTGACATATACCTCAGCAGTTCACACAAAGCTTCACAAGCAGCCTGGGCAAAACACAAATCATGTTTTTTCTTTATTGAACAGTGACATCTGCTGGAAAAACAGATGAAACTCCGAAGTCTCAAGGGTTCAAAAAACAAGACCGTTTCTTTTCGTTTGGATTAATTTTAAAGAGTTAATGGAATAATGAGTGATGTTAGCCTGTCCTGATTTGCCCATGGGACTCCAGTTTTTCCCACGTATTCCAAATACATGGAGATTAGATTTGTTTGTTTTTTTTTTAAGTAGCTGTGAATTGTTCTTATCTGTGAGCATGAGTAAAACTGTTATCAGACTTCATGTCCTGTCCAAAGTGTACCCTGTATCTTCCCATGATACAGGGTACACATGATTCAAGAACATGATGCACCACCTCAAAACCACAATCAGGTCCTAATTCTCCAGGAATCTCAACTAGTGTTTGCTCGACATTCTTCCTGATAAACATTGGGGGTTTTCAGCAAGTGCCATTTTCACTCTCTGTGGCATGTTTGAGTTTGGCCTGTTCGGTGTGTCTTTTTGGAATCTATAACAATCTTTCCTGAACAATGTCAAATGTTTTGATCCATGTTCTTTATATTCTTAACTGATATCACACTTTTTAAGGGTATTTTGGGTCGGTCATCGTGTGCCCCGATCTACCGGTGGCAGTGGTAAGAGACAGGCAACGCGGGGAAATAAATAAAATAATAAATAATAGGAGACACTCTTTATAAACAGCTGTGTTTTTTCAACCAGTTTCCACAAGTAGACAGTATTCAAAATTATTGGTCATTAAAATCAATGACCTCAGATCAGAGGATGCTATATGTTAAGAGTATGTATATTCAGAAAAAAAGCAAATTATTTGTATGTTCAATGTATGTCGATGTCAGGCTGAGTGCATATTCATTGTCTTTCAATTTTAATGACAGACCAGTTCAATTAACAGCCTCTCAGATTTACTTTTGAGTCATCTCTTCCTCAACACAAGTTAGATTTTCTCTTGGTTTCGTTTCATTGGGGATCTCCATAAGGAGTCGTGTAAGTGACCGTTAAGACCTATACGTTTTAATAAATCAATCAATATTCGACACAAAACTTCCAGTACCTCCAGATTTAACACAAAGCTACATATTCTTCAGGTTTTAGCTTTTCACCCAAAACGCATGCGTCAACTTTTTTAATCAATCACAAATCTTTATCGAAAGTGGGACACAAAACTGCCCCCCTTCTATGACTTCAGATAATCAGACTGCATCACTGCTATTTATGTTGTTAGTTATTATTATTAATGCCTAAATTTGTATGTGAGTCTATAAGCATAAAATGCATTTTTAAATAAGTAAAACTTTGTACAAACTCTTTTTAGCAGGTTTGCTACTTCCGTAGCGCTTTCTAGAACGCCACGTCAGAAGCCAGACCCAAAAATCGAGCCCCTCACACTTATACAGTCAAACTATCCCAGCAGGAGTAAATGGATGTGAGGTGGATGGGGTGGTGCTGAAACGTAGAAGCAGAAACTGCAAAAAGTTATTCTAAGTATATTTGTTAAAGATTCCATTAATGTGCTTAATTGTCCAGTAAGCAGTAGGAACCCAACTGACCGCACTCAATCCACAGCTCGGAGAACGATTAACGTACAAAAGGAATTCCTTCAAAGTCAACCATTACTTTGATGTGTTTGCGTTATATTTTCCACCAACTTTAATATTTCACTCTCTAACTGCAGCAAACTTAGTAGTAGCTTGTGATGGAGATGCAGGCAGCACTTTTTAGCTGCCATCATCAGTTAGCCCATTCAGCAGCTATTAGCCACTGCTTCAAATGAATGAAGAGGAAACGTTAGCATTGCTAGGTAGGTAGCTTAGAGGTTGCTGCCTTAAAAGATCAGATTTTTTATCAATTAACACAAGTGAAACGGAACTAGTGACATTAGAAAACCTCACTGTAGCATTTATATTAAAGCTATATCCGGTGCTCACCTGCACACGACCTGCTTTTCCATATTTTGAGTAGCAGGATGATGATAGCAGCCAGATGAGAAAGATCTCCTGTGAGCCTGAAGATGTTCATAGCTGCGAAAAGAAAAATAACAGAGACACAACTGAGAAGCTAACGTGGACTTCGAAACGGGTCACGCTTGATCCTGCCTGGTGTGAAGGATTCTTCTGCTCAACTTGGAGGCACAACACACCGGGATTCACGGTCTTGAAAATATGGCGAGAGTGCAGGTCGACGTGGAAGGGGGCGGGACAAAACACATAGACAGATTTGCATTGGACCAGAGAATGAGTGACAGCAGGAGAGAACCCGCCCACAACAAGCACGACGCTGAGAACATGAGCCCTGGTTGAATGAGGAGGGGTCATCACAGACTTGTAAACCCCATAAACCTAATAACTGGCTGTGCCATCCTTGGCAGCAAGAACTGGCTGTTGATATGATTTTCTTTTTATGAAATGCTCTCATCAAAATGTTTTTTCTGGCATACGTAAGACCAGGCTTTGTGATCTTTTTAGTCATCAGTGGTTTTCTCCATGGAATCCTCCCATGGAGGCCATTTTTGCCCGGTCTCTTTCCTATTGTTGAAGCATGAACTCTGACCTTAACTGAGCCAAATGAAGCCTTCGGTTCCTTAGATGTCTTTTGTAACCTTGTGAATTAGTCCTCAATGCACTTTTGGAGTAATTTTGGCTCACAGGGCACTCCTGGTAAGCTCACCAGTGTTCCAAGTTTTCTCCATTTGTTAATAACGGTTCTCACTGGGTGGTTCACTGGAGCCCCAAAGCCTCAGAAACGGTTTTTTAACTCTTTCCAGACTGATAGATGTCTATGACTGTTCCTCACCTGTGCTTAAATGGGCATGATGTGCTGGCTTTTTCGGATATTTCTACCCCACTTTACTGTGCCAGATATGTATTTCTTGAGTAAGCAGGTCTGGCAGTTGTCAGGCCAAAAATATGGTTAATCACAGTTAAGTAATGATTTACAAGAGGGTGGAGGGACGTGGCATGAGTGTCTGGCAGTACTTGCTGTCAAATTGGGCACAACCTCAAAATTAGGTTAGCGGGGCAATTTTTTAGGCAGGGCTGAGTAGGTTTGGATAACTTTTTTCCCTTGATAAATGAAAAGAATCATTAAAAAACTTCATTCTGTTTTTACTCAGGTTGTGTTTGATTATTATGAAACGTGAAATGTGACAAATATGCAAAAAAGCTAAGAAGTCAGGAATGTGGTAAATCCTCTTTCAAGGCAGTGTAGACGCATAAATAACAAAATGTGGAGAAAATAAAATCAGTGAAAACAAAATTCCTAGAATTTACTCTCTTGTGTGAGCACGATTGCTTCATACACATTTCTCCAAACCAAAACTACACATTCAGCTTTATTGACTTGCACTGTTATTTACTTTCCGCATAATCCCGCATGATATTATTACTGCCGGAGTCCTGTCACCACTTCTCTACACATTCTCAATAATTCAAACTATTGTTCTACCGTTCCTAGATTTCGCCATCACGTGTGCACAGCATGAGTTGACATTTGTGTCTACACGCAAAAATGTTGCCCATGTTGGGTAATAAGGGGTGACGGGGCTATTTGTGATTTCCCATCGCCAGTGACACCAAACCTTGCAATCCTTCATTTAAGAGCGTGAAATCAAGAGTTAAATGTACGTACAATTTAAACAGTAAATACTAGTAGTACAGTAGTTCATAATATTATGTTACCATAAACAGATAAACACGCTTTGAATATATACAAATCCATTAATTGCACTGTAGAGCTGCACAATACAGGAAAATAAGAAGGAACTAGTAGACTTGAGGAAGTCCAGTCTACCACTTCCCATGTTGTCAGCCATCTAAAAAAAAAACGGCTGATACCAGGAATCATGAGATCATTCAGTGTCTTTCAAGCAGCAGACATGGACCGGTTGTTTTGGCTTTCTCTCCTGCTCGCCCACCTGTTGGTCACAGGTAAGATCATTTTCATATCTTTGCCGTCTGTAAATAATTCCTCTAGGAAATATATGTAAAAGGCTGGGTGTGATTCATATGGATTCTCTTTTGCCTGTTTATTGCAGCTGGCGAGGATACATGTCATGTCCACATATCAAAGTCAAACAACGTAATCTGGAAGAAAATAGGGGAAGAAGTTGTTTTCAATTGTACAGTTATTTCCAAGTGTTCAGTAAAATTTTACTTGTTCAAAGAGAATGTCCCTCTACCACTTCATATGATTAAAAAGTACCAAGGAGAAGTGTCTTTTCAAATTAATTCACTTAAAGCGAGTGACAGTGGGATGTACTTCTGTGCCGCAGCAACTCAGAATGGGTGCTGCACACCGTTTGTAGGGGAGGGAGCAACTCTTGTAGTGAGAGGTAAGGACTGTTTAGAGAGAAAACTCATTTTACAGTCATTAAAATGAAGATGACGCCTTCACTTTCTTTCTTTTTTTCCTTTTTTTTTTTCTTTAGAAAATGCTAAAATAATGATGGAAAAAATCGTGTTGGTATCATTTGTCCTCTTGGCTGTCTACAGCTTGGCTATAGTGATGCTCATCATTCTAAAGAAGGTGAATCACAGACACATTTATTTTAATGTGATCTATTGTGCAAGCCGGACTGAAAGTCAGTTTGTGCTGACGTGAAATTAACCTTTCCCTTTCTGTTGTAGTATGGCTGCAATATGAACATCTGCAGAAAGACATCCAAAAACGACAAGGTCTCTCTCTTCTGTTTTAACTTATGTTTGATGAATCCATTGTTTTCTAAATAGGGAAAAGCCCACAGATGCAAAAAAAAAAAAAAAAAAAAAAAAAAGAGGAACAGGAACGAACTAAACCCTCTGTAAATACCAAGGCAGAAAAAAACCCTAACTCCACCCTCCAAAAAAAAGGGCTTTATAATAAATTTTTACTCATCTTTTCCCTTATAGAAAAACGCAAATAAAAAAGTACAGTTCCAGGACGTGCTGAAAGAAATGCACAAGAAGAGAAACATGGAGAAAAACAATCAAACAGCAAGCAGAAGCTCTTCTGAAGTTGAGGTAAATGTTGTTGTTGCAGCATGTTGAGGTTAGATTTAGTCAAACAGACAGATTGTGTAACTTCTGCTGCAGGATGTCTGTAGAAAGTTAAATTGAACTGTTTTTGACCAAGTTTTAATATCGTTTCAGGCCTCGAGCAACGACCTGCAGCATTCTTCTGATGACATCTATCAAAATGTCTAAGCTTCATTCAAGGAATTGATGAATTGAGACCTCCATCATCTTGACGGAAAGGAAATTGTAAAGCCATTAAACACCAGCTGGATGATGCTGTTGAGTCTGAGGAAACAAGCAAGTCTGCAAAGGATATAAGTCCTTTGTGCTTGTTGCTTATCTTTTCTCATGAAATGAGACATAAAAACTACAAAACCAGCGTGGAACAGGCGACTATTTCCTCTCTAAACGTTAAGGCTCTTACACAACCCGCCTCTCACAAAGCATTCGAAGTTGTGTTGGTCTCCACCGCGCTTCCACAGCTTCCTTGTTGCTCATAACAACTTTTTCCAAGGATTTTATTTTCAGGACTTTCTGCAACACAAAAGGGGGATAATTAGACGATCCACATAGGAATTACATCTGAATTTCACTTCTACAAAAAGCAAAATGTTACACCTTTTATTGCACGAATCATTAATCACGACGATTACTGGCAGTGAACTGACATGAAATGATAAAGCCATTTCTCATTAAAGAAGTCATGGCAATTTTTTGATAGCGCTTAATGTTTGTTACATTATTGACCAAGAATTTCTTTAAAATATTCTTAAAATCTAATCAAAAACATAAATGTACCACGGATAGATTTTTTTTTTACCATTTTTAATTAGAAACAACACATTTATAGAATCTGATATCAAAACATAGAACAAAATACAGCACATGTCTGTATGTCAAATACAGCTTATGTTATCATAGGAAAAGAGAGGGCGTTGTTTCTCTTTAGAGAAATCACAGTAAACTTATTAGAAATTCACATTAAGGCAGTGTTTAGCATTCTTAGCCAGCTGTGAAGCATATCCCATCCCCTAAATCTCAATACATTTTACATTATAATGTCCATTCATACACTGGATTATAATCCTTAGATTAGTTTTCACCATTTACAGCCTTCATTCAAAGACTGCATAAACGACTCACGGACCGGTACCGGTCCGAGGCCCGGGGGTTGGGTAACCGCTGATATAGATGATATATAAAAGCATCATAAACAAACAAAAAAATTAAACAAAATATTTTTTGTGCACAAAATGATCAAAAAATCAAAGTTGACACTTAAATGATAGTCTTCAAGAAATAACCACACGACTAGTTTTTTGTTCCAGAGATGTGAAGCTGTTAACTAAATACTTCTCTTCAAGTAGATGCTTGAGTTTGTGTTTCAGTTGACTCTTTGAGGATCCAGAATGTCTCGACTATTTGTTCTCATTGCTAAAGCAGCGATCTAACATCCAACTTCAATGTTTGCATGAGTAAAGTTCCTTTACTTAAGTTCATTGTTTACTCAGAACCTTTTGGCCTTCCGAACATCCACCTTATCATGTAGGATGCTGATAAGTGTAGCTGAACAGTTGGTGGGATTTTGTCATAAAAATATATCTCACACACTAATTATAAACTAACAAACTATTATAATGCTGAATTTGTGCCCCGCCCAACCCAACAATCAGTAAATGTTTAAGAATGGGAAGTAAAATACCACTTTTAAATCAAAGTAAGTGGGATAAAATCTAGATATATTTGCACCCAGATGAAAATTGCCATTTAAAACATTTACTTCTTTCCACTTCAAATATTTAAAGCCCCTTGATTTGTTTGATTTTAAGGTACTTGATGATTTACAGTTGTTCCCTGTTAAAATTTCAATATATTCACTCATTTAAATATACAAAAATACTCATTTTAAATGACTCATTTACAGATCCCAACTACAGGCAATTAAGCCAGGTTCTTTGAATACCGAGAATACTGATGTTAGCCATCAATACACTTTGTGTCAACTGTGTGACTGTTGCGAATGGAAAACGGCCTCCAAGCCAGGACTTGCAGAGCAGCGACACACATGGGCACCAAGCAAACCAAGTAGAACATGGCTCTGTGGAGGCTCTCCAAGGCACTAAAAACAAGGACAAACAAAGTGTTGGTGTAGTTACATTTATTTACAGCTGAATCATCCTAACTGTCACAATGCTAATTACGGAAACTGCAAAAGTATGCCTGTGCATGTTGACTGTGACTCGTTTTTAATGTCACTATGAAAAGCAAGATTATAAATGGTGTAAAGAGGAATTAGTGGACGTACAAAACCAAATAGATTTGAGATATTTCAAGAGTCAGTTTATGTGCAAGGAATCGCTGTGAGCCAAAAGCACTCTTCAGACTCCTCTAAACAGTTTATGACAAGGTCTTGGCTCTGAACGATGTCAATGAGAAACACTATCCCTAACATGGCCAATTGTGCTCATGGCTATGAGCACAATTTAACCACCCACTGGTTAAATGTTATGTTTACGAAGGTTGCCACTTAGAAGAAAGGTGGTCTAAAGGGACTCTTATTTTTATTTCCACGCAGTGGATCAAGTGAGGGCCTGTGATAAGATATATAACAATTAATTGAAACTGTGACACATACAAAGCAACTGTAGGAGAGCCCAAGAAAAAAAAAAACATTGTAGATGGAAAACAAATGTTTCAGTGGTTAAGATTTTAGAAAATTATATAAACAGTGACCTTAGAAATAAAAAGGCCAAATCAGAGATGCTGTCTCTTGAAACTGGTGTTTATTCAGTTGACTATAAAGTTGATTTTCTGCATAATAAAACTAAATAGCAACCATAAAAAAAAAATGTTGTTCTCCTTCAAATTAAATGTGCCTCTGTCTAGATTATCTGAAATTATAAGGGATCACAGTGGTGGATTTTTGGTGGTTTATTTTTACTACTTTACAGTTTTAACTTTTTAGATTAGCTTCTTATTCTGCATTTGTTTAAAATCTAAAACACACTTTAAATCCATCAGTGTCATCACAGTTTATTGGTCAAAGTTAGATTGCTGTTACATGGTGCTATTGTTTTATACAGGATGGATTATCTACATTTCAATAGAAAAATACTGTATTACTACATATTTATACTATAATGGGATAAACGGCCCCAGGCTTAAAGCTGAATAGTAACTGAACGCTTTGGAAAACGTACTACATTAAACATAGGTGTCAGCAGCTGCAGCAAGGCCCTCTTATTTTTTCCTCAGGTTATTAGTGTTTTCTGTACAGCAAGTTATGACATAAAGTATTAACAGACAGACTTAGGACACATGTCATAGATTTATGGGTATAATCTTAAAACCAGCTTCAAAAACATTTGCGTCCATTAAGTCAACAAGTAGCAAGAAACTCTCTGTACCTCGGATCTGAATCCTTTGTGACATCCTTCAGCTGTTCATACCCAAACTGGTTCAGGATACTTAAGACTATCATAGGAGCCAGAGACTGAGCTGGCTTTGTGAACAGTGCATTTGTTCCAAACACCATGGAAGAGAGAGGGGAACTACAGGAGGCGAGGAAGAGAAGAAAACGCATCATCACACATTAAATCATAAACGTGTTTCATTGAATGTTAGTACACAGATTTGTGAGTGCTTAAATGAAATAATGTTGCATATTTTCCTAGTTTATGTAGTAAAATGACGAGGTTTTAAAACAATGCTGTAGCAGCCAGAGTTAATGAGGTGGTTTATATTTGAATCTGAGGAATGACTGAATTAGTCATTTGTGCTGACGTTCATATTTATAGTCATGATAGTGACACAAGTCAAGGGGATGGCAGGGTTGGTCTGCAGGCCCACCAGTTTGGTCCATCTCTGAATAAATACTAATAATATTCCCATCGAACTCAGCTGTTCTTTGTTACATATAACTGACAGAAATAGTGCACAAGGTAAATGTCTCGCCTGATTAAAACTTTGGCTTTGTCGGTATGACATAAAGGACAGTGGTGTCCAAACTGTCGAATGTGTTTCTTACCTTCGCTTGTATTTCTGCAGGTCAGTGTCAATAATGTCAGCCAAAGGCAACCCAAAAAGACTGAAGGAGCCCTGAATTATAACCCTGTATAAAACATAGAAACCGAAAGGAAATAAAATCAATGCAGTATAGTAAAAAGAAATAAATTACATATCAAGACAAACAAGCCCAGCAGTAACTTCTTACATGTTAATGGTGAGGAAAAATGCCATGAAATAGTAGTGCTGAGGACCAATTGCTAGCATGACAGCTGCCATTCCAGCCTCCACATAGAAGATGAAGAGGATGATCCTGTAGTAGCCATGCCTATGCAGCAGACTCTGAGAGCTCAGCACTAAAAACTAAAACGAGGACAGTCAGGAACAACACATTGGGTTAGGCAAAGCAGATGATTAAAAAGCTGCAAGTATTTTAAAACCCTTTTCTTTTCGGTGCTTTCAGGTATTTATTTAGACCTCTGACATTTCAGCAAGGTGAAGAGTGGGCAGCTGAATAGCTCTATTTATGAACGAATATAAATAAATGGTTTTAAGTAGTTATTGCAAATATTTCTACCCAAAATACTACAAAAACTGTCCATTTAACATTGTCTATATTCCCCATATTTCAACCTTGTTCCAAATTGAGAACTGAAAACTGGTACCGCCTGAGAACGGATTTCAAATTTTCCAAAGCATGAGAATTATATGTGTCGGAGTTTACCAATTCCTTTATCAGTGCAGTCAGCAGTAAATATCAACTGAAAATGATCTTTGCACCTCACTGTTCAGGACATGTGACTTTAATGGACTAAAGCAATCAGTGTGGTATTTTAAAACATTTATTCTAATCTTTATGGGGAAAAAAACTAAAACACTAACACTGTGGGACGATACCTGTGGACAGATGAATCCTGCTCCATACATGACGCTCTTTGCCAATGATGGAAGCACATCTGAAGGAATCAGGTGCTCAGTAAATATCATGGTAAAATTATTAAAGAAGGCCAGCATGAACACCTGGAAGAAGTTCATTAGTACAAATAGCTGAAAGTCCCTGTTGGTCAGGATTTGCCATGTCAACGTTTTCAACGTGGAGAAGGAGCATGCCAATGGATGCGAAGTCTGATCAACATCTGATTGAGATGCTTTATTGTCAAAGCGACTCTCGCTGTGGAGGCCTGTGTAGAGCATGCAGCCACAGCTCAGGATAGCAATCAGCACAGCAAATGCCTGAAAGGCCAAGAAGTCTTCCATGTTGTTGGAAACCACACCACAGAAGAGGACACTGGATGAGCCAATGAGAGAAGCCACCTAGTAATAAATAAGAAGGGATATGAAAAGAATGACATGCTTAGGTACATAGAGAGAATAGACATCAGGATGAAGGGCCTACCTGGTTGTACTTTATGAGTCTAAGTCTGTTCTGATGATGGCTGGAAATCTCTGCAAACAAGGCACATTGTGCCAACAGCACAAAAGTTAGCATGCCATCGAAAGCACACAGCGCTACTGTCAAGTGTAAACCACTCAACCAGTCGCCAGGGGTGTAGGAACGCCACGGGAACCAGGCTAAAAGAAAAGCTAGCGAGTAGAGGGGAGCGCCGTACAGGATGGAGAGACGTCGCTGAGAGCAGCAGGGTACCCTGGAGTTATCTTGCAGGTAACCAAAGAGAGGGTCATTAACTGCATTCCACACCATGTACACCACCTGTGGATAGGAAGCATGTAAAAGTATTAATAATAAAAAAAAAATAACAAGGAAATCTGTCAGAAATGTTTTTTAAAAAAAGTAAACTTTAAAATAAATAAATAACACAGGAACTTTACTGCCATTTAATTGTTTATCCATTGGTTAATCACTTATGAACTTGTATTATGAATGACAATGTTGGAGGTTTTTATCATCAGGAAAAGCTGTAAAACTTATGAAAATAGAGTTAAGCCCAAAACCTATGCCGTCCCTTGGTCCATATCAAAGTCTTTACCAAGCTGACCCTTGTCTTTGTGACTCCTGCTAGTCCTCCTTTTTCATTATTCCACCCATTTTGTGCAATATATCAGTACCACTGGGCGCAAAACTGCCTTACAGCATAATGCTACCACAACCATGTCCAAAGCTGATGGAGCATTCTTAAGATTGAAAGCCTCAACTTTACTTCTCAAAAATTCCTTGCCACTGTGTCCAAATAACTCAGTTTTTTTTGCCTTGTTTGACCAGGTTAGGATTAAATCTTTTTTGGCTTGTCCATGTGAGCAGCTGCAGATTTCAGTCTAACTTGAAGATGCAGACTTTGGAGGAGGGGCTTTCTATCTCGGTTGACACACTCGCAGTCCATGGCGATGTAAAACTCACTTCACTCTGGACGGTGACGCTGGTGCTCCAGCAGTTTCCAGTTCATGGTAGCTTTCAGCTTTGGTGGTTTTCGAGTTTTTCCTGAACATCATAACCCATTTCCTATCATCTGAGAGTGACAGTTGGGGTGTTCTTCTAGACCTCTGCAAATTGCATTTGAATAACTTGTTTAAACTGATGATCTTGGAATTTGCATTTGTTTAGAAATGTTTCCAAGAGACTTTCCCATCCTGTGTAAATCAGCAGTTTTCCTGCTTAAATATTCACTGAGCTCTCTGGACTTTCCCATTGTTCTGGGTATTTGTTATTCCACTGAGTGCCATCAAGCAAATCCTTTTTATAGTGGTAGAGAGAAACTACAATTACTATTCAATCATAATCAGTAATTGTTAGGTTACTAAAATAAGTCATTCCTGGGCATGCATGTTAGACATCGACATCAACATCGGCTTATATTAGCCCTCTTGACTGCAACTGGCTGAGAATTTCACAGATACTGAAGTGATGTTATGAAGACAGAAATTCCATAGAAACCCATAGAAATTCTTATGGGTAATATTTTCTTTTTGATGCTTTGAAGAATTCAGAAGCCAGTTGTTTTTTATTTCAAGCAACCGGCTATTTAAATTGTACTCTACAACTGTGCAACTCACAGAGTATTGGTCAAGAAGGACAGGTCAACATACTCACTTGTGATTGGTGAAACGCTCCTTCGGATATCTTGTACCTATTCAGGAAGAGTTTCACATAGTAGAAGCTGAACATATTGTTTATCATGCTAGACCCCAGAGTGGTCATGGCATAAGCCAGCGCTGCAGGGTTCACCCCAAAGTTTATCAGGTGTCGGAAGACATTCATTGTTCCGGTCTGGAAACGCTCGAGACAGGTTTCACCTTCACGGCCACGAGAGCTTAACCAAGTTAAATGTGTCTCTAAACGAGCAAGGAGCGAGGAGTTGTTGTCACCTGCAGCATCGGTTTTACAACGCTACTGCTGTTTAGCATTGCTAATGATATTGCTGTAAGAATAGCAAAATTCCACAGGGCAAAAAAAATAAAAAAGTCTGGTAATGAGACGGATATTGTTCCTGTTCACTAATTCCCATGAATGTACACTTGTTAGGATGTAACACTTGCTAAATATTTACCCAGGCATTGTAAAAAACATAAAATCTTCCCCAACGAAGCTGTTTTGACATTCACCAACGGGCGGGACTTCAGGATAAGAAACACGATCTGATTGGGCATAAAAAGTTCCTTCCTTATATTTACTGCTTCGTAATTCGTCAATACAAATCTCCGTCAGGCAACGTGAGACGTTACGACAGTGAAACTTGATTTTAAAATATTTAACTGTCATTCCTTATTGTAACTTTATTTAACTGTGCATGAGGATAAAAAACAAGTAAAATGTGTTCAGTGCGTTTTTTAATTAATCGATTAAATTTCGTATATGCTCTTTCTGCCTCCTGCCGGATGCTGGGGTGATTTGCCACGTTGCTGTAGACAACAGACTTTAAAGCCTCTCACACACCGGGGAGGATGTGAGTTACGTTTGACCACTCGAGGCGGTGGTCTGCGGTCAGCTTCTAGCCGTCAAACTCAAGTGTGTGGGGCTCCTGTCGGGTGGAGTTTTGGGTCACCCCTCGGTTTGAAAATGCTAACCGACATGATTTTGGAGGAAGAATTTGAGAAGAATGGAGAGTCTTGGTACAACCAGCAAGAGCTCGAACATGGTAAGAGCCGCTCAGCCCTGAGGTCGCACCCTAACTCTGACTGACGGTGTCTGTGTGGGCAGGTTGTGTTACTCCAGTTTTATGTTTTATTTTAAATGAGTAAATTAATGAGCGTTGCTGCTACTGTCTGCCTATTGTAGCTATTTTTTTAAGTTAAGTTTCAGTTAGTCTCCCGAGTGAGTTTGCTTATTAAAGTTGAGTTTTTATTTAGTTATGCTATTTTTATGCTAGGTTAAGTGTTAAAATAGTTGGTAGAGGTAATATTTGACACATCCAGAATAGGTATTAGTAATGTAAACACAACTCATTGTAAAACTGACTCACAGCCATGAGGATGTTTCAATAAACTTCTGCATCAGGGCCTCCTCATGCTTGTTGATCACTTCAAATTGACCAACACTAACACTAAAGGCATTTTATGTACATTTTACTTCTAGTTTTAGGTTAAGTTCAAAAATATACTTGAAATAATTTTACTATTAGCTGAAGTGGGTTTTTTTTTTTTATTACTAATGTTAGGTGTAAGAGCCTTAGGAAAAACAGTGACAAAAGCCCCTAAATAAGAGCTCACAGATTAAATTGAAGTTGAAGTCCTTGTGGCACAGACCCACAATAGTCATGCAATCCACATGAGGTCTCCTACACAGCCAGGATTTCCTGAGGCTGTCACCGGTCCCCCTGTGTTTATTGTTTTCAGACTAACATGACCCCTGTCTGTGCTTCTGAGCGAGCCACACAGATCCTCTAACCAATATCACTGTGAATAAGAAGGAGTAAGGAAGAGGAAGATGCGACACTGAACATAATTATGTGTGTGGTGTGGCAGATTTGTGAATGTGTTTTTTACAGTGTATTGTTATATGAATGCAACCAGAGTTAGGTTATAATTTAGTGATGTGAAATGGGCAGATAGTTGAAAATAGATGACTGACCAACCAATTAAAGTTTATTTGTATTTTATATCCTAAAAGGGGGGTTGCACAGGGCAGAGGCACACCCTGGACAGGTCTCCAGTCTATCCCAGGGCTAAAAAAAACAACAACTACTAACTGAGAATTGTTAATCATTTAGTATCATGATTGAATAGATGAACTTGTAGGAAAAAATTGCAGCCTTCACTGGCAACAGGCGGGAAGAATGACTTCCTGTAGCATTCCTCAGTGGGCATGGATAACAACAAAAATGCTTAGCATTTACACAAAGAGATTTGGGAAGAAATGTATGCCGCTTCATCTCCTCCACCAACTTTATGGGCTTCAGAGTAGGATTTAAGATTATTAGGTAGTTCACTTGTTTATTTTACGTTTGTTCCCCACAAAATGCTACTTTATAATCCTGCTGGTGTACGCACTGTTGGTGCTGATTGCACACGCTTACCCTAGAAGATGTAGAAATAAAAGTATGTATGTAAAACGTGTGCAGTGAACACAAACGTGTCAAAAGTACATGAGCTTAGCACAAAAATGGAAAGTATAAATGTCCTTTGAGTAGCTACTTTTTAAATTTATACTTTGAGTACACTTCAGCCTCTGTGCTTTTTTTTTGCTTTTACTTAAGTAAAGAGGTTGCATCAGTACTTCAGCTTCTGCCAGACCCCTTTTCAAACACAATTTCCTGTCCTTCTTCTTGAATGACAAGTGTGTTAATTTTGCCATCTCTGTTAGTGACATTTAAAGTTTATCTTGGCTTGGTTTAATTGCATTTTTATTCCCTGCACTTAGTAGTCCCACAAAAGACCAGCTTCACATGGCTGGCCAAGATCCAGTACTCATGAGAATTTAGTAGGGGAAAGGGGTCACAAGGCATGCCTTAGATTCCTCGGTGTGGGACAATGAGTTGTTGTTGTGAGTGGCACTGGCGCGAGGCTACGTTTACACACTTGCCTAATTCTTTCAGCTGTCTGTATTCAGGCACTGAGTCCATCCCGAAACTTGTGTTTGCGTGTTTTACTTGACCTCTTTTTTTTTTCTTCTTTTTTTTTTTGTACAGATCTTCATTTGGCAGCAGAGCTGGGGAAAACCCTCCTCGACAGAAACCATGACTTGGAGCAGGCCCTGCAGCAGATGTACTCCACCAACCAGGAGCAGCTGCAGGAAATCGAGGTGATAAATTTTAGGAAGGAACTAATCTGAGTTTTTGAGGCTCAATATGTGCTTCAGAATTTTGTTTGTCAGTGTATGCAGTTTCTGGCTGATTTTTAGGTGAATGAGTCCATGATTAGAGGACTCATTGAGAAAAGTCCATGCTGAGACATGTGAAAAGCTGTCCGAATGGAAAGTCATTGTGAAATTGGCACAGCTGAAAATAGGTTGGAGTAAAAGCTAATCCCACCCAGTCTGATCTAATAAGCCTTTGGCAAGGAGCAGAACATTTGTCTACCTAATTATTTGAAGACTTTCACTGGTTTTCCAGTAACGGAATACCACTGTTTTACTTGGACACTGTTCCTGGTTTTGATTTTGTGTTAGAGTCAATAAAATTTTGTTTTTGTATTCTAAAAATAATAAACATCCAATAGCAGAGAGACTCATATTTTAGTTCTAAGACATAGCGCATGCGTAAACTGCTGATGATCTGAGTTGGAGGACACGGTACTTAGAAGGTCAGCACACATAAGAGCCTTAATTTGTTTACGTCTTCGGTGGAAGGATTTATAGAGGTTGTTTTGGTAATCCCAATACATCTCTTTGACCCACATTGTACTGGCTACCCGCCTTTCCAGTCTCAGAGGTGTGCTTTTGTTTCACGAAACTACAAAAGGTCTGAAGAAATGCTTGCCAAAGAAAACTGTCACAAGTCCAGTGTAGCATTTTGAAAAGCCAAGCGCTGATGCTGATGTCACCGGTTGACCTACTGATGAAGCTGGTCAGCAGACAAATACAGGTTACAGGCCTGTGTTGTCATTAACACTACATTACTGAGAACTCTGTGTCTGAAGTTCATTTGTGATCAGTTGTACCCATCCAGCTTTTAAAATAAAAGGTTATCTTTTAGTGTGAAGTAAATATAAGAAATAATGAATTTTTAATGTACTTTTTAAGCACATTTATTCTCAGGAAAGTTTGGTGTTGCTGTTTTGGTATCCTATGTGGGGAAAAAGGCTATTGTTAGTACTGTTAGCCAAAATCATGGCACATCTCAGCATGGTGTGCAATATGTCCTTAAAAGAAATTGAGGAAACTTAACAAAAGAAGAAGTGGCAGCCTTAAAAGAAGCACTAACAGCAGATAAACATGATCTGAAAGAATCTGAAAATCTTAAGAAATGAGAGGGGGGGGGGGAAGCAAGAACCTCACACAGACCTCGAGATGCATCTGACCCTTCAGTTGATCCATGTGCTGTTTAATAAAGCTCTATTATAAATGGTCTCAGTGGAAAGGTGGCTGTCTAAAGGCCATTAATACAGAAGAGAAACAGGAAGGACTGAATGGGAAATCAGTGGCAACAGGTCTTAACTGTCTTAGTTTGCTGTATTTCCCATTTTCCTAGAAGAATGTAAAGAAACTCGTTGAGTGGTATGAGTAGGAACTTGGAACATTAAATTCTTCCTTGATTTTAGGTTGCGACATGGAAAAATTTAAGGAGTGGTGCTACTCCAACTTGAAATGATTATTATTGTTGTTTTTTTCCCTCTCTTCTATACCAGTACTTAACCAAGCAAGTGGAGCTGCTGCGTCAGATGAATGACCAGCATGCCAAAGTGTATGAGCAGCTAGACACGGCCGCCAGGGATCTGGAGCAAGGCAATCAGAGACTGGTGCAGGACAACCGCATGGCCCAACACAAGATCCAAAGGTCAGTCTACCAGTTATTTGTGAATTACCCTTTCAAATCATGTTTTAAATAATTATCCACCCAGTCAGCTTCCAATAAAAATATACCACATTAACATGTTGTCGTTGTTTTTTGTTGTTTTTTTTGTTTTCCTTCAGTTTAACTGAGACTATCGAAGTGCTTCAGACCCTCATGGAGGACCTGCAGGCCCAAGTTGGGGAGCTAAAGACTGCAGAAGCAGAGCGAAATAAGAGAGAGCTGGCAGAGCAGAGGCGCAGCCTTGGAGCACAGAGCGTGTCCTGTCTTAAAGAGCTGTATGACTTGCACCATGACAGGTACTATTTTCATCACCCACATTTAGCAACACAATGCTAATCGCTGATGTTTAGAGGAACTGTTTTCACAGAGGAAATGGTGTGGTAAACTGTACCTAGCATTGTGGATTAAAGACAGTGAGTTGTCTCTGTACTCTTGATCACTTTGATCAATGACAAATGAAACATGGCCTCAAATTATCTGGCAACACCAAAGAAAATATGATTCAGCGTCTTTCTTCCTTGACATGAAAGCAAAGAAGAAAAGGGAAGCTGAAAGCATCTCAACATTGAGAGCTGGGGTCCGTTTTCTCATGCTGTGGTACCTTCAGTACGCTGCTGTCTCATGTCACCTATGCTGACTTGACATCTTCAGGTCACCCAGAGAGCTTACTTTAGACATAATCCATGAGGGAGGGAAGCTAATCCTCCCCCATTGTCACTGTTTACTAATGTGGCTGCTGCATCTCGCGTCACTTATTTGGTGTATTTTGTAGAACTGTCGCCTTTAAAAATCCTGAACGATGTGTCTAGAAATTTATTTAATTGTTTAGGTGTAGTGGACTTTAAATGACATTGAAAAGAATTATGTAATATTAATGCATTAAAAATTACAATAAAGATTCTTCTCAGACTGCTTAGAGACCCAAGTAACCTCTGCCAAGAGGACAGGGAAATTTACTCTCTGCTGCTAATAAAGCCTAAGTGCTCGAAGTGTATGGTAGTAATTCAACTCAGAGCTTCTCTGAACTAGATTTTGAGGACACAGTTTTATTGAAAAAGTCAAAATGGTAACGGGAATTCTGCAGATTCTTAGTCTTTGGGTATTAAATTTTGTTGAGAAATGTAAGGTCATAAAATGTCTTTGTTGTAAAAGGATGTTAAATTAAAAACCTTAGAAGCAAAAATGACTCAGACCTGTCTTAATGTTTAATTAAATTAATATGACAATATCTAGTTTGCATTATGAAGTTTTTTTTATTATTATTGTCATTTAAATATTTTATAATTTCCTACACTATCAAAGTGGACCTTTTAAGAAGAATGAAAAATCACTTTCACCATGATAAACAGTTTCATTTCATTCTCACATTGTAAGAGAGTTTGTTAGTGTCTGAGTCCAACCATGTTAGATCCAGTTCAAAGAATATTTCAGTAACGCTGGCAGCACTTATCACTTCAGGATATCCTCAACAACTCACCTCAGTATCGCTTTTGTTGTTTGTTCTCTCAAAGTGATGCTCTAATAAGCTCTTTAACCACTGCCTAAGGTATTTAGCCAATGGCAGTCACCTTGTGGATGGACTCTGGTCACCTTATGGCTCGTTTCAAGATCGAAAAAAGCAACCAGACCCAGAGGAGGAGAACGCTGCTCTCCAGCACTCCATCCAGACGCTTCAAAGCCAGATAGCTGCTGAGCGGAGCCGCAGGGAGGCTGCAGAGCGGGAAATGGAGTTGACAGCAAGGGAAAACAGCACCCTGGAACAGCGGCTGGTCCAGCTGTCGGGCTACCAGGTCAGACAAAAGGAGCTGGAGGCCGAAGTAGAACAGCTGCAGCTTCTGTGGCGCGCCGACTGCACCAAAAGGTTGATGATGATTTTATGTATGGAGAAGATTCAAACTGTGAAATTATTTTAGCTCTATTTCTGATATTGCTGTTGACATTCAGCCGAAGTGTGTAATTTTATTATTTTATATTTTATTTTTTTTAAATGCGCGTGTTCCCCTTCACTCTCACCCTTGTCAGGAAACCCGACGAGCTGCTGGTGCCTGACACTGTATTCTTTGCGTCGGAGGACAAGCCCTGCCCAGAGCAAAGCAAGCCAGAGAAGAAGACTGAAACTGTCGAGGAGCAGAGCAGATACAGCCGACAGAGGTGCAACAGTGACAGCGTGTTGAAGGCAACAAACCCAGATGAAATTCTCCGTAGTCACGAGCAGCTATGTATACGTCGAGCCGAGGCTGTGAAAAAGAGGGGCATCTCTCTGCTCAATGAGGTGGATGCACAGTACAGCGCACTGCAGGTGGTGTATCTGTGGAACAGAGCATTCCTAAAAAAATATCTTCTATGTCAGAATGTTTGATGTAAAAGTTAATTTTATTTTTTTTGTTCTGTTTGAAAACTGAAGAAAGATTTCCCTAAAATATGTTTGTTTTCCAGGTGAAATACGATGAGCTGTTACAGCGATGCCAGCAAGCCTCAGACGAGCTCAGCCACAAAGCCGTCCAGACATCCAGCAGTCCCTTTGCCAGCGGCCGCTCCCGCCGCCGCCTGTCCAGCTCTGCAGCTCTGTCTGATCTGTCCGTGCTTCTTGAAGACGGCCAGCAGCCGGAGTACAAGGCTCTCTTCAAGGAGATCTTCACCTGCATCCAAAAGACAAAAGAGGACCTCAGCGGAAACGAACAACCGGTCAGGGACGATGAATCCTCCAACTGAATGTTATTCATCTCAATATGACTTGCTCTCTGTTACACTGTTCAGAGGGTGCAGGTGCTGTAAATGCTTTCAGGCCCTCAAAGTCTTAGACATGCCTGTTGCGTCCTTATCAAAAATTAAGTGGCAAAATGTAGCTAGATGTATTATATTTGTTGTGAGAAATATTTATAGTTGGATCAATGAACAAAAAGCACATTTTCACATGCAGACTGACTTCAAAATCCAAAAGTATTACGTCCGCCTGCAATAGTATTCAGGTTTTTGTTTTTTGTAATGGCTGCCCCGTGACCACTGGGCCCTTTGGTGTTTGGAAGAGAGAGGCACATGTAAGGGTGTTACGCTGTGTTACAGTGTTTGATAAGATGGCGGTTGAGTCAGAGTTGTGTAAACTGAGAAGTTGGAATGTTGTAATATTGGACGTCTGAGGAGTTTAATTGTTAGTGTAAGTAGGTTTTTGTAAGTTGGCATTAGTTGGCTCACCAGTGGTGTTTCGGTGGTACACTAAGAGCAAAACGTACATTAAGTGGACACTGGAAAACGAGTGTGTTAACACCAGAAAGACACAGAAAGGCTCTGCACTTTTCATGACTGAGTTCAGTTTTATTTATTTAATAACAAAAGATTAGAGATGATTAAATGTTTATTTATTTTTTTGTTTCTTTATTTTTCTGAGAAAATTTAATCAAAGTGAAACTTAATGTACAATGCGGTGCTTCTTCTATGGTGGAAACACAAAATTAAACAAAGCATTAAAAAAATCAATGTTGTCTTTTGTTTTTGTTTTTTTCTCCCTTTGGACCATTTCTTCTTATGTGGATGTTTTACTATGATATGGAAGCAAAGTTGTGTTGATCAGGAAAAAGTCTGTGTGTGTGTGTGTGGATAGATAGATAGATAGATAGATAGATAGATAGATAAACTACTTTGCTAATGGTGTCAATACAGTAAAAGGTCATTGTTCAAACACTGTAAATCATTTCAGGAAAAAAAGATGATGCTTCCTCCACACACAGAGTTCATTGTTACCTACAGCAAGCTAGCCATTTCTCTCTGTACCATTTCATTTTCACTTGGTCTAGTTTTTCCACACAGACGTCTGCTGCCTGCTTATCTGATGGCTTTGTGAGGTTACCATGTGTATGTCTTGCTAAGACCTGTCCCTTAGGGCGAGCATGGTATGCAAACTTCTTGTTTGGAGGTGCACAGGGGATATATATATATATATATATATATATATATATATATATATATATATATATATATATATATATATATATATATATATATATATACTTTCTTTTTTTAAAAAAGGTGCAGACTGTTTTGCAGCATGCGCTTTTTTTTTTTTCATACACCTGAGAGATGGCATCACTGCATAGCTTTTGAGCAGATATGTTTCAACCTGTTCTTCATTTCAGTGCATAATTGTGAGCTATCAGCAGATGAAAATCAATCTTAGGAGTATGTACCATATGGACTCTTATTTCTTGCCTCTCTTAAACTTCTGTTACCTAATAAAGTGAACACTGCTATAAAAGCAACCGTAAAAAATAAACTCAGTTATCTGTAATGCTGCTGTTTTTGTGGGAAAGAAAATCTAATCAACACACACAGCAGTAGTGAAGCATATTTTCTGCAAAGCTCAGAGTTGCCCTCATTCTTAAAGGTCACTGAGACCTTGTGTACGCTGGCACAGCAAACAATTAAACAACCTTTTGTCTCGCTTCATAATTACCCTACTTTCCACTAGTTCCCAATCCATTAAACCTCCAAACAAGAAGTTTGCATACCATGCATCTAAGGGACAGGTCTTAGCAAGACATGCACGTGGTAACCTCACAAAGCCATCAGATAAGGAGGCAGCAGACGGCTGTGTGGAAAAACTAGACCAAGTGAAAATGAAATGGTACAGAGAGAAATGGCTGGCTTGCTGTAGGTAACAATGAACTCTGTGTGTGGAGGAAGCATTATCTTTTTTTTCCTGGAATGATTTACACTGTTTGAACAATGACCTTTTACTGTATTGACACCATTAGCAAAGTAGTTTCCATCATTTTGGGGATGGTCAGCCAGTTTCACAAGAACATAATCCAGTGTTGTTTTGGGCAACAAAAGTTCATTTGATCTGCACCAGATGATATAATTGATTTGATTGAGTGCATATAACATTCACACTTTACTTGAAAACTTCCATATTAAAAATAAAAAAGAAAGGAGTTGCAGCTGGCAGCTGCAGTTACCTGGTCAATTAAGATAAAGTAGATTAAGACAAATTTAATATTGAAACATCCAACAGTGTATAAAATACAGACAGATGAAAGCAACATAAAGTGCATTGTTAAGGTTTATGGACCACCATGAGCTACCAAAGAGCCATCGGGGCAGTTATTAGTCTCTGGATCTGGGTCTCTCCTCACGCTATTCCTTCATCTGGAATGGAATAAGACAGATATTGAATGGGTAGGGAGTCTGTGTCACATGGGGACCCATCCCATCCAAGTGTGTTTGGTTGATGATATTTATGAGAGGATATGTAGAAGAATAGGAGCTCATCAGGCAGATGCCAAGAACCCCCTAAAGATATGAGAAGGACTACAGGTGTAGATAGCTCAGTATCATTCATATGGCAAACTAATGAAATATCTCTGGCTGCTGCATTTTCTGTTCAATATCAGAGGCTGGAGCCCATCAAACATGTGGGCCCAGGGGTCTGTAAATTAATGAGCAATACAGTGGTAAACATTGTCCATCAAAGTTGTCTGTATGATCTGTTGACTGCAACTTCCCTATCATATGATTTTTATCATTTTAATTTGCATTGATGAACTGAACATAAATCATGAAAGCAAAATGACCTGTGCTGCATATCAGAGCCCCCAGAGGGCTTCAGTGTGTCGTGGGTTTTCCTTTATTTTGTCACCTTATTTTTCTCTGCGGCATATAAAGGCAGACGTTTCTGACAGACGTGACGAAACAACGCGAACGCATCACAGGTTACACGACCTTACGATGTGTTATTTAAATCTAAGTATCCGAGAATTAAAGGTGTGGTAGCGTGGCCGAGTGGTCTAAGGCGCTGGATTTAGGCTCCAGTCATTTCGATGGCGTGGGTTCGAATCCCACCGCTGCCAAGAATGTATTATTTTCTGGATTAGCCATGATTCAGTTGAGTACGTGGAAGGCCGTAGACAGGTAGATTGGACCGGATACCATGAATAACATATTAAATGTCCAAGCGACGATGTGAATTTTAACGCTGCAGGTAACCCTTGGCATTCTTATGCAGTGCAAGTGCTCCCCCATGTGGCAGCTTCAAATATGACAATGTTGCGCTTTCAACCAACACTGATCCCGATAGTTTGGATATCCGTCCCTCAGTCTTTTGTATCCTGTTTCTGTATACTGGCTTTTTGACAGCCATCCTTCCACTAAGACCACTTTTGATGAGGCTTCAGTGAACAGTTGATAGCAGCTGAAGACTAAATGCATCTCTCGGGTCCTTTGTCTGATCTTTGCAGACTTTCAGATACAGTTTATCTGCTGAACATATTTTTTTAGGTCTCCCACTCATATTTCCTTAAAAACTGACCGCACTCCATGCTGAGATATACCTCTTCACTAATCAACTTGTTCGTCCACAAATACTATTTTATGTCGGTCAGATAGTGTTATCTCGGCCATTTAAATAGATTCAGCAAAAGATATGTGACCAAATGATGTGTTTTTGTATGACAGGCTACTAGTAACAAAGTGCTGATGATACAATTTAATACTGTCTTTTATGTGTTCACACAACACTCGTTCGTCTCTTGAGTTAGCTGCCTTTTTATGCTTGAATGATTCATAAGCCAGTGAATGTGGTCAGGTACAAGGACTGGAAAATAAGTGCAAAACCAGCCAACGTGCAAGTAAAAAGTTTGAAAAACCTTCAGAAAGCCTGAAAAATAAATTGCGCATAACTACAGCAAAAGACTATAATAATGTCTTTGAACCAAAGAAATTAAGGGTGACTCAATTCTTTTGCACAAATGCAGTATATGTAAATATGGTCTCTGGATTTTTCTAGATGCTTTTATTTCTAAAAGTGTACAAAATTTGCAGCTACAATAATAACTGAACTCTATGAAATCACAAGTCTTTATGATACAAATTGGAAGCATGCTTTAAATACATTGACTTACAGTTCAGATAATTTTCTTTTTGTGATATAAAGTTAAATGTTTGCTTTAAAATAAACCACAATAAAGTCAAATTCCAGAGAAGTCAATAACATTCACATAATACATAATAGTTTTCAGCCGCCTGCTAGACTCACGTTAAACTCAGACACACACTGCGGTCTAAACATAAAAACAGCGGCTGTCTTTGAAAATGGGAAACACAGAACTTGCATAGCCTGGTATTCTGGAGACGTATTTTTGGAGCACGTTCAGCTGGGTCTGGTGATTTGTTATTATCAGTCAGTCACCACTTACATTGTCACACTGTAATCAGTTAACAGAAGCTGTGTAAAAGCAGAGTCTCTCATCTGAAACTGCAATGCCTGAGATGAATGCAGTGCAGCGGAGCATCAGTGAAGGAATGTGTTTAGTTCTGACAAATTACGCAACATATCATGAGTATCACCACGCTGAAACCCATCAGAAGGAGCAGAAAAAGGCGCCGGTTCTGCCGGGAGGTCCGGGACAGGCTGAAAAGCGACGAGGTGTTGCGAGGCGGTCGAGACTTCAGGTATTGCTCCACGGAGTCTGCGAGGGAGTAAGGCTTCGGGCTGTAGCCCAGATCTCGGCGGGCCTTGTCAATTTTAAAAGTGTGGCTCACTGCGATGTTCCTGACCTGCAGCGGAAGAGATGAGGCATTTATAGCTTCTTTTTTGTTGTTTTTTGTATTTCTTAATACAGAGTCGTCCAAGTTAAAGGTCATTCTGTCAGGTTAACAGCTCACATTAGCCTCAGTTTGGCAAACTTAGTTTTGCATTGTGATAACCTGTGACTGACGGATGCCTCCAGTTACTGTGTCTTCTTTCCTCTGAGTCTAAGGTTTCGGCATGTGAACACAGACTGACAGAAGAGGTCAAACAGACACCGGTGAGACAAAAAAAGAGTTCCTACTATCCCTTTTCTTTTTTCCATCCATGAGTCACATTTTCTTTAATGATTTCAGTCGGTACACACCTTTTAGGTCTTTGGAGTTTTCCTGCATGACTCATTCAAATCTGTTGTGTATCCACACTTTAATACCAAACTGCTGAATCCTGATTATCCTGCTATACCTGACAGTTATCCTGACTATATACAGTATTTTTCCCCGTGCATTTCGAAAAGCCTTCAATTTTTCCTTGATTGTCTCACATGGAGTACATCTTGTCTTCCAGGAGTAACTCACTGCCACAGGCACCACTCCAGGACAGAGGCTATAATCAAATGTAGCTGAAATGTGACCCATGCATTTGTATTCTCTGGGCTAAAGTACACATCTTACAAAGTACACATATCCTTCTGCAGCTGCTCGGCTTCTTACTAGTGCCCCTATGAAGGGTGCTGAGATATGCCAAGTTTTCAGCATATAGCTTCTTGGGAATCACTTTGTCCATAAAAAATATTTTATGGCAATCAAACCGTGTTATCTTTGGCATTTTTTAAATTCAGCTAAAAAATTGGGGGAAAATTACTTGACATGGTTTTGCAACAGCCTGCTAGAAACAAAGTGCCTTAAGATAGCATGTCAAAATTATCTTTTATGTGTAGACACAACACTGGTACTGCCTTGACTTAGCAGCCTTTTTCATGCTTGAATGATTCATTGGTCAATGATAATACAAGACAAAGCTCTGGTTTTAAAATAAGTGAAAAAGGAGCCAAAGAAAGAAAAACTTTGAAAGACTTTCAGGAACCCTGGAGAGCTACTGTTCAAGACCACGTCACAGAATTACAAGAAAGTTTGACGGCCTGGAAGCAGAATATAAAGAAGTGACTCGTGACTTTTTGTGATGCCAGTGGGTCCAAAACGTAGCTCGTGATAAATTATAAAATTGATCTTTAATATTAAAATGTGCATTTTTGCAAAGGGAGACCATTAACACCAAAAATGATTATACTGTTTCATCATGGTTTTGTAGTTTTGTGATGTTTTGGGGTTTTGAATTCCTAGTTAATCTTTTCAATTCTATTTCTGATTTTAACATTCTGCAGATTGAGTTTTGGATTTCTGCTTTGATCTCTTACAGCTGTGATGTTGAGCTTTAGATTTTAAGTGTGATTTCGGTTGTGGTTCCTGTTTAGTTTTTGTTAAGATGGTTTCCTGCTGTGGTGTTAGTTTACAATTCTTCATACATGTGTAATGTGAGTTTTTGTGTCACCATGTTTTGTCTTTTGATTATTTCCTGTTTTATTTAAAATTTCAGTTGTCCCTCACATCCTACACCAGAATCTTTTTTGCCCATCTGCCTGCTGTTCTCTCAGTTTCTTGGGCTCTTTGTATTTGTGTAACTTTTTAGACTTTGTATTTTATTTATTTATTTATTTATTGAGCAGTAAAACTTCTCTGCCTCATGCATTGTCTGTTTTCCTCTTTACCAAACAGTTCATTTCTGTTGGCAACATTTTAAAATATTTACTTCAAGGTACTTCATTTGAAATTCTATATAAGATATAAGAATAAAACCAGATGCTTAGTTGTTCTTTACAATAGATTGATTCAAAATTTGAAACTATTTTCCTATGTGCCTTCACAGACCAGGAAGAGGAAAATCTCCTCTGTGCATCACACCGTGCCTCAACCTGAGGGTTGCCGGGATCATTTGAGACCAGCCGAGAGGTGGCCCAGCCATAGCAACCGCCTCTGCAGTGATGTCACTTCCTGTAAACTTCACCTCAAACTTCCTGGTCTGACCCACAGCAGTTTATGTTTTATTTACAGGGCAACCACTGATCCCCACGGCCAGCAGCTGCCTGAGAGAGAGAGCCTGCGCATGCAGGCCCATGGTGCTCAGCTTTGGTTTCTGTCTCATCACACATTCATGAGGACCTCACAGGCCGCGCGTGACGGAGGCGCCTTAAGACGTGTTGTACTCCAAGCTGCTCCTTTAATTTTATAGTTTTTTGAGTCAAGTAAATGTATGCAAAACCATCACAGATACAAAGACAGAATTAAAGGTTAAGTGTTTGTTTATCTGCTGAATTTAAAAAAGGGCTCACTTTAGTTTTTCATAATTCATGTGCAAGAGATAGCATCAGATGAGGGAGGGGGGACTGGGGGGTGTGATCGGAAATATTAATGTAGTCAGTCTCTGTCGTTGGAGAGACTTAAACATGAATGTTCTCATCAGACAGCGGGTAACTTTATCTCCAAGGTAGATATATATGTACCGAGCTTGCCGGTGCTGTAATGTTCTGCAGTATAGAGTGACATCTTGTGTTTGCTGAGTCAAAAATAGCTTTCAGAATCAGACTTACCCTTTATAGAAGAAGAAAGATGCATAATTGCATCTCTACTTTTAAGATTAGGCTTAAAACTTTCCTTTTTGCTAAAGCATATAGTTAGGGCTGGACCAGGTGACCCTGAATCCTCCCTTAGTTATGCTGCAATAGATGTAGGCTGCCGGGGGATTCCCATGATGCATTGAGTTTTTCCTTTCCAGTCACCTTTCTCACTCACTATGTGTTAACAGACCTCTCTGTATTGAATCGTATCTGTTATTAATCTCTGTCTCTCTTCCACAGCATGTCTTTTATCCTGTCTTCCTTCTCTCACCCCAACCGGTCGCAGCAGATGGCCGCCCCTCCCTGAGCCTGGTTCTGCCGGAGGTTTCTTCCTGTTAAAAGGGAGTTTTTTCCTTCCCACTGTCGCCAAAGTGCTTGCTCATAGGGGGTCATATGATTGTTGGGCTTTTCTCTGTATCTATGAAGCGCCTTGAGGCGACATTTGTTGTGATTTGGCGCTATATAAATAAAATTGAATTGAATTGAATAATTACCTCACTTCTGGTGAAAAGGAGCGGCACCGTTATCACCGGTCTCAGAACCACGTGCAGATATTCCACCAGGATGGCTTGAAATAGGAAGAAACACACACACACACACACACACAGTTAGCAGCAGCTCACCAAAGTTTCACTCAACTATAGTGAAAGTGAAAGAGAGAAGAGCTACCTGCTGAATAGACGAGTGAAACCGGCAGATTTATCAACGGCTGGCTGTAGCCCAGCTTCTCAAACTGCAACAGAAAGTTGAATTCAAAACAGAAGTAAAAGTAGCTTTCAGAATCAAAGTTACTCTTCAGGTAATCGCTGGTTTTAGCTTTTTCATTAAGTCTGCTGACAGACGGAGGCATCAACTCACCAAAGGCATCAACCATTCAAACAGATTGACCGAAACGCCATCGTTAATAAAATAGGCCTGTCCACTCTGCAAAAAGAACAGTTAACATGTTAAAAATGACCAAAGCAGCTGTGAGGCCGGAGCAGTGGAACTCATCATGTTTACTGTTTAAATTTTCTGAGGTGGACTCACAGCGACACAGCTCCTCTTCAGCGTGAGGGCCTCAGCTGCCTGCCTGTGGGCCAGTACCAGGTTATCTACGTGCACCCAGTTCATTTGAGCCCGGGGGTCACCAAACCGGAAACTGAACAACCGACGCTCCACATTCATCTGAGCAGGGGACAAAAAGCTCGTCTTGCATCATGTTCTTGATTTAAACATGGACACTAAACCCAAAAATGTGTCAAACTAACATTTTGGATGGTGATATCTGCACACACTGTGCAGATATCTGGTCTAATTCAAAACCGGTCTGGTGCAAAAACCTTATGTTCAACCCAGTGTTTTACTGTCAGTTTTACTAACTCTGGGTTTGCTAATATTTAAGTCCACATGTATACAGATTAATAATATTATACATTTTATTTCACATCAATTCCAGACTAGTGGTTACAGAGACAAGCAACCGACAGAACATTAAAAGTCAACGCTTCTGGCCTCTTGGCCGGTAGTAAACCCAGAACATAATGTAATCCTTGCAGCCCTTCACCAGACTGTGCCGACTGCCGCCTCGCAGAGGAGACACTGGAAGAAAAGGCATCCGTAACTGGATGCCAGAAGAGCTCCATCAATAATGCAAACTCTTCAGACAGGAATAATTCTGCCAGCGAGGCTTCAGACGCCGCGAGATGAACATTTTTTTCCAGTAGCAGCACAGAAGTAATTCATCATCACTATAAGACGCTTTAGTCCCCTACCATCACTCTGTGTAGGTGTCTTCTCTCTTTTGGTCCGTAGATGCCACAGGGCCGCAGGATGCAAGTGCGCAGCGGGCCTCCACCTTCATAAAGGAAGATCAAAATGTCACTTCATAAATATTTTAAAGCTTTTCTTTATTAAAATCTAATTGGGATTTTTTTTTCTCCTCTAGAAGTAGTGGACTAAGTACATGCATTAAAATACCAATGTTACAAGTACTTAAAATACTAGGAAAAGGAAACAAGGAAAAGGGCTGCATTAAGACTTGTGCTTATTTATATCTATTTATATGATCCTTATAATGTATCAAGATAGTTTTATATGTTGTATGATTAATTAACACAGATTTAAGGCAAATAACAACAACAACAACAACAACAACAACAACAACAACAATAATAATAATAAGGAAGAAGCAAAGAAGAAGAAAACTTCTGCAAGATAAATTTGAATGTATTTTATGTTTATATCATTCACTGTATTTATATCATGCCAATTAAAGGAATTTTGCAATATAAAGAACCTACTTCCCCTCCAATTTAAGCCAGGACATGGTAAGAGTGGGATTTAAAACTCCCATTTAACAAGAATAAACCTCCAGCAGAACCAGTGAGAAGCTGTGGCAGGTGAATGGAAAGAAAACGATTAAAATGAGAGCATGGAGAAACAACAACTATGGCTGGACATTAAATAAGCCTGTGAAGTGTTCTTAAGTAAACCTTACATATAGACTCAATCAGGTGGAGCAAGTGCAGTGGAGCAGATTTACTTAAAAATTGCTTTGTAGGAGTCACGCATGAATTTAAGAAGACAAAGATGTGTATGCTGTTCATTAGATGTTTAAATGGTGTTTGTGATTGATTACGATCATTTTTTGTGGTTGGTCTCATGATTGGACCTGATTGCCAGTATTAGGAATGGAGTCAGCTGGAGGGCAGAGGAGCTTTTCTCTCTCTCTTCTCATTAATAAGGATTTGAAACTTATTTTCCAATCTCAGCAAATCAACTGAATCAAAACAAAAGTTTGCCGACCCAGCCTTAGCATCTCAGTGACTTTTAGGTTGTTCCTGACATCGGTACAGGCATCCTGTTATTATTATTATTATTATTATTATTATTATTATTACGCACACAAACACATGACCAGCTGCAGTAGATAATGAGACATGCATGCTTTTAAGCTAAATTGCATGTTGGTGCTCACTGTTGGCGTGCAGGTTTCACTAAAGGAAAGGCTTTATAAATCACAGTGTAAAAAGCAACAATACTGTATGAGAAAATGAGCCATTATATACACTCAAATATATACTTTACATGTGTGTTTAAGACATCAATGTCAAGTGACTGCTGCACTAATGAGACTGTTCTGGCCAGCGCCGAGTTTAAAGCACAATCACTGTTGTATGATCGAATTGCACACCGAGTCTCCATGGAAACTGTTGCCTCTGTCTATTTTCTCTCACTCTTTCAAACACACATTTTTGTTGCTTTTTGGTTTTTTTTAAACAATTGCAATTTTCTCTCAATGTGCCCTTTCCCATGTAATTCAGCAATTAGGCACAGTTATCAATTTCACAACCTTTGAGGGAGCTCCCATTGGCTGCGATGACCATCTGCTCCGCAATCGCTTTAGTTCTGGAGTAGTGGTCAATATGCTGCAACAGAAACATAAATACCGCCTTATTATTTCCCCCTAAAGTGCAGAAAATTGCTGGCAAACGTGTATTTAGTAGAATTGCAGAGCTATTATTGGTGTGACAAAGGTTTTGCTGGAACATTAGTGATGTGGTTTATTATCGTTAGGGTGGTGAGAATGCAGTTATTTTAAGTACTCACAGCATCAAGGGGCACATATGGCACCGAAGCCTCATCACCATCCACAATCGGTTTCCCTGCAAACACCACATTGATGGTGCTGGTGTACACCAGTCTGGGGATGCTCCTCTCCTTACACACTGTATGAGACAAAGGATCACAGCAAAGAGAGTCAAATCTATGAATGCTGACATAATGCTCAATATGCCACAATGTATTATGCAGGTGTGCATCCATTTATAAAATGTCACTCTCTAGGCACCTTTCTAAACCCCAAGGTCAACGAACAAAGCCTAAAGGACAAACAGTAAAAAGGATAATAAAAAAGCAGTATTAGAAAATAATTGGATTTAATATTTAAAAAGAGTAAGGCAGTATTTAAAAAATGGGGTTAGAGTTTTGACTTGAATAAGGGAAGCAAGCCAGTATTCCTGCTATCAGGAGGAAGTGAATTCCAAAGTCGGGGAGCAGAGCAGCTGAAACCTCTGTTCTCCATAGTAGTGAGATGGGGAGAGGGAATAATAAGGTGAGTGGTGGATGAAGACCTAAGTAAATAATACAAGAAGGGAGGAGCCAGGATATGGATACATTTGAAAGTGAAAAGCAATATTTTGAAAGTGATTCTACAATCTATGGGCAGCCAGTGAAACTGTTGAAGAACAGAGGTGATGTGCTCTTTGGAGGGTGTGCGAGTTGTGATCTGGGCTGCAGAATTCTGAAGAATTTGTAATTTGTAACTTGTTGGGAAGATCAAAGAGAAGAAAATTACAATAATCAATCAAAGCAGGGACAAGGATAGCAACAGCATGGGGGGTGGGGAAAGGACAGAGACGACTGATGTTGCGTAAGTGGAAGCAGGCGAACTGGGTGATGTGATTAATATGAGACTGAAACGGCAAAGTGCTGTCGGGGATGACACCCAGACTCTTAACCTGATGGGAGGGAAGGATGGAGGAGTTGTCAATATTAATGGAAAACTTGTGGGATTTGGTTAATGTGGAAGCTGTGCAGGCAAGTAGAACTTCAGTTTTATTACTCTTGAGTTTGAAAACCTTGGAGGTGAACCAGATTTAACCTTCATGAGGCAGTCACAAAGGGAGATGAGTGGAAGGGTGAAATTGGGTTGGGAAGAAATATACAGCTCAGTCTCATCTGTGTAACAGTGATGGTTAATATTATATTTTTTATATATGTGATCAGGTGGAAGCATGTAAATAAGGAATAAAAGAGGCCCCAGTACCGAACCCTGGGGCACACCAGAAACAGAAAATGAACTTGAAGAGTGAGATTTAACTTGAATGACCTGAGTGCTATCTGACAGATATGAGGTGAACCAGGTGTCAGGTGTATGACTTGTGCCAATGGATGCAAGTCTTTTCAGAAGGATAGAGTGAGAAATCGTATCAAAGGCTGCACTTGGATCGATGATGAGGATGGTGAGAGAACCGGAGTCAGCTGCCATTAGGAGGTTGTTGGCAATGTTTCATAGTGCTGTTTTTGTGTTATAAGGTGGACGGAAACTGGACTGGAATTGTTTGCAGAGATTATTGTTACTGAGATGTGTGTGAAGCTGAGAGGTAACAACTTTCTTTTCTGTCTGCGACAATTTTCTTACCATTTATGACGTTATTGGTTCCACCAATGTTGACGGACTCCACCTGCTCTTTCCTCAACTAAAAGCCAGAGACAAAGAGGAAGGCTGTTACTCCTGACTGCATATTTTCTCTTCTATAGATAATACAGCCCTTGTTTCCACCTCTGCACAATAATGACTTTACATCCATCTCACTTAGGCTCTCATATTAACTATATCAACTTTGAGAGCAGATAGAAGCCAAATAGCATTAAATATAGTAAAAATAGACACAAAAATAGGAAATATTAGATTGGATTTTGAGTGATGTACAACAGAAGAGCAAGAATACAAGTATACAAGTCTGCAGCAAACAAATGTGTCCATGTGATTTTTTTTTCCTCACTGACTTTTCTATATTTGGATTTGGAATCCAAGGCTATGGAGACTAAAGATGAACTACGTATTTGTATACATCAATGCTAGCCACTGTAGATAAGGAAAACAAGGCATAAGCAATATAAAGAGCAGCCTCATATTTTAATATGCTTGTCCTTATCCAGGTGCAATTGGAAATAAAATTAGAGAAAAAGTCAGAAGCTACATCAGCTGACATTAAAGAGCTGAGCTAACTGGCTGTCAGACTGAACGGTTTGCAGTCAAACTGTTTGGGAAATGCAGTATTTAAAAAAGAAATTTGTGGTCATATGTTGTTTTGTGTTTATGAGCTCTAAAGCAGAAGCCAAATGGCTAAACGGGAGGAGTACTCATTTATAAATGTTCTTTGTTTATGAGCTTTGCTGTTATTTATGGAAACTTGGTTCCCACACTGAAAAAAAGACACCCATAAGTCAGAATTTGGGGTTGTTATTAAAATTTCAAGTGAATAACTTGAAATTAGGATTAGCGTTACTTACTGACTTGAAATGCCAAGAAAATAACTTAAGATTAACCCCCAAAAAATCCTTTGAAATTCTGTGTTATTAGGTTATTATTTGAGAAAATAAACCAACATTTTAACTTATGGAAAGAAAAATATAGTCTCATTCTTTTGAGGACTTGGTAGTTATCTTATGCGTAACAGACACTTCATTTCATGGCTATGGCACACAGCTGGAATCCTTTATAAGCGTATGAACTATTGAGAATATCCAACATTTTTTAAGCACTTGTCCAGCCTTTGGGCGGCAGGAGGCTGGAGCCTGACACTGACACCAACTCCTACACACCAAAACAGTGATGCATGATATTAGATAATGTAAAAGAAAAATAGAAAATAAAAATTACATAGCTTGTGTTTAATATGCAACACTGGACACATTTATTTGTACATACTTAATACATACTTTTTGACTTACACAGCTAAAACTTACAACAGGTGTGTTTTTAAAATATTGACTTTCTGTATTTAGTCTGAGGAAGAACCTTGAGGTGCTATTTTTCCTGCTGCTAGTAGCCTTAAGCAGCTCCTATGATTTGCATCAAGAGAGCATGGAAAAACAACCAGTCGTGCAGGTCAGCCTGTCATGTGTTCACGGTTTGAACAGAAAGCGTGACATACCAAACAAGGCTGTTCCTCCACAGGAGGTTTAATAAATGAAACATGACTTGTTTGAATGACTGGCTGTTGAGGAAAAAAGCAGAGGAAGGCATGAAGTCACCTGCTCTGGGCCAGACATGCCATAAGACGCCGTGTGGAACATGCAGTCAACCCCTTCACACACTTTATACAGGGAAGAATAATCTCGAATGTCACTCTGTAAGAAAGAAGAACAAGACAATCAGATAATTAGTTATAACTCTGAGGACACAAAAGATGCCTAATCAGATTCTTCTGGGAGGATGAAGGTAGGCTTGTACTGTTGATTAGCTTGAAATGTACAACAGCAAAACATTAACACCCAGTGCTTTTCATGTAAAATGGTCAATATCTAACCCCTGAAAGGACAGTTATAATTAAGGTAAGTGTGCCAAGAGGAGTGCAGGTGAAACCCGAATCATGCTTCCACCCTCTTTGACCCAGGCAGCAGCTGGTGCGCCGAGACAGATCAATCACCCGTGTCTGTTTCCAGCCAAGACACATACGTACGCTGACACGAGGAAATACTAGAATTCATTTCCCCGTCTCCACACGAAGTTGTGTCAGTTAGGTGGAAACAAACCATACCTTTATAACCCAAACCTGTGCTATGGGTGACACAACTGGCTTCAGACCTGGACTTCAAATGGCTTTTCATCACCATGTAGAGACCTGACATGTGTTATAAGATGCTATCAAACAATAGGTGTCCTGTACTGTTACACTGCAGTATAGTATTAAGTGTTCTTCAGGGCAAAGCTATGAGGAATGTGTGGAGAAGAGGGGTAAACAGAGTAAAGCCATACCTGATAGAACGTCGCTCCATCGGGAATATCACAGGGAGGCTTATTCAAGTCCAGAAGGATCACTGAAAACCCTTCATTTGCCAGTTGTCTCCCAAGCCTGAAGCCAAAGTATCCCCCTCCTCCCGTCACCACCACTTTCCCCTTTGGGACACCTCGATGCTTTTCCTCTCCCAGTCTGGAGGCCACACAGTCGGGGCTGCTGCAGGTAGCAGCGGTGGCGGTGTTTACTCTGTTTCTCACAGCCACAGAGGGGCCGGAGGCGACCGCCGGGGCAGGATGGATGACCCACGGCTGCTGAGCGAGGTGGGCGATGTTGTGCCCGTGGTGCCCATTGGTCTGCAGGCGACAAATGGGGACGCTTTGGCAGGGAAAGTGCTTCACCTGGCACAGAGACCCTCTGCTTTCAGTCATGCTGGGACTGCACAGCTCCATGGATGCTGTGATGGGATTTTAAAAAGGAATAAAATACATATTCACTGTTTCAGAATCATTGAAAACTGACCGGTAATGAGAATTTATCTTAAGTTTCTGAAAGTGTCCTGTCATTTATAATCCCTTTGTTTTCACATCATTCAAGTTCGGATAGCTGTACCACTTCAGAGTCTTTCATTATTTAAAATAGAGCTCAGTGCTCCTGAACACCACTTTTTTCTCTTTGTTGAGTTTTGATAAAGAAGATGTCAGAGATGACAACTGGTCAGACATTTCACTCATAAATAATAACATTATGTTTTATAGACTGCATATAACATACGGATATTTAACGGGGTGGGGAGGGAGGTATTCTGAAAGAAGAATTTCTGATACATAATTTTACTGTATGCGTGCATATGTATTTTTTTGTTTTGTTTTGTTTTTGGCCTGTCAGTAATAAACCCATCATGTTTCGCCAAATTAGGCAGAATATCACGGGTTTTTCACTAAAATAAACGAGCTTAATCTATGAATAAACGCAGGTCCGACAGCGATGACGTGCACTCTTTAATTAAATAAAAATACCTTCCTGATAGTCATCTCTATATGTCACATCTACTCACCTGATTGCTCCTGTCCTCCTCGCACATCCGTACCCGTGCTGGTGGATTCATGCAATAATACAGTCTATACCTCGCCGTCAGGCCCTCTCGATGCGTCACCTTTCTCACCTGTCACACACCTGCACTTTACATCTGCTACCGTAATGTTTGCAGGCAGTGCGCAGGCCCGTGGCAGCGAGGATCACATTTCTAGAAGCACCGGATGGACGAGCAAGCACCCCATTTCATTTTTTTATGTACGGAAGTTGCTTGGGTTTTTTTGCCACACACACACGCGCAAAAAAACGTAACACTTAAATTAGTTACAAATAGAAAGTTTTAATATAATAACCCAACATTTTAACTTATAGATTGCAAAAACATAATTCTTTTTACTATAGTGTATATATATAATGTATAATGTATAATTATATATAATTAATTGTAAGGAACACCTCTGGTGGGAATTTGGATGCAGAGCTTAATAATAAGTAATGATTAAATGCAGAGTGGCTATACACACAAGGAGAGTGAAATGAAGTGAATGATGAAGAAATACAAAGTGCATTCTGGGAAGCCCTTTAAAGCTTTATCATAAAAAGAGGTGTCTGTCTCCCGAATCCAAAGTGGGAGCTGAAGGCTCTGACCCCCACTCTACTTTTAAATGAACCATAAGTAGGTCTTCAGTCAGAGAGAGATAAAATTAAATGTTACTGTTGAGCTGAAATTAGTCAGTCTTCTTGGCAAGTCCTCCAAAACAAAAACTAAAAAATTTGTAGTTTCTAATGTGGCCCTTGAGAAAATTAATTCCCCCCTCATGATCTAAAAGCTCCAGGGTTACCTTCTGTCTTGTGGTAAATAGACTGGATCTTTCTATCGTGCTTTTCTACTCTACTTGAGTACACAAAGCTCTTTTTACAACATATTCCATTCACACATGCACTTTTTTATGCCTAAGTGCTTTCTGTTACATTCACCCTCCAATGGGCACATGGGAGAGCAACTTGGGTTCCAGGATATTTGACATGCAGATTCCAGCAGCCAAAGATTGAACTACCAAGCTTCCAATTAGCAGATGCCCTGTTCTACCTCCTGAGCTACAGCCACTTACCCACACTTTGTCCATACAGCTCTGAGGGCTAACTGATAGTAGAGGCAATAAGGATCAACAAATACTTAACCAAAAAAGTAACTACTAACTGTGTTCTTGCTGCCTCCTTTACTTGCAAACAGGCTGCAGGGCATATGTGAGCAGCTCAAGTAAAGTAAAAGAAATAATATCTGATAGAGCACAAGATGAACCAGGCTGTCCTGTTTTGCCTTCTGTGACAATGCTGTGGACTGGTGATGTCAAGTTGCACAGGCTTTTTAACTCAGTGCCACAGAAGGAATTTTAATTTGTATCTTTTTACCCGCTTGGCGTGACACATCCTACACAGTCCCAAAGAAGAGACATTATAAAAGAGAGCGATGGCACTCATAGAAAGTAAGCCAGAAAATTCTTTGGGTAATTTACATCAGATTTCACTGCGCCCATCTTTTGATGCTTGCTTCCAGCAGGATAACATTTGGGATGTGATGGAACAGGAGATTCACAGCATGGATAAGTCTACAGCAACTGTGTGATGCTATCATGTCAACATGGATCAAAACCTTTGATGATGTTTCCAGCACCTTTTAATTTGTGCCATGCAGAATTAAGAGAGTAGGGAAGGCAGAAGTGGTCCATCCTATCAAGGTGTACCTAAGAAAGTGACCAGGAAGTGTATTTTCTGGTGAGCGTTTGCTCATCCTGCCGTCATTGCAGCGGTAAGTCAGCAGTCTGCATAAATATCAAGGACAAAAAGAAAAGGGAAAGTCTTATCTCTTGATAAATGCAAGGAGTTGTTTCTAGTACACGGTGAGTAGGGGCACAAAAACCATAAAAATGTAATTACAGTGAAAGTAAAGCATTCAAACACTTTGTGAGTTTACCTATGTGAGTCAGATCGCTACGAGAAAATAACAGAAAATATTTTCATTGAAAAGGGGAAAGAGAAAATGTGGGGTCAGGCATCGAATGACATCTCTAACTTGATAACCGGTCAGGTAAAACACTCACTCCTCGCCCTGGGCTTTTGGAGAGGACAGAAATAGAGGGCTCATTTCTTATTTAGCAGACATTGAATACACTGAACGTAATTAAAGAGGTGGGGAGGAGGAGTCTTAAGCAGCTGCCGAATGACTGAAGCTGTCTCATATCAGAGCCATTTGGAGACAAGCTGCAGTAAAAAGCATTGTGGTGCACTTACTTTGCCTTTTAAAGAAGAGTGCATTACGTGCTGATTTAATTCAGACCTCATTTTGTTCAACTGAAGTTTCGACTGTGCTTTTTGTATCTTTTTGTAGAAGCATGCACACATTTTCTAAAGTTAATTAATTTATTTATTTATTTAAGTCTCAAGCAGCTGCCGAGACGAAAGGATTGTGGTGCTTTTTGTATGATTTTGTAGAAGCATGGACCCATTTTTAAAATTAACTTATTTATTTATTTGTTAATTTTTTATTTATTTATTTATTTATTTATTTATATGCTTATTAATCCTTTATTTATCCAGGTAAAAAAATCTCATTGAGATTAAAAATCTCATTTCCAAGAGAGACCTGGCATCATGGCAACAAAAGTCACATACCACATAGGTATATAACATTTAGGTACACTCTAAAAAATATTCATGGTGTTTGTAGGTAGAACTTAACAAAAAAGCATTTTTCTACTTAAAAAAGTAAGTTGTCTACATGTACACGTTTCAGTGAGTTGACTAATCAATGTTAAAAGTCAGTGCAACACAGAAATTAATAAACACCTCCTTAACTTAAATGTCTGAGTATATTGAACAAAATACTTTTGTCATCAATCAACAACAGAAAATATTAAGTTTGTGTAACATGTAAAAGTGAGTTTGAACATCCTTCATGTTTGAACTGCCCATAACTGGACCATAACGAAAAAATAATTACAACTGCCATAAAAAAAGAAGAAACGGAAAAAAACAGAGGTTGGCACCACTACCTGGTAAGTTTCTTGTTTTATAGTCTTTTATAAATATGTACTAGTTACAGGAATTTACTGCTTAAGTTTAGTCTGACAATGGCAGCTACATGATGTGAATTGACACTCTGTGTTATGCTAGTTGTTACTCTATAAAAGTATAAAAGAGCGTTTGTATTTTTTCCTGTTGTTAATGAAATCTGTCAATTAAATCTGTCACTCTGGTGGTTACTTTGGTTAGCCATAGGTGTGTATGAGACCATGCATACAGCAGAGGGTAACCCCGTAGCATATGTTCGTATCATCACAGGCGTAGCAGTTGTCTGCATTCTTATCACTTTGTGGGAGTAGAGGTGTGTTTCCCCTAGACTGTGTTCGGTGAGTTAACTAAGCATTGAATTTCAAAAGATTAATTACAAGTTATATTTGTACACTTTAAATTTGATAGTTTTAATCATAGTTTAGCATAGTAAAGTTGCTAAAGTTAAAGTTGTTAGCTAGCTTTCTTTTAGCTAGCAAACATCCTCGTAAATACAGAGTACATTGTCAATTTTTCCACTTATACTTAAAATTTGTCACTTGTCTGGGTGCATTTGGTTAGCAGATAGACCTTGCAGACAGCAGAGCATGTTCAATTTGAACCTGTATATGTTCAAATTAACCAGTCAGCAGCTGCCTGCATTTTTATCATGGTGTCAGAGTAAATTTGTGTTTCCACGGTCTTGGGTGAGATAACTAATTACTGACAGAGTGAAATGTGGTGAATTTATGCCAGAGTATTTAT
The DNA here is from genome assembly GCF_963576455.1 of Neolamprologus multifasciatus. NCBI lineage: Eukaryota > Metazoa > Chordata > Actinopteri > Cichliformes > Cichlidae > Neolamprologus > Neolamprologus multifasciatus. The sequence continues at coordinate 15,461,791 of NC_140442.1, forward strand.
GTGAGTAAAAGTATTTCTATCAAATGTATTGATATTTTAAGCTCAAATGTGAAATATGCCTGAGGTTAAAGTTAGTTGACCTAGCAAGAAAAAACAAAATTGTGTGTGTGCACACAAGACTTGCTTTCGTTACCTTCTGTAATTGTAAGCATAATGTGAAGTGTGGGATTGTGGCATGTCAACAGTGGTCTTCAAATAATTAAAAAGAAAATTCTCTCACACATTTGGATATGACACAATTTTTCCAATTTTAAACTACAGTCTGTAGATTTATTTATTTATTTATTTATTTTAATTTTGGATTCATCTTTTCAGTGTTTCATTGTAGTGTTTTAGAGAAGGTTTTATACTTAAAATAACTTGTTAACTCAAAAGCCTCGATAAGTCTTTGTAGTCTTTTATAGTTCTTAGAACTCAACAAAAACTGTTTGAAATAGTCTCCAAATCTAGGTTACATTTACTTTCACTCACCTTATCCTACTGCTAGCAAACGGTGCATTGAAAGCAGGGCAGTATGTAACAGATTTAATGCAAGTTATAAAAATTAAATTAATAATTAGCAAAACACTAGTCCTATAAATGTAATATGTTTGACTTTTCGCCTAGTAAACTTTTTTATTCTCCAGAGTTCGGTGGAAACAAGAAGAGAGGTTGCAATCCGTTGCCTGATGGTGTATTTGAAAGAGAAAGAAGAGGATCTCTTCAGAGAACAGCTGGTAGGTAAATCTCACATTGTTTTGTGTTATATTTTTAAATAGCACATAAAATACCGACATGTTTCTTTTTAACCTAAGAACAGTTCTCAGAAGAAGTGGTAAAGATCGTAGTCACCAGACGTGCAGCAGTGTCTCTTCCAGCCGTCGCTAAAATTGTGATTGAGGGAACAGCTGTCCGGGAAGACCTCTCAATCTGAGCTACCCCAAACAAGTAAAGAACATTCTGTGATTCTGTGATATTTACCAAGTTGATAGGTTAAAGTTAATGTTTAATAATAAGCAGATTTGCAAAAACAAATTGCCTTACGTCGCAATGTTAGTTTTCTGAGGTATTTTCGAAGGGTGTGATTTAAAATTATTGTTATTTGGAAGACTTAATATATATATATATATATATATATATATATATATATATATATATATATATATATATATATATATATTTTTATTTTATTTTATTTTATTTATTTATTTTTTTTGCCGCTTTATTTAATATACCTTTGCAAATCTTTATAGTGGTAATGGTTGATTTATGTTGTATGACACAGAAGTGTATTACTTCGAAAATGTTATGCAATAAACTGTTTCATCAGTTGGAATAATTTAAATGGCTATATTTGCATGGATAATTGTGAGTAGGATATATGTAAAAAAGTAAGTTAGATTAACTCAACTAATGTAATTTGTCAACTCAATATTTCCAGAAATTCTAAATTAATATTAGGTTGCTTAAACTTAATTATGCTTTCACAGGTCAAAGTAAATCATGTTGGTTTGTTGAACCAGTTGAGTTAGCCAAACCTAAAAATTACTTGCTGGATTTACTTAATAATATGCAAAATTTGTAACTTAAAAAGCTGAGTGGAAATTGTTACCTCAATTTTTTTTAAGTTGAGCCAACAAAACATTTTTTAGAGTGTATGCAGGTATAGATGCGTAACAAAAGCCATTAAAAAAACAGACCGCTGGACAGAGGCCATGCCTTTTGTTTGACATCCAGGTAACAGTGAGTAATGTCGTGTCATCAGCAAACTAGTAGACCTGGTAATGACTCTTTTTTAGCACCTCCACAACGCATGTCATCCATCAACAGTTCAAATAAAGGCGACTGCTACCCTCAGGTGTAGGTAAGGTACCAGCTACAGCGGCCTGTGCCTGAGGGTAGCAGGTATATCTACAGTTGTTAGTGGTTGAAGTGAGTGAAGGAGTTTGTTGTGGCTTTTATTATTCTTATTATACATATATCATCCATTAAAGACTAGTGAATAAGCTGCATATGGAAAAACTGAGTAATATATAAGTTCTGTTTTCGAAACCTTGACCTCAGCATTGTGACGCTCAGGAACATCCCGAGGTAGACCTGTCCTAACGCCTGCCCTGCTTCATAATTTCCTAAATAAACAGCGTGCTGTATTCAAGAAAGCTTGAAAGTATCGATTGAAACCAGGAGGTCACAGAGGGCCATTTTCCCCATGACTTATACAGAGCTGGACTTCTGCAGCCTCCACCCCTGCTGGCCGTTAAGAGGAATACATGTTTAAGGCACCACCTCATCATCATCAGCACGTTTATTTTTATTTTTTTATGTTTTGGGTTTTTGAACTTTCATCCAAAAAAAAATGAAGTTATAAAATCTGATGAGGAGTCCCAGATATTTTATCCCTAATGTTGTCGCGCCCTGTCGCTCTGAGCCAAAGGAGTGAATAAAGGTGTGGATCATACGGTCATTCACGGTGACCTTCTTACCTGCTCTTCGTGAACCAAAGAAGTCCAGTTGCAGTTACATAATTTTTTGATTTATTGTCTGTGTTGGTGTGCATTTGCTCAGAATGACCTTTTTTTTAAACAAAAGAAAATAAATTTAACCACTACCATAAAGCGAGCCATACAACATGAACACGTCTTTCCCCAGCTGCTCATTTGCTATTTCAGCACTCTCTGTGATATAAAAAGGCTAGAGTTACTCTCATTAAAGTCTGTCCAGCACAGCCATGAATCACAGTCGGCAGGGAGCCTTCACCTTGTCTGACCTGCTGCCGCAGTGAGGGGAAGGAGCGCTGTGGTACAGACAGACCTCTCATGTCTGCAACCTTGCCGAGCTCTCCGCTGAGGTGAAGTTCACGGCGAGGACTGGAAATAGGATGAGGAGCTCATTAAAGTTCCAGTGCAGCGAGCAGAGGGACAGCGGTAGGATGTAAAGTAGAAGGAGATATGTCAAATCTGCAAGTGACAGTGTAATTCAAATGTAAATCCAGGGGCGATTTTAGCCCAGTTTTGGAGGTGCTTCAGCACCCCCAAAATGAATCAAAGCACCCCCAAAGATGTCTTACTTTTTTTGAAAATATTTGCTGTTTGTGGGACACACTACTAAAAGTATAAAAAGCATACAGTACTTAATTGAGATGGAACATTTTAACAACAAAAGTGTAGATAACCCCTCCCCCCTCCCAAAATGGTTTGTTCAAGCTCGGCTCTCTTCTACTCGCTCTAGCGCCGTTGCTGCCAGAGCGATGGTGGCTGAGACGCAGCAGAGTGGAGGTGGAGGTGCCTGGCTTAAAACAGGACATATTAGCTACATTTAACTTTCAGTTACTCTTTATATAGTTAGGTAGGAGTCAGACCATGTTTCTTTTTAACTGAAAAACATTACACCACATAACCTGCTGTGTTGAAAATAGGGCTGCCACGATTAGTCGACTAGTCATGATTACGTTGACTATCAAAATCATCGACGACGGATTTAATAGTCGACGCGTCGTTTGAAGCTTTGTAAGATCACAAAAGACGCAGGAACAAGTAGTAGAATTTAAGAGTGTAATAACGGACTGAAACAGAAGATGGCAGCACTGCATGTCCAAGGATGCCAGCTGCTGTTAAACCCCGAAGAAGGAGCTGTGTCCCAGAATTCATAGCGCAGCCTAGCTCAGTTTCCAACAATGGCGGCAGCTAGTTAGTTTTAATATTACTCTTATTATTCTTTCTGGGTCACAACATAAACGTTTAGCATATTTTCAGGCGAGAATGTAACTGTGTAAACCTCAAATATCTGCTCAATTTATCAAGACACCACATATTTTCAAAAGCGCTCCGACATTTTCGGAGACGTCTGTTACCCACTAGCTTGATAGCTAGCCGGGGGCAAGGCTCACTAGAGCCGCTGAGAACACCGGACTCCCGGCAAATCGTTTTCAGACCCACTGCGATCTTTTGCTACTCAGGTTAAACATATATAAGTCACTTAAATAACTTAAAAATGTTATTGTTTGGCTTTTTTTAGTATTTTATTTGTTCCTGAGTAAATTGGTTAGGCTGAGATTAAAGTTATAGTTTTTACACAGCTGAATAAACGTCAAGCAGACAACTGATTATCAGAAGTGTGAGATGCTCGAGAATATACTCCGGTGTCCCGTTATATTTTAGATAACAATGAGTTTATTAAACTTCACCGAAACAATCTGCAAATTTCATTCAAATTTAATAAACTATCATCTTGTCTTTATTTTTAGTTAGCACATACCTTAAACACTTAAAGCTGTAAGCTGATGATAGTTATATGAGAGCAGATGCTGCTGGTGCAATAAGCTGTACGCTGTACATCCAATGGATGCATGATCTGATTAGTCGACTAATTGCAAAAATAATCGGTGACTAGTCGACTATCAAAATAATCGTTTGTGGCAGCCCTAGTTGAAAACGTGTTTTCCGACGATGTTTGCTCTGTAGTAAAATTAGCGATATTTGACTGCCCTGTTGATCTCATTGAAATGTATACAGCCTATTTACAATCTAAAACATTGGTAACAACCTGCAGTGGTAACAACCTGCTGTTGTTACCACTGTCCTGTTTGAAATGTAATGAGAGAAACTGGTTATTTTGCCATATGCGCATGTGCCAATATTGAACCCAAGGTACTAACTAGCTAACTGACTGGATGCCCATTAACCTTATAACTCCTGTTGTGTGTGTGTGTGTGTGTGTGTGTGTGTGTGTGTGTGTGTGTACAGATTGTCAGTCCAAAGAGGGAGAGAGGAAAGAGGGGAACATGTGCCAGGTAAGAAAACAGACAGGGGGTACTAACAGGCAAAACAGGAACTGTTAAACTGGCAAAGAAAAAGAAAGACAAACAACTAATACAAACAACTCATACAATCTGGAAGTTGTGTTCTCCCTATATTAAAGCTGCTATACAGAATCTGCAAAACAAACTGGGTTGTCAGCCCTGGCACTGCATTACCATATTGAGCTTCAGTCAGAGGAAGTCACGGTTGCCAAAGACTTTATAAAGCTCAAGAGTGAGGCTGGTGCCATTCCAGATATGTTAACATTGTACAATCTTCTGGATAATCAGATCTTCCCCAAACTGAAAACTGTTATTCAGGTTGCCCTAACAAACCCAGTTAGCAGCTGTAGCTGTGAAAGGTCTTTTAGTGTCTTGAGTCAGCTCCATACCTGGCTGAGAAGGACCATGGGTCAAAGCAGACTCCAGCACCTGGCTGTGATGTCAGTTGAGAAAGAGATCCGTGAGAGACTTGACCACCAAAATGTGATAGACGGATTTACCAACCTCAAGGTGAGGCGACATAGGTTAAAAGAAAAGAAAAAATCTGCAGAGCCATAGTAGTATCTGCAGTAAAGATATTTTCATACATTGTATACATTGTACCAAAGGCCAAGTGTCTCCATTTTCTAATAATATTTTGTATATTTCAAGGACTCTTCTATTTTTGGAGTGTATTTTTTATGTATCTGTATTGTATTATACATACACATTAGAAGTGAATCTCTGTCCAAAAAATGCACACAGTTTACTTTTTACTCACTATGAGCATCATTTATCATTTTTCCCCAGTAATTAAGGTTAGGATATGTAATTTTTTTTAAATTCCAATCCATTCTTCTTTGGCAGCATTTTAATAACCTTGATCAGATTTGATGGTTTTGTTACAGACTTTTCAAAAAAGTGTTTTGCTATTCTTTCAAAAATGTGGGGATTAAATTGTGTTAAAATGTACAAAACAGTGATGTCATGTTTTGTGATGAGGACCCAGGCACAGAGAGACTTGATGAATTTAAGAAACTTATGATTTAATAAAGAAATTTGCAGACTTGCACAGAGAGGGTAAAATTATGATGACTGATAATGGAGATGAAGACAACAGACGATGAGGACAGGGAGGAACAGGGGTTTAAATGCACCAAGGAGGCAGTCAGAGAGAACTCGGGACAACTGGAGGCATTTAGGGATGCAGGGACTGACAGAGACGGGGAAGAAGTCTCATTGTGATGAGTAAAGTAAATCAACTGTAATCTTAAGATTTAAGAGTTCAAAACATCATAATAAAGCTTGTCCACAGTGGACTGTTAAAGGTGCGTTTGAGAAAGTGTGTATGTATGGACAAAAGGTTCGTCTGTGTTTGTGTGTGTGTGTGCATAAAGATTAGACAAATTCCCTCTTGGACAGCTACTAATAACAATATTTTTCTGGTATATATATAACTCCACTTTAACTTTGATGACATCAAAACAGGCAAACAGTAAAAGACAAACGAGTGGCATGCCAGTTATGTCATCAGTCATGAGGTGAAATCATGGCTGGTGAAGCTGGGATGTTTCTAGATTGGACACCTTGTAAGAAGTGAACAAGACACCTTCATGAATATGTAATAAAGCTAAAGGCTAGCCAGCATAAATTAGATTAGAAACTGAGCAAAGACAACCAGCAGCGTGCTAATCTCTGCTTTTTCTCACACAACAACACTGGAGAGTGTGTGAATGTGACTCTTTAAAGATGTGACTGGATGTTTGTCCATTTAAAAAGCAGGCTGCTGGTTAAACTCCGGATTCAACATGAGTGAAATTATGCAGCAAAGCCTGTGCGGAGTTCTCCTGTGACACCAAGAAGAGATTAAAATGAATGAAAAGTAAATGTGTGCTGGTGATGCTCCAGGTGGTTTGGGGGAAGCTGAAACAGCTGTTAGTTAAAGTGCTTGCACATATTACTCAAATCCACTTGTTTTGGAAAGGTTGGCTCTACCGATCCACCAGAAAACACCAACAGGCGTGCAGGTTTTCTCAAACAGCAGGGGGCGCTAGACAACAGCTTATAAATACACCCAGAGCCTTAAAGGCCAAAAAGGTTTCTTGTTCTTTTTAAGTCCACTTGATACGGAGTGATACTCACTCTGTGAGAAGACGATCTGATGCCAAACCAGTTTCTCCTGTTTGCTGTAGAAAAAGAAGTGACCACGTGGGCAGAGGTCGTTGTATGGGTGATGTGTTTACTTCTTGGGTATTGATTTAAAAAAAAGAACAACAACAACAAACAGAATGAAGTTCTTGTTCAACAGGACTTCAGTGAACACATCAGCAGTGATTTATAATGAATGAGATTCAAATAGCTGAAGTGATGAATTTAGAGCAAGAAGCACGTGAAGCAGGTCTCTGACAGCTCTGAGCTCTTTAGGAAGATGACCGCTGGATGATGGAGCCACTGTGTCATGTGGGTGGAAGGTTTTCTGAGGTAAAGGAGCTATCGTTTGTTATTCAGCGACATGCTGAAACCCAACCTGTCAGGCTGCACAGGAGTATATATTGCAGGAGCTCGCGAGTGACAGTTAAAATACTAAAGAGATAAATATCAAAGGCAAAATCAGAGCATTTTCTCTTTCCAAAGAAATGCAGAAAACGTTTGCACTTTTACAATGTGACAGACAATAACACACCACCATATAATGATGCCCACAATCTACTAGACAATAGAGCAGCGATTTAATATCCTTGTTAAAAGCCTTAAGTGAAGGTTATTATTTCAAAAAAGCCTTTATAATCCTTTCATTTCATGCTCATTTTAGAAAACAGGAGCTGCAAGGTCACATGGGAGAAAAAGCTGTTTGAACGGAGAGTGCACCGAGAGGATTTTAAGCCAAATCAATTAGCGTGACTTTATGTGCAACCTCCCTCAATGACTTGTGTGATGGAAAGTGGGGCTCTGGGAGAAAAGAAGCTGCGCACGGTGGAGAGGTTAGAGAGTCGGGCGATTATCGTGAAGCAGCGCTTGGGATCGTGAACCGGAGGATCACGGAAGCAGAAGAAAGCGGGAGTCTAGGCACATGCGGTCACTCTGTGGAGCTGAACTAAGACACTGCACTTTATAGCTAAATGCAAACATTCTCACATTACTTCAGCGTGTTTACAGCTCAGTGTCAGGCTGGTAACATTTGCAAATCTGCATTAAAGCAAAGTACAACTACAGTCAATACAGATGAGATTAGTTTTGCAGCTAGACCTATTAAGCAATAATCCTGTGAAAACCAAAAACGTAATGGAGAAAAGACGAAGAAGAGTCAGTAGACTATATAAAAGATGGATACACACTCACCAGCCTATTTTAGCTACACCTGTTTAAATGCTTGTTAATACAATTATATAATCAGCCAATTATGGTGGTTGTTAGGCTGAATATTTAAGAAACTGCTCATCAATTGGGATTTTCCTGCACAACCATCTGCAGAGTTTCTAATCCCAACAGTGGAATTGTGTCCTTATGTTGTCTATATTGTGGGCACATCTTACTTTAGATATGCTTTTTAGATATTTATTGATGTAATAATGGTGCTGCTAAACTATGTAAAATAATATATAGAAAGGCAAAAATTTGGGAAATCACATTTAGTTGTATATTTTTAGATCTTGGCAGTAGAAAGAAGAAGTACAAAGAAGTCCAATCATATCTTTAGTCGCCCTTGATCTATGACATCATTAAACACTGATGTCAATGGCTAATTTCGGGTCTGACTGAACACACATTATGGACATTTTGTAGATGAATACAGTCACAAAAGCACAATAAAGGATGATGTGCTTTAGGGCAGCCCTGCTCTGTGAGCCGCCACCGTATCGGTTTTGGTGTTCCTGTTTCTCAGTCAGATTCATTTATTTTGTCTGTGAGAATGACAAATATCTACTTTATGAGTGTCCCTGTTTTCTCAGTCAGATGCGACGCATGCTCGTTCATCATTCATCTGAGTTTCTAGTCCCCTTTTTCTGATAACCACATAAAGTACATGCTCCAATTAATGTCACAGTTGCTAATAGATACACTGAGATGATGCTGGCCAAAAAAGCCACATCCCAGGCTTTAGAAGAGTTGTGGGTGACTTCACAGTGGCTGTGTCTCATTTTAGCGTACCGGAGCTCATAAGAGTCCAATAGGTGTTGGAATATTTGAATCTGGATCAAAGTGGCGGATCGAGATTCAGGCTGCAAGCTGGGCTAAAAGAGGAAATCTGTGTTTCTCTGCTGCAATTAGCATTCCAACACCGGAGGGTGGTAGAAACTGTGGGAGTCTGGTTATTTTTATCTACTGTGGTCATTAACTTAAACACCCACACACACACACACACACAAACACTGATCACCAGGAGACAGAATGCAGAAATGCTATAGAAGTCACTAATAAAAATCAATCAATAAAAAAAGTTTTGGCGGTTTCCTTATGTGACCTCCAAGTTTAATAAAGAGAGGTAGAGTGCAGAGTAATGGCTGACTGCACTGGCACAGGAGAAGAGAGAGGACAGAGAGGGTGAGGGGAGTGTGCCTCGGTGACCACCGCGCAGCCTTCAACATATAGGAAGAAAATTACCATCAACCACCAGACAAATTCTTGTCAGTGGGGTCAGAAATCCTGACACATTTTCTAAAGCATACTCAGAATACAAGAATAGTTTTAATGTTTTTCGTAGAACTGCATTTAACTGAAACCACTGCAGTTATACTGTATGAAAAGAGAGTGAGAGCAATCATGTACCAGTGGCTGTTCAGACCTGTGCGCTATTTTTTCTTTCGCTGTGATGACTAAAATTCATTTGTGACTTTTAAAATACTTCTCGAGAAGAAAAACGCCCCTGAGGTCTAATTGCAAGCTTTTCCAGGAGCACTGACTGCTACTACCCAGATGGGCAGTGTGGGTTTGTACTTTGATCACATGATCACGTGAAACCTGAGTCAAAATCCACTCAACCTGAGAAAGCTGGAATTTTTCATGAGGATGATGATGAGGATGTTTGGGTTTTGGGGGAACATTGAGTTAAATAGGTTACTCTAAGGGATTTAGTACTTATTTGTAAATCATCAGAGACTCAAAATCAGAAGGTAAACAATCAAGTGAAATCATTTGTTCTTAATAAGAAGACACCTGGGTGGTTAAATTACCAAGCAGGTCTAGTATATTCATTTAAAATGACCAACAAACCAAACTCAGATATCAAACTTCATGTGTACACACTCACTGGACACTTCTTTAGAGATTTTGGTCTATATCAACATGACAGCATCACACAGTTGCTGCAGATTTGTCAGCTGCACATTCATGATGGGAATTTCTTGTGTCTCCATATAAATGGTAAAATGGTAAATGGACTGTATTTATATAGCGCTTTACTAGTCCCTAAGGACCCCAAAGCGCTTTACATATCCAGTCATCCACCCATTCACACACTGGTGATAGCAAGCTACATTGTAGCCACAGCCACCCTGGGGCGCACTGACAGAGGCGAGGCTGCTGGACACTGGCGCCACCGGGCCCTCTGACCACCACCAGTAGGCAACGGGTGAAGTGTCTTGCCCAAGGACACAACGACCGAGACTGTCCAAGCCGGGGCTCGAACCGGCAACCTTCCGATTACAAGGCGAACTCCCAACTCTTGAGCCACGATCGCGATCACAATCACCTTATATGTTCCATATAAGGTGATTGAGATCTGGTAACTGTAGAGGACATTTGAGTACAGTCAACTCTGTCACGACTCAAAACACATAATTCTTTAGAGGATGAAGCTGGAGGCTCGGGACAGAGATGAGGGCAGTGCTGCTACTTCAAGGACAGATAAAATGAGAGGGAGGAGCAAATGTCTGTGTTTTGTTTTTGTTTTTCCAGGAACCCCTTCAGGTCACACCAAAAAGAGCAAATACTAAAAATCATCTCCTAACAGCTTTGAAACAGAGAATATAATGACTGGGAAAGGTTAAACAGAAATTAAGGATAAATGTATCTTCAGCTGATTACTCCAGCCTATTTCTAGTATTCAGAGCTCGTATTTTTTTTTAAACCCCCACACAGAAAGGCTGAACAGCAGCACAGACCATATCACAGCATAATCTGACAAGCAGATTTTACTCTAAGGCCGTTCTTTTAGAGGTCAGACGCTTGAAGGGAATCGATATTTGGCAAGTTACCTTTCAGTCCACCGCTTCAGAGCCCAATCAGCTGCGCAGCTGTCCTGATGCACCTAATGGCTCCAGGCAAAGGACAGTGAGAGGATAGACGCAAAGGGCCTCTCCTGCAGAAACTCCATACCTGTCTTCTGCTTAGGAAGGGGACATAAACATAAATAAAGATGAGAGGAACAAGAATGCACGTGCATTTCAATGGAAGGAAAGACAAGACAAGGAAGGGAGCAAACGGGATTAGCATCATCTCTTGTGCTATCGCAAGGACTGCAGCGTCCTCCAGTCGGCCCTGACAGAGCCCATCAGTCTGCCTCGGCTCTGATCTCCACTCCATAACACACTGGCATCTGCACAGTTATCTAGTGCACACACAGACTCACTGAAAAACAACAAGAGCCCAAAGATCTCGTGCGCTGGAGTTCTTCTGTAGTCTCAAATGAATCTGAAGAGATGCTAAAGTCTTTTTCCCTCAGCTCTGTTGAAATCAGGGGTACATTAATCATTTATATCCACTTGCTGCAAGCAATATTTTCTGTATATGTATTTAGTGAGTATTGTTTGTGACACAAATCACAGGTCTAATCATGTAGCCTGCCTCTAGAGTCACAGCATGAGCCAGTCTACATCTGTATGTGGTGTTCTGCTGGAGGGAGAGAAAATAATTAGAGGGAAGTTGAGGGAGGGAGAAAAAGAGTAGAAGGAGAAAAGGTGAGAAAGGTAGAGGAAATCTCAAACATTATTAGAAAAAACGGGGGAGGGAGGGGGTTGCAATTCAGCCATGATGCACTGACAGGGTAATCTCCCCTTTGCCACTTGTAGATTCATATTTAGGTTTTAGTGAATATCTCACCAACTTTCGAACTTAGTGTACCCAAGAGAACTCACCCAGGCATGAGGAGAACATCCAAACACCTCACAGAAAGTGTGCAGAGTGGTTTCAGACCTAATAAAAAAAAAATCATCAGGTAATTGGCAGGTCTTAAAGTTACTTAATACAACTTCAGATGAACAACAACATGATATATTACACAGTGCCATTTTATATTTAACAAATATAAGCCAAAAAGGAAAAATAGTGTGAAAAACTAAGTCCACCCTTACTGTTTGCATAGGAATTAAGAGTCTAAGTAGCAGCTAGGAGCTGCTAATCAAATGCACCTGATTAACTGATTATCAGCAGGGAGTGTTCACTCGTGCATTAACACAAAGCCAAAGATTAAAGACATCAACAAAGATTTCAGAGAAACGATTGTTACTGTCCATCAGTCTGACTTTGTTTTGCAAAATTGCTTCTGAACAAACCACAAGACTTCTGGAATAATGTCCTTTAGACAGTGGAGGCCAAAGTGGAGAAGGTTGGCTATAATACCCGGCACAATGTTTGGTGAAAATCAAACATAGCATGTCGGCACACACTCCTCATATCAGATGAAAAGCATGATAATGGAGGGATGATGATTTATGTTTGTTTTGCATCCACAGAAGCTAAGCATGTTGCACTCCCTGAGTCTACTATGACATCCTTTGTACGCCAAAGTATTCTGGAGTCATATGTGAGACCAACACCAAACACTTGACCTAAATTGCCCAAAGTCCAGACACCAAACAGAATCAAATGCTGCTCAGCTCTCTTAAATGCTTAAGAGAGCTGAGGATATATGAATGTCACAAACCTGAACCTCAGCTTTTCATCTAGTTTGAAACTTTTTTGGTGAGAGCTGGAATATAAACGTGCTTATCTCTAAAGCACTTTGGGCCAGCTTCTGTTATGTAAATATGCTCTAGGCTATACATAAAATAGACATGGCAGTCCAAACTAATATTTAGACATTTTTCTTAGTGTATGTTGGAGGTATACCTTTTTTAATTTACAAAATAATCATTTATTTAACACAATTCTTTGGGCTGCACACTGAACTTAGACGATTGACATAAAAAGTCAGTTCTAACATGCTAGTATCAATCCAAAACCAATACCAGCGTTGGTATCACTAGTATCGATATTTGGATTGATCACCTACCTCTACTTTCTACTACAAGTCTAATTCTCCTGCATTTTGCCCAAGGGTCCTTTGGCAGGCAAAACAAAAACATGAACTATGAACTATGATCGGTCAGTGGCACTGGAACACAGAGAGATAAATGTCAGTGAGTGGGGCGATTGGTCAGGTAAGTCAGAGTAAGCAAACTTAGAGTGCCTTACAGGTTTTGCAGGACCGAAGCGGTCCGGGTGAGTGTCCAGAAGCTGGGAGTCCAGACGGAGTGTTTTCCGTGAATCCTTTAATTGTGGCAGGGAGGCAGGCAGGTGAAACAGATTTCCAACAGAGCTTGGGCTGTGACTTTGATTACCAAGAAGACCAGCGTCGGAAGTGATGAGTATTGCCAAAAGTTTATCAGTTTTTAAATGGTAACAAAGCCATTTCTACGCTTTGGGACTCCAGTGAGAGACATTATCCACAAACGGAGAAAACTTAGAACAATGCCGAACTTCAGAGGAGTGGCAGCCCTATCAAATTACTCCAAGCATGTTTGAGTGACTCATCCAGATCACAAAGGAACCCAGAACAACGTCTAAAGACCTACAAGCCTCACTTGCCTCAGTTAAGGTCAGAGTTCATGATTCAACAGTAAGAACCAGCCTGAGCAAAAGTGGCATCCACTGGGAGAGTTCCAAGGAGAAAACCACTGCTGACCAAAAATAACACAAAGGCTGATCTCACATTTGCCAAAAAACATCTCAATGAAACCTTGAAACCTTTGGGAAATTATTATGTGGGCTGATGAGACCAAAGTTGAACTTTTTGGAAGGTTTGAGTCCCGTTAGATCTGGCGTGAAACTAACACAGCATTTCATAAAAAGAACTTCGTGCTAACAGTCAAGCATGGTGATGGTTGTGTGATGATCTGGGGATGCTCTGTAAGTGATGGAACCACCAGAAAATAAAGAGACTTAAAAGTTCCTCCACAGTGATGCAAAAGACTCATTGCCAGTTATCGCAAATGCTTGGTTGCAGTTGTTGTTGTCAAGGGTGGCACAACCAGTCTTTAGGTTTATTATTATTATTTTTCTCCTTTAGTATTTACAAGGTTATCAAAATTAATTTGCTCTGAAACATGTAAGTGTGACAAAAATGCAAGATAATAATTCATCAGGAAGGAGAAAATACTTTTTCACCTGACTGTATTTAAAAACTCTCATAGGCTAACCCAAGACTATTACACATAAAGACCGACTCCAATGTGTATTTAAAGATCCAGGCATTAGTTACATCAAATAAAATAACATGAAACATTAATCTGAAATTGTCCCTGAGTAATTTTTACTTTTAATACTTTCATATATTATAATATTGTTATAGTTGCTGCACATTTAATTGAGTAGAAGGTACATCGGAGGAAAAACAGAGTTAAAAAAAAAATAAAAGCAGCTGAAGTGAACTCTCGCACGCTGTTCTGCTTACTGCTGAACATCATGTGGGAGTTCAAACAGAGAGAGAGAAATGTCTGAAGGTTTAGAGGGCACGATCTCCTGATACAGCTCAATCAAGAAACATAGTGGGAAATAGTGTCCATCCTTCTGTAAGTGCAAGCAGGTGTTGTCCTGCTCAGCCGCCTCTCCTGTGTTGTTCAGCTTGAGTTTGAGTCTTGTCCTCAGTTCGTCATCACTGCCACTGAGGATGCCAGTGTCCACAGTTTGGTCTGAAAAGACAGATGACTCAAGAGAGGAGTAAAGGAGACCATCTACATCATCTTACAACACCAACTATCAGCCACCTGAAAGAGTCTGGAGATCCCCGCCCAGCTCCCACTCGCACTACCTCAGGTGACCTCAGCAGCTCACTCAGAGGTTTCACACCTTTCCATCTGCGATGGCAACGATCCACGTCTTTTTTTCACGTCTTAGCTCATGTGACATCAAGTATCCTCGGGACCACCGCCAAGGGGCCATCCCCCACTCTGAAGCAGCCTCTTGGATGAGAGGTAAAGCATCTTCAAGAGTCCAGTTGCCTTCACTTCAAGCACTTGAGACTACACTGTTCCAAAAAATAGTAATGTCAAAGTATCTTACTGTATATTTTACAGTTTTGTACTGTCTTTCTAGAATATCATGAAATCTACATAAGTAGACTGTGATTTTACATGTCAAAGGTAAAATAACATAACATCACTGTAAATATAGTAAAACACAATTTACTTGTTTTGTAAATATATTTTTTTGTACATATGCATATTTAGATTGTAAAAATACATTCAGAAATGTATCATAATTTCACAAATATTTGTCTGTTATGTGAGAGAATGATCTGTTAAATTCAAATGTAATACTATGGAAAAATATATAAAATGATCGGAAAATAATGAGAATAATCAATAATTAAAGGAGTATTTGAATTATAATTTTGCTGAAAATTTCATGTCATCTACGTCTGATTCAATAATTCAGAGGTAACAAGTGAAAATATAATTAATAGGAATAAAAACTAAAAAAAACCATAAAACATTGCACGACCACGCTGTGCTAATTATATATTTTAAAAAATAAATGTAGAGGTAGGAATTGCAATTAATATAAATCTCTTAAATAATAATAATTTAATGTCTAAAAGCACTTGGGTATAGGCAGAATCCCACGTAAAATTAGCGCAACAAACTCTATTTTCATTACTGAAAATAACTGTATTTTCATGAGAAAGCTATTTTCTGTTATTTTACGGTAGTATTTTGGCGCCCCAGCTGCCGGAATATTACCATTTTTTTAAGATGTTTTTTTTAACAGTGTACCATGACGTGGATGACTGAGAACTGGCACCGATATACTCCACCCTGTCCAGTTCCCTCAAATTTCTTTAAGGACACACTTTGCACAGTACTGTATTACTCTACTATTCTTCTAATGTTAGCATGGGATCTTGAAATGTGGAGCCTGGCTTATGTTTAGCATCTTCTGCATACTTCCTTTTATTAAACTTTTTAAAATTGATTTTCTTTTCCACAGACTGTTTTTGTTTTGTTTTGTTTTTTTGCACAAAGACAGAAGACTCTGTAACAGCTTGGCAGGGTCAGCATGCTAATAATCCTCAACTCTGGAAAGGTCTATTGATCACACAGTAGCATATAATCAGTAACGTATGCTCTTGCTGATCCATTCACCTTTGATCTTTTGATTACCTAGCTGGTGAACTTTCTAAACCCTCACACTGTCTGTGCTGTAAGTAGTGAAGATGTGTTTTTAAAAAAGATGAAAAAGGATCCTGGCATGTATACAGCGCTCACAGGTGCTCTGTGGGAACTGTGACAGCTGTCTCACTTCCATATATGTGTGTGTTTGTGTGTATGCACTGAGCAGGATTTGCTCAAAGACAACAAATGTCCTTTAAATCCTGGTGTCAATTGTGTGGTGGTTTATTTGTTGTGTGTTTACCATTGGAAATTCACAGTGACTGACAATGAAAGTCCAGCCGACTGCCTGAGACCATTAGGAAAACGAGAAAAAGATAAGAGAGAGACAGCGCAGGGATTAAATTTAGCAGCTGCTGGTTTCGATCTGGCGCTCTAGAGCACGGCTGGGAATTTGAAATTAAAGTTCAAGCAGCAACAACTGATTATGCTGCTCACTGGATACTTCTTCTGGATAGTTCTTTAGGTAAGTTTTAATTCAGTTTGTTAGATACACTTATTCAACTGCTCACTAACAAAAATATCTAATCAGGAACACTTTCAACAGCCAATGTATGCAGACGAGCATATATGAATGCATGAATGAATGAAGATGTACCTAATAAAGTGTGTGTCTGGCTTTGGATGGATCTGATGGGAACAATGAAAGGGAAGCAAAACTGTAAAATATGGGACAAAAACAAAATAATGAGCTGAAATAGGCCAAATAAACCTAAGAATGAACGACATCAGCAACATTTTTCACATTACACATTTATTTGATCGATTGTAAGTAAGTAAAAACTTCAAAAATGGCTTCATAATTAAGATGGAAACAAATCATCACCGTGAGTCTTGAAAACTTGTTAAAAATGGGTATTTGGATCGACTAAGAACAGCTGCATCAAGGCGTTTTGTATTGCAGAGTGAAGAAGCACCAATACATGTTACTCTGAACCTGAACATCTCCTGTGATCAAGGACAAACACAACCCACTGGAGACAAAAGATAAAAGTTAATGACATGCAGTACTGGCGTGTAAATGCATGGGGAGAAAAGAAGAGGCGTGGATAAATAAATGTTTAGTGCATCATGGGAAATCTTCAGGATGTGTCACCAACATCACATAACCGATGTTTCCTAAACTGAAGTGAAAAGCCGATCACAATGAATCCTTCAAATACACTCACACAAATTAAGAGTTCACTCTAACTTTAGCCTTCATTAGCCTCTTTGCCTCATTATAACACAGGTTAAAACACAGTCGTTCACATTACAGTAGAACAGGTACTGTTGCTGCGATGCTGGGATGCTTCTCCTGCCCTCCACTCACAGCCTTTCCTGTCTTGTTTGTTTTTCTTGGCTCAGCAGCAGCTCTGCTGTATGACGGATGCTGACGAGCAGCAGGCAGACATCCATCTGGGAGGAAACAGCACTGCATCCTCTGCTGGGCTCTATCGCCCACTTAAAGATCAATCAGTACTGAAGGCAGCTAAGGTTAGCACCAGCAAAGCATCCCCGAGGCTTCAGAGAAGCGTGTCTCTGTGAAAGCGATGTGTATGCTGCACTGTTACTGCTTATAAATAGCCTTTTAGGAAATGCGCACATTAACGTTAACAAAGCCACTAAATTGAATTTCTCACTCACAATATAGTGTGAGACGGGGGGATCGTTTTATAGTGTAAAATTCATGTTTGTGGGAGCCTGGTGTTGTCTTTGAGATAGCTGTCAAAAGTCATTACACTTTACAGTTTTAGATTCATGCTCAACCTTTTTTCTTTTTTTTTTTGTAGCATCAGTAGGTGGGATCCGGGTGCAGTATAAAACCTGAAGCCTTGAGGTTCACATTACACCCACAAGACTTTCATATGCAGGAAGCATCCTGTGTAGATTCAGCCGGCACTTAATTAAGTGTGCGCCGATAACACTGGGTTGGATCACCTTTTGATTTTGATTCATATTGACATGATGGCATCACACAGTTGCTGGAGATTTGTCGGCTGCACGTTGTTGCAAAGTGTGCAGAGAAAATATCACCCAAACCAACAACCAACTACGAGCATGTGCTGGATCTGACTGAGAAAACAGGGACACTGCAGACTCATAAAGTAGATAGTTGTCATTCAGACAGACAAAATACATGAATCTGACTGAGAAACAGAGGAACACCAGACGCCATGAGGCAGGGAGTCATGTGCTTTAGGGCTGTCATAAAGCACATCATTGTGGTTTTGTGACTCTAATAAGGACTGTAATTTAGAAAATGGCCATAATGTGTATTCAGTAAGACCTAAAATTAGTGACTGAGATGTCACTGTTTACTGATGTCATAGATCAAGGGTGCCTAAAGGTAGCTTTTCCATAAACTATGTGATTGAACTTCTTTGTACAATCAAATGGGTCACCCCCATTAAGGTTTAGGGAATTTCTCCAATGAGTGGGTGCACTGCGATCATAAAGGGATGGATATGTTTAGCAGTAATATTCAAGTAGTTGCTTTGTAAAGTTTTTTTTTTTTGTATTTCCTGCTTTTTAAAAAAGCAAAAATGCACCTTACATAACACAGCAGCCAGACAAACACATGACATTTTCATCATAAGGCAACTCTTCTCCACAGGTGGAGCTGGAACAGTCTCTCTGAGCAGATGGTGACCATATTTCCATCTAAGTGCACTTGGCATCGTGCTGTCACTGTAATCTGTCACACACACCCATGAGCGCACGGACATCCATGAAAGAAGCACGCATGCACACATTTGCAAGTAGGGGATATAAAATAAAGGAGTACGTGCAGCAGCAAAATATCCGCTGAGACTTCTCTCACCGCTTCCTCCACCCACACAACTTATGCCATGATAATGCACTTATCACTGCGTGTGCTGCAGTGAACAGGAATCAGGATTCAAGGACTCTGTGAGGTAAACCTGCTTCACGGGCTGAAAAGCTCTTGGTAGCCATGTTTGAAAGCAGACTGGAGCATTTCAAGCTTCCTGATAGATGATTTTCATTTCCAAATACTGAATCAGGAAGTAAAAAGTCTGCCATTACAATAAAAATGCAGTTTCATACGTAATAAAACTACAGCACAAAATGTGACACTCGTGTGGCCTCGGTTGAGCAGATGGCTGGCTTGTTAAATGACGCACATTTACACAAAATTACAAAGTGCGTTATAATGTCCAATTAACCACACTGAGCTCTCAACAGGAAGTTTAATATTTTCACAGGAAAAACTAATCAACTAATCATATCAGTCGTATGGGAACAATCCATCACCATGTACTACAGGGCTAAGGGCTTCTTCTGAGCTGTTTAACAATCCTCTGAAACTGAAAACTTTCTTAATTAAACCTCAGCGAGGTCTGGATAGTGAGTTGAAATCCAGCCTGGGTCACATACTGCGTGTACTGATGCTCTGTTCACAAATTCCTTATAGATACAGCTAATGATGTGCTTAACCTTTAAAGGCGAAGCAGTGCATATTGTATTTCAGTGGATTAGCTGGTGAGTTATACGCAGTGTTGGGTAAGTTACTTTAAAATAGTAACTTAGTTACATTACTAGTTACTTCTATCAAAAGTAACTCAGTTACTTCAAGTTACTCGTTACTTTCAAAGTAACTAGTTACTAGGGAAAGTAACTTTGGTTTTACTCAGAATTCTCTTGTTAATGTGTTGCTTCCATAACTTTGCCAGTCTTCTAGCTTGCTTACTTGCCACAAGTGCACTGTGCCACCTACCAATAGAAAGGAAAAGATAATGTGCATGTTTCCACGAGAGAAATCCCACGCCTGGACCGTCATTGACTGCTGCCATGATTCTAGCCTACGTCACAGCGTCATGTGCGCCTTTTACATCCAACACAAAAACTGCAGTCGTGATGCTTTGATTGTACTCAACTTACTGTACAGTAACTCGGAAATTCTGCCTTCTGAATAGGAAGATGTAGGTAACACCAGACTGCAGATGAGCTGCATACAGGGCTGGACGGGGACAAAAAATCGGCCCGGGCATTTTGACTAGAGACCGGCCCACCATTAAAGGAAAAATCATAAAGCCTTTGAATGAAAACAAACGCTGTTGTGACAGTGATGTTCACTGTTTTGATGGTATATATGCATCAATCGTTTGTTGTAAGATTGAGATAATTATTTTTTAAAAGCTAGACATTTTAAATGAGAATAAGAAAGAAAAGTATTTCTTTGTCCCCACCTCTCCCTGTTAATGCCCTACCTGGCCCCCCTGGTAAAACTTTGCTAGATCCGCACCTGCACAGTTACCAGCTGTCAGCTACCTAAAAAAGATCCTGGGGTTATTTGTCTCTCAGAAACAGTTCATAACTTCCCTTCAACTCATTCATGTCACCTAAAAGGTAAACCTGTTTCTCCATCACCTGTTCAGCTCTGATGATTCAGTAAGGACATCTCCTGGTTTCATCTTCATGTTTCCCCCTCACCAGATAACCAAACCGATATCATGACCAGCAGCTTTTTTGCAGCTGTGGCTCCAGCAAACATCAGCTGATACTAGAAATTAATATTAAATAAATTCTAACAACAGCTGATCAAGCTTAAACGTGCTGCTGTTGTTTAACGCGACATCGGCTGGTTTCCTCTTTCTGGCGCAAAGTGGGCGATAAACAAACAAGAGAGCCGATCAGCTGATCATTGATCAGTTTTCATGATTGAAGTAGAAACGGGAGAGGGAGGGGGGAGAATGAAAGAAGAAGAGGCAGCTGTGCAGCGTAAAGACAGAATAACTCCAGCTTTGTGTCTTTTTCATTGTACCTGAATTACGGGACAAACTGTTCCTTTTCGCCTCAATAAGAAAGGCCTAATATTTTCTCTGAATACCAGACGGGACGGTTGGCAACTCTAATAACTTATGAACAAAATAAAGTTCAACATCATTAACTTCATAGTACCCACCCAGCTGTATAGAAACTCCGTCATGCTAGCTAGTACGCAGTACGGAAAAAGTCAGAATAATGAAAATAAACTCCACCTAAACTTGGTTTATATCTGACCCAGATAGACTGCAGGTCACAACTTCTTACCCGAAGTTCAGTTCACACTTGGACTGGCGGGCGCCTCGGGTCTCTTTTCCTTCTGCGTCCCCTTTCCCTCATCCACCTGCTGCCTCCACCACTTGCCAATGTTACAGAATCTGTGGTGGAAGCTCCGCGATAGCCACCACACGAAGTAACGAGTAACGACCCTATCTAAATCCTAGTAACGACTAACGCGTTCCTGATTTTGGCATAATAACTAGTTACCGTGCTCGTTACCACAATAATAACGTAGTTACTGTAACGCGTTACTTAATAACGCGTTAGTCCCAACACTGGTTATACGAAGCGCTGACGACTCACCTCCATCTGGGCTGAGAGCGCTGCCGTTGGATCTGTCAGTGCTGATCTCTACTCTAATAACTCACTATTAAGCATCTGCTGCCGATCAGGAGGTCCAGAGTAAATCAAGTCAAGCAGCCACGTCTGTGAGTCCTCTTGGCTTGCTTTACTCTCACCCCCCTCACTTTGGCTCAGTAAATACAGGGTGATCTATCCATGCGTGCAGTGAGGGAAGGCAAAAACAGAGACAAAAGCACCTACATGAAGCATAGCCTGACTTTGGTTATTTCAGTTGTATTAGATTAATGAGAATATTTCTTCAGTCATTTTTAAATACACGTTACTTTTTCCATAATAGGTTTCCAACCTTTCTTTCTTTCCATTTTTTATACATAAGGTGATGTGATAAAAGAATACATCCTTTCTGCTTCCAAGCCAGGTGCTCATCATGATCATCAGATTGATGATCTGCAAAACGGGAGCACCTCTATAAAAGCAGAAGTTTGGGCAGTTTGCTGGTCTTGAGCATTCAGGTGTGTTTTAACACGATGTCAAGGAGGAAATATAAGCTCATCAAGAAAATGCCACATACCGACTGTTCAGCGTGGTGGAAGATGGGAGACGATTAGGATTTGTTTTGTAGTCACACGACCTGGGCACTTTGCAGTCACTGAGTCTACCAGGAAGTCCTTTGTGCACCAAAGTATTCTAGAGTCTTCAGTTGTCTAAAGCTAAAGCTTACCTAAAATTTGGTAACACAAAAGGTTAATGATCCCAAGCAAAGCAGCAAATCTCCAACAGAAAGGGTGAAAAAGAAAAGAATTAAGGTGTTGCAAAGACCCAGAGAAAGTCTAACTTGATTGAAATGCCGTGCTGTGACATTAAGAGATCTGTGCAAAAATCAATGCCGACAAACTTCAGTGAACTGAAGCAACATTTTAATGATGAGTGGGCCAAAAATCCTCCACGATGATGTGGGAGACTGATAAAGTCAGGCAGAAAATGAGCTGTTGCTGCTAAAGGTGGACCTACAAGCTAATAAATCACAGCGTGTGCTTAGTTTATTCACATTTGGAGACTCCACACGGTTCAGTGAAAGCATTCAATTTAACATGAGATGATATGAAACGATTCAATAAAACGAAAGAAATTAAGAAAATTGAGTTCAGAAACTGAGCTATAAACTGAATTAGCAAAATCGTTAGCATAATCAGAATGCTAACATCCTAAAATGATCAAAATCATAACTAAACATCGGTATTTAAGCTGATGTTAGCTCTGCTGATGTTAGCGTTCAGCTGTGATTGAGAACAACCTCACAGACCTGCTAACGTGACTGTAAATGCTCAAGTTTTATTTATTGTTTACGCATCTGTAATTAGCTTAGATTCATTCCAGGACCCTCCTGAAAGGATCTTGAAGCCAGGTAGGAAACCACTGCAGTAGCAGACAGCACTCATAGATTTCTGCTGTTGGTTCTTGACATAAATTTAATATTTCCAAAAAAAGCATCAGCAGCTGGTTCTTTCAGCCACTGAAAGAGTTAAATGGTTTCCAGCATTACGATCACTGTACTAGAGAAGCTTTGCAAGTGAAACAAGTGGGGAAAGGCACGCAGACTTCATTAATAAATTAATCTTATGACAGATGACTGAAGTTAGTCTATGCTGGTATTTAACTCAATTCCAGTGCTGTGTTTCATCAGTGAACTGTCCCATCAGACAAGTGGAAAAATTCAGGCTAATTAAAATTTTGTTAAATATCTGTTTATTTTCCTTCCTTTGAATTTGGTTTCAATGTCATTATCCAAACTGCGGCCCTTTTCTTACTTTATAGGAGTCAGCACGGTCCTCTGGGGAAAAAAACAAACATGCTGCCCACCACTGATTTTCGTGATACTTGAGATCAAATTTCCAGAAAATATATATTTTTTTGTATTTCTACAAACATCCCTAAGCTGTCATCAGAAAGCAGAGCAAAGTGGCCTGATGTGATGCACTGAGCTGAATTGCTGTGACCTTCTGAAATCCTAAATGGAAAGACCACTCGAGCTGAACTTGGCGCTGCAGGTCACAGAGAAGCTAATGGGGGGTGTAGTCCTGGGAGGAGCAGTGCTTTTTCATCTTCAGCTGTGCACCGACAAGGAGAAAGTGAGAAATGAATGAAGGAGACTCTTCCTGCTGAATGAATGAGAAACATGAATAGAAAGACCTGCTTTAATGGGCCTGGGTTGTGTGCTTATTTGTAGATTTTTGTGAATAGTCCTGAGATTGATTTTGTCAAGTAAGTGCCATTATTAGTGAATGAAAAGGAAATTCTATTTAGGAAAACCAATGAATGTCAATGCTGCTCGTGTTTTCCCATCAGCTCTAATCTTTTGTAGCAGGTGCTGGATATTCATTTAAAAAGATATATCTAAATCAAAGGCAGGAATCTATCTGCTACTTGTGTATATACACTCAAGGGCCACTTTATTAGCTACTTATTGCTAGTACTGGGTTGCTACTGCTTTAATTCTTCATGGCATAGATTCAACAAGCTGCTGGACTGTTCCTCTATGGAGATTTTGCTCCATATTTACATGATAGCATCACACAGTTGATGCAGATTTGTCGGCTGGACATCCATGATATGACTCTCCCGTTGCATCAAGTCCCAAAGGTTCTCTAAAGGATCTGTGTACAGTGAGATTGACATCTTCAAGACATCAGTTGTAGAGGATTAGAGCTCGTGACATGGTGTGGTATCCTCTCAGAAGCACCCATTAGAGCTGGTGTGTCAACCTCCAGGCCTGATGTCCTGAAACTTTTAAATGTGTCCCCGCTGCAACACACCTGAATAAAATTAGTAGGTCATTAGCAAGACTCTATAGGACTTGACTGCACCCCAAGGTGGCAACCCCTAATCCTACTCAAGTAAAACTAAATAAATGTAAATAAATGTAAGCATTTGGAAAAATTTACTTTAATTGCACCATGTTCATGCACTCATGAGCTGCAGTAACATAAATCAAATGGCTGAATTGCCAGTTGCCTGTTTCAGGACACCGGCCCTTGAGGACTGGAGTTGGATGGGTCATAAAGAGTTGGACCTGGTCAGTAATGATACTTAGGTAGACTGTGATGCACAAAGTGTGCAGAGAAAATATTCCCACACTAGCAGACCAGGATAGATGCATGCTTTCTGCTGTTTATGCCAACGACTCTGCCAGAAATCCTAGACTTATCAGACCAAACATTTCCATTCTTGCTGAGCCTCTGCCAGTTATATCCCGTTTCCTCTTCTTAGATCACAGCAGTAGCACTTAGTTTGGTCTTCTGCTGCAATAAGGTTCAATGTATTGTAACTATTGCCTTTCATATCAAACCAGTCTGGCCATTCTCCCAGAACCTCCGGCATTTCAATCCAGAGGACCGTTGCTCACTAGACATTTTTCCTTTGCCTGAGTAGTCTCTGTAAACCCCGAGGTGGCTGTGTGGGGAAAATATCAGTAGATCAACAGATCCCGAAACACGTCTGGCACCAACAGCCATGCCACATTCGCTTTATGTCAAGTTGAACTTCAGCAGGTCATCTTGACCAGGTATACATGCCTATGTGTACTCAAGTTGCTGTGATGTGATTGGCCGATTAAATAGTTGTGCTTGAAGACATTAGGGTCATGCTGCAATCAAACGATGCAGGGAGTAATGTTATGATCCATTATTTTTCTAATTTAATCCAGTCGGGCAGTCTACAAAGGTCAATATGTGACACAGTTTGAGTGAAATTTATCCCACTGCTTTGATCTGGGTGCAACACTTTGAGGGGGACTAATAAATTAGAAGGAGTAAAAGTGACTAAGCTCAGATAATTATAAAAATAGATTTCCAGGTCACTGAGGGGCGAGCAGAAAAAGTGAGACACGATCTTCACAGGTCCAGAGGAAATGTGCGCCTCTTGTTTATGACACTGCGGTGCTGGAGGTCTGGCTCGGCGTGAGAGCGAGAAACCATTGAGTATTTAACAAAATGCACTCAGAAAGCACTTCACTGATGCATCATGGGTAGCTGCTCTCAAATCACAGCAGGTTTGTGTCTGAGAACAAGCTCTTTTTCGATTTAATGAAGTAGGAAGAGGCGAAGTACATTTGGGCCACATCCTACAAAAACATAATGAGATTAAGCTCTGCTCCGCTTCGCCCGTCATCCTCCTCTCGATTAGATTCACCCATTTTAAATAAGCACAACACAGAGACCGTGTCAGAGTCACACACACCCACTTTTCTCTTTTTATTCAGTGATAAATAATTTCCTATGATCATAGGCTTTACGTGTAGACATCCGATCAAGGCAAGAGACAAATTAGAGGGCACACATGTTGCCACCATTAGAAAATAATAGCTGAAACAAAAAAAAAACCCCCAACAAAAAACCAAAAAACAATGAGGTAAGAAGTTCTCTTTTTTATACATTTGTGGTGCTTCTATGTCTGTTACCTATACTGTTGAATGCACAGTGCTTTCTAATACAGAAATCCTGCCTCTTGTGTCTGTACATTATTTTAAAAAAAGAAAAGAAAAGAAAAAAGAAGTAGGTCATGGCACAATACTGAACCAACCAAGACAGGGCACTGCAAAGTGTACAGAATAGCAGTATACATCATCAGACTGAGAGTAAGAAAAGTTGAGCAGGAAACAGAAAATACAAAACAAAAAGTCTAAGACTTGGCGAGTGAGCGACTGCGATCTGGTCAACACACACACGCACACACACACACTTTCCAGGACAGGTCCTAGGGTCAGCAGCTTGCATGCTCCCTACATTTACAGTATGCTATGAATGTGTGAAAGAGCTGCAATGACTGAAGGAGAATGAATCAGCAGCTATTTCAATAATAAATCAGAAATGCTAATCGGCTGCTGGTTCCAGCTTCAGCAGTGACACCTCTTTTCCCACCAGCACAGCACTGGTGCGGGGGCCAGCTCTGCCTTGGTGTATTTTTGAAGAACTGGCTCACATTTTGACAGGTTTGATGGGGTAATTTCCGTGGGAAGAAGATAAAAATCACATTGGACAAATCGGTGGGCTGCATTTGCCAATCACTGCTGAATTTCTTACAGTAGCTCCAAACGCGCCCAGTGGGAACAGTAGTTCCAACCATCCTGCGCCGACACCCCAGTGCTGGTGGAAAACGAATCATTTCTGCCTCTTGTGACTTTTTTTATTTTTATTTGATTAGTTAAGGAAAGGCTCTGTGAAGGCCAATGGAAGATAGGATGGATACACTGTATCTGTTTGAATTTGGTGCCGTGTTTAAACCAGAAGTGTGTGAGCTACGAGGTTGTGTCGATGGACAGAAGTCAGACTTATCAGTTCAATCTCAACATTCACTGATATTTATTTTTTATCTTTCGAGAGACTCTCACGTCCCAAGGATGTTATCCATAACAAATCAACCTTGATAAGTCCACTTCTAAATCCTAACTAAGAGCCTTCTAGTAAATTCAAAACTTGCCTGAGGATCATTGTGACTTTAAACCTTCGTCTGCCAACGTGTACGACAAAATTAACGTGACATCTGTTAGTGCAGGCTAACATATCCAGTCCTGGACTTCTCAATTTTTGTAGCATTACACTGGTGCTACCACTGCCCAGCTGGGCTGAAGACACAATTGTGTTGGTTTTTACTTCCTTTAAAGATATATCAGTATAAAAGTTCAGAAATTAACAGATTATTACCTTTACTCTTATACCAGTGCTGACGAGGAGGATGTGTCTGAGTGGCAACTACTGTAGTTGCACCCTCACTGTTAGTATAAATGGTACAGAGCACTGCAATATTGTCCCATTTACATGGTTCAAACCTCCTAAATGATTATATTTGTTAAAGGAACACTATTTTTGTTGTATTTTATGCAGTTTCTATTTGTAGGAAGAGACCAGAAACAACCTCAGATATCACCCTGATGAAGGCAAGACAGCTAAGAACTTGTGGTGAGCAAAGAGTGGTGCAAATTAATCTGGACACTGATAAAGTAATTACTACAATAAAACCGTGTTAGCTTGCACACAGTGCAGACTGCGTGCAGGGCTTTCCCCCTCACAGAGGACTTTTTGGGCTCCTTTAAATGACCTTATGCCAGAATCACCAAATTATTTTTTTAATTAAAGGTTTAATTTTAATGCGAAGTGTTCAAACCTACAGGAAAATAACTCACTGAAAGTTCACTGCAGGCCAGGAAAAACCCTGCAAGGGTAAATATATTTTTGTATTTGTGTGCGTTTATGTATGTGTGTGTTGCATTCACAGACATCACGAGCAGCAAACTGAGGCACAGCCCCCCTATGCATGGACCTGACCTGCAGTCCCTTCACTGATGCACAAAGAAAGAAAGAAAGAACAAACTGCTCCTGGCTCACTTACTTCCTGTCCAACATTAAAGGAGAATACCACTGATTTTTTTGCATTCGCATGTTATTTTCACACCACTTGTAACTTCCAGCTTCCACTCAGGGAAGCTCCCAACCCACAGAAAAATGCAACACTGCAGTGATCCCTACAAAATACTTTGAAAAGGCCACTAGGCGTGTGGCTGTGCTTAACGCAATTAAGTGTATTACTATAAATACGAGGTGCGTTTATGATGATTATTCTCTAAATTCACAGTCTTCTAGTTACTGGCTGTGGGAGTGTATCAGCATGATGGCGTTAGCTGATGGCTTAGCAGAGCTGTCTACACTCACTAATACTTTGCTGCTATTAATAACACTATGCAAGGTCTTACAGTAAGTGGCATTCTCCTTAATGGTGCTTGACCTTGTATTCTGCTGCCCAGGGAGGTCAGCCTCCCCTTTGGGGCTACCTGTTCCTCAGCAGTAGCCGGCTGGAGACAAAAGAGGAAGCACACCTGCATCTTCCTCTCATCCACAGCAGCCTGTGTGTGGCCCCCCGACAGCTGTGACCTCAGCTGCTCACCTCTCCCACACACCTGGGGCTGTGCAAATGTGACAGGAGAGAATAAACCCCACTCTAAAGCCAAGCTTTTGCAATCTCCCACCTCCCCCGAAGGGTTTCCTTCAAGGGTTCAGCTCAGTGAACCTCAGTAACACTCAAACAACTTCAGTGGACAAAGGTGGTGGGGGAGGAAGAAGAAGAAGAAGTAGAAAAAAACAACACAAATTGTACAACAACAGAAAAAACACAAAACTAAAAATAGCTAAGAGAAGCCAAAAACAGCAACAGAAGCGGTCGTGACGGCGCAGATGATGCTGAGAGCGGCGAGGTGGGGCGGGTGGCTGGAAATCATGTCTAGGAGTGACTTTAGTGGTCCTCAAGAAATGTGCGCCAGCGTTGTGGTCGCGGTTGCCATGACAGCAGCACATTAAGCACCCTTTCCAACAGAACAACAACAGAGAGACACCATTTTTCTTTTTTTTTTGTCTTCTTTTTTTTCTTTTAAATCAACAGTGGCAGGGTGCTGCAGCAGCCTCGGCTGCCCTCGCACTCCCCCAACCTTTTGCGTCCATGTCCCCTTTTAGTGTTTTGTTCATTTATTCGTCTTTTTAGTCGCTGGGTACTCCACGGTGCTGCGGTCCCTCGACACATATGCAGAAACTTCCCCCGTTTCAAGCTTCTGGCCAGAGTTAGTCGTTTTTGATTTTCAGTCATTTTTGCATGTGTGTTTGTTTGTTTGTTTTTAAATCCCATGACATTTTCAGAGCCTCTCGTGTCAGTCCAGAGGCGACAGCGTTGGAGTCCTCAGCCCGGGAGGCAAACTTTGCCTGCAAACAGCAGTCCCACTATGGTGAAGAAGATGGAGAGGACGAACAGCACGTATGAGGAGCCGACCACCGTGTTGTTGGGAAGCTTGTACGGCTGGCCTCCCACCTCGTTGATATAGAAGCCTATTGGGAAGATGAGCGCCGCCATGCAGAACAGGATCACTGGAAGCAAGGGAGGGAGAGAGGAAAAATATTAGTTCCTTAAAAGATGACTCGAATTAATCTGTAGCTTTTCCTCAATGCACTGAAATCTTGTGTGTGAAATAAGCTCTGGGGACAGACTGAACTGATAAATGACACTAAAGGAGTGTCAGCTCTTATTCTAGTCTTTGTTCTCCACAGTGGATTCAGAAAATTAAGCCTAACCTCATCAGCTTGAGCAGAAAGCATAGCCTCAAACTGACTTCAATTTTCGGGAGTTCATTAGTGAGATACAACACCGCCTTTCAAATGGTGTAATTGTCCCTTCAGAAGCAAACAGACCCATGGCATGCAGATAATTCTGCCTCGCATTTTCACAAAGATGGGAGGCAGAGGCAGTCAATTATGTAATGTTAATGTGCGTCATAGATTATACATTAGTCTGACAAGCATACACTAGCCTGAGTCCAAGCTCGCCCAAACCAAATTTCGTCTCCTGTAGAAATTAGACATTTCTATTTTTAGTTAAATCTTCCTCTGAAGAGGAAACAAAAAGGGCAGCTGCGCAGACATCACTGAAAATACCTTGAAAACTTCAACATTCAGTTCATGATCAGCAGCTGACTGCAGAAAATCGGAGAAATGAAACACTCAGAGAGAGACGTGTTCATGGAAGCAGCAGCTGGAACTTTCTATAGACAGAAGATTGAAGCAGGCACTGAAAACACTTAAAAGCACATCATATATGACTACAAGGTAAACGCAGCGCTACAATCATTAGAGTGAAACTTAACCAAGAAAGTGGAAAAGCAATAACTTATAACTTTTCGGTCACATTTTAATACACTGCTCAAAAAGATTTAAGGAGACACTTGATCCTCAGCAAACGTCAGAGATGTCCGTCTGTCCAGTGAGGAAGCAGAAACCCCGATTCAGTGCTTACTTATATAAAAAGTATAAGTTAAGGTGACAAAAGGATTTTTTTTCCCTTCATCTTCAATAAACCTGTGAGGTCATGAGATCACTGAAGAGCGTTTGGGGGACTGACAGTACGGAAAGGCTGGAAACCACTAATGTGCTGTGCATTTATACAGAGTAGCCGCATGCATGCACGCAGTAGAGGTTTGTTGTTCACAGATGTGCAGCTCAGCATCAAATTCTTGATAAAATACTGATTAACTTTGTTTGGACTTTGAGTGATGTTCTTAATAAATGTCCAACATTTTCTAAGGAACCATGTCAACGTCCTCTTCCAAACCTTTGTCTCAAATATCCCAGAAATCGTCCTCTTTGCCAGTTATGCTTGCATTCTGCCATCGTTTATATTTAAATAATATTTCTTACAGCACCTGAAGGCAGCATTTTTCCACAGTTAAATGTTTTAGCAAATCTCAAAAAAAAAAAAAAAAAAAAAAAAAAAAAAAAAAAAGAGCCACCCAGCAGTAACGGGCTTGATTTCAGCTTTCAAGTTTGTAAAGTTTGTGTGTGAATTATTTGTTGGTAAATCATTAACTTCTTCCCTCGAGCTTAAATGAATTGACACCATTTCCCAGACTAGCAGAATGTAGCATTAGTTTCAGTAAATGCTCCTCAGAAGAACCATAAACAAGCTCTTTATGCCACCTCAGGCTGATTAACACAGTACATTTCTCTACAAGCTTAAAGGTGCAGATCAGTAATCACGTTTTAAGCTTTCTAAACAAGCACACTGCAGCTCTGTTTATACGCTGCAAGTCAAGTCAAATCCAGAAAAGGGATTTACCAAATTTACAAATGTTAGAAGCTGCGGTAGAAATGACATGTTTGCAGATGTTGTAGTTTCCTGAGACTTGCACTAGATGTTACATGAGAGGTGTGATTTACTGATTGAACCTTTAGTCAGGCACAAAAAACCTGTTCATCAAAGTAGAAAAGATATAGTCTTAAGATTTTAAGTTAGAAAAGCAAAAGCAATGCTGAAGGAAACGCCATCGACGACCAACCAGAACAGAACAAATACACAAAGTTCTGAGAAAGAGAGAAGATTTCCAAGGCTGAGGTATAGGACAGTAAACTCCACTCCATCAACTACTTTACCCACAATGCAACTCAACCATAATATAGACCCAAAATAAACCCCTCAAAATCTGCAACAGCAAATACATTAATTGGATTTCATACAAATATTGACACTTTCGTCACTGAATAAAAACCGAGATTAAATTTGTTCTGGGGAGACTAGATCCACTCAGAAGTGTGGAAAGGCAGGACAAGTTTGGAGGCGATCCAATTAGTTCAGCTGACTCCTTTCCTCACAGTTGAATGAAAATGCGACAAAATGTCAACATTTAGGAGGAAGAGATGGGTAGATGCATTTCACATTTGATGGCTAGGAAAATAAGATGCTTTCTAAACTGTGTGGAGCAACTTTCCCTGGTAAAACACAACAAAGTTTACACTTTAGATTTTAGTCGCCTTCATCAACTTCCGATGACATTTAGTTGACAAAAACTAAAAGCATTCAGGAGCTTGTAAAACCACATTTAGCAGCAATAGCTTGAAAAGAAAGAAAGAAAGAAAGAAAGAAAAAAACTTTTCTAAATGACTTTATTGGTATCTCACATCATTGTGGAGAAATTCTGGCCCACTCCTTTTACAATGATGCTTCGGTTCATTGAACTCTACAGGCATTTGTTGATGCACGGCTCTCTTCAGGTCCCTCTGCAGCATAACAATCAGGTGAAAGTCTGGACTTTGACTGAGTCACTGCAACACCTTGTTTCTTTTCTTTTTCAGCCATTCGGTTGTATATTTGCTTTGATATTTGGGATCATTGTGCTGCTGTATGACCTGTGTTGCCCTCTTCTCTTTAGAGAAAAAGGATTTCTTCTGGTAACCCAATTCTGCTGCCATGAATTTTAACATCTAATTGGCCTGTAGAGTGAGATATAGCTCTTGGGGTTTCCCCCCCCCCCTTTTTTTTTTTTTGCAGTTTCTCTGAGCAGCTATGAAATGGATGATGATGAAGTAGAGCTGTAGCACTAAGGTTTAAAAAAATAAAAAATTACAGAGCCACTTGAATCACAGTATGACCTTGGGGTGGCACTTGCTGGGACAGGGATTTCTGGGAAGACTGTTGACTGTCTTGAATATTTTTCACTTGTGAATTATCTCTCGATGCACAATGATAAACTTCAAATTGTTTCAAAATGGCCTCATAACTCCTCCCAGCATCAGCAGCAGTGATGGATTTCTGTTGGCACCTCAATGCTACACATCTGCAAACAGCCAAAGCTCTCACTTGCTGATGATCAGTTAATCAACTGCATTTATTTCTTGTTAAATGGCGAGAGTGTAATATTACATATACTGTATTTCATCTACGACCTGCTAAGGACCAGATAATTTTCCTTGTTTTATTATTAAACAGCTACATATCGGAGAACTCTGTGAATTTAATGTCTCAGTGTGTCTTCCGAGTACATGATGTAGAGGTCGGGCCCCTACAGGAGCTGAGCTACCATGGGACATGTTTTTCTTTTTCTGTGTTAACCTGGTTTCCTTCTGCAAATCCAATTCCACTGATTGGTGAGCTCTGACAATCACCATCAAGCCCAGTGGGATCAATTAGCTCGGTGCGTTGACCGCATGCTGGGAATCGCTGCATTTGCAACAAGCACCATTCTCAATAAACAGTGAGATGTTCTGATCAACACATAGTGGGCAAGTCAGCGGCTGCAGAGCAAGCACAGCAGAGATCAGGGATGAAGCCATCGTGTGGTTTTATTCAACTGTCCAGGAAGTAGGTGAAAAATTGAATAACAAAGCTGTTGCCAATAGCAAAGGTTCCCTTTTCTCTTCCTTCTTTTGAAAGTGTTGTAACTGAAGCTCGAGGTCCAGTTGAAACAACTTATGTAACTCACAGTGACGTTAAGCAGCAAAGCAAACTGTGGCTTTTGAATCCAAATCAATGGCTGTGCAGAATTTGTGGAATAGCTTCAAGTAATTGAAAATAACTGATCTATCAAAGAGCTTTTCACCATTTTTGTGTATTTCTTTTGCTTTAGATCAACACTTCTTTCTGCACTGCCTGAAGCAGCAACACCGCAAACGGAAACTGCATTAGGTGTCCTTTCCTACATCAGTTCAGAGTGACTTCCTTGTTGTTTAGAAAAAGTTGTGTGTCCGTACTCTAGAAGCCCTGTTGACTTATTGAGGTTATGTCATAGTGAAATGTTGTGAAAGCATACAGAGCCATTTTCAGATTAGACAGACATTATAGGAGAGAAATGCAATGCTCAAAGCACCCTGAATAGAAATCAATGCCAGACGGCGAAGATGGCAGTTTACCCCGAAGAGCCAATAACAAATCCGAACTGTGAAATATATGAGCCGGTCCTGCTCTTGCACTGATGTGTGAATACAAGTTCAAAACAGCATTAACTGTGTGGTGACAGGCGTATCAACTCATTACTGTCACAAAGATGCAGATAAGTGGTGGCAGTTTGGCTCACCTGAAAAGGCAGGTGACCATGTGTCACGGAGGTTCGATGCAGCGGTTTGGGTTCGATTCTAACCCAGAGATCTTTGCTGTGTGTCTTCCCCAAAGCTCTAGCCGCACTTTCCTATTTAAAAAAAGCTTCACTGTCCAAATAAATAAATAAAAGGGAAAAATGCCCCAAAACATCATGTTTTAAAAACAAATTATAATACATGCAGTTTCATCCTTGTGAGCTTTAAAAATTAAAGTTTAGAAGGGCTTTAAAATAACTGCCTGGAGGCAACACTAGGATAGCTGCCCAGCAATGCTTGCTTTTAAAAATGACTGGGTTACAAGTAGCGTTGTCAAAGAATGAGAATTTCATACTTTATACCAATACCCAGAAAAATATTCAATATCATTTTCTATACCACGGGGTACAAAAGCATAGAAGATTTAGTTTAAAGTAACCAGTTAAATTTTTATTTGGAGGTTTTATTCATTTTAGAAATTATTTCCATAGTTTCATTTCAGATGGTGGAGGTAAAATATATTTTAAAACTTACTAATAAACAAATACCTAACGCATCTAAATCATTAAATTATTGCACAAAACGTATTACGGTAAAGTTAAAAAGGATCTTTGGATAAAGTATAGTATTAGTTATGTTAAAATAAAGAGGTGGTAGACCGTATCAGTCACTGGATGCATGTTAAAGCTGACCTGACACTTCGCTACAGCAAAAATAAGAAACGCATTTTAATCAATTATTTTAAAGTAGAAAAAGTAGAAAAGTTTATCATCCTGTCCACATCTGACTGCAGCCTTTTTCTCATCCACGGTTCACCCTGATCCACCTCGGTCTGCAGCTCGTCACATCCTCCGCTCTGCTTTTCGGGCTTTAACCCCGCGTAATCACTCTGCTCTGGATTTCACTATTTGCTTGGCTTTGTTCTCCACACTCTGGACTCTCTCCTCAGTTTATCTACGGCTTCGGCGCAGATCTGCACAGTCCTGGCCGCTTCCCCATGTGTCTGTGACACCAACAAGACTACACCACCAGGACTCTTCCATCCATGAGCTGCAGTCCACTAGCCGAATGTTAATAACAATTGGCTAATGTGGCTATCGGGTAACTGCTAATAGTTAAATGGCTAATGTTAACATGAGCTTTACTGGCCTCTTTAAATTCTTCCTGAAGTATTGTTCAGTGTTAATAGCATCAACTACTTCAGCTGTTAGCGAGAGAAGGAGCTGTGTGCTTTGTGTCAAGCGGAGGAGGCAAGACAGCAAAGTTAGTATCGATATTGTTGCAAATGAGTTTCTTAATGTTAATTTTAGTATCTGAGTCTCAATTTTTTGGGGACAAACCTACTAACAAATTTTAATGTTTCGCTATACAGTTTCCTGAAAAAGAAAAACTTGAGACTTAATTCCTGCAATTCACAGATTAAAGGTTTTACTAGGATGTAGAATATGCATAAAATAACAGACTGACTATAAACTGTTAAAATAAAGCAAAGAGTCTGTTTTTAGATTCTCCTGCAATTTAAATTTCAGACAGTTTAAAGTTTTATACGCTTTATTCCCTTTAGGCAAAGATATACAAATCCAATAAGTGAGTCGTGCCTATCTGTTTGCCACATTACCCCAAAAATATAATAAAACTAGGAATATTTATGGGTTGGCAACCAAGCTGTAACTGCGCCTGCATTTAATCTAAACAAGATTAACAGAGTGTGACATTCACGCAGGTATTTTACTAACTAATAAACCGGTTTTACAGTGTTGTGCTCCTATTAGCAGTTTTTCATCACAAATAAAAATTCCTGCGTCATCTGATGAGGTTTTACTCATAAACGTACCGGTTTGCTTGCCTCCCGTCTGTTAGCGAGCACAAAAGATCCCAGCAGAGTAAACTTGCATCACAATTCGAGTTTAGATTCATGCCCGCTCATTACTCCGGACATGTGTTTATTCGTGAGGCGAGCTAAAAGGCAGCCAAAAATACACGACTCAGCGTTATACCTGAAAACTTGAGCAAAGTGCACTTCACGGTCAGACCCTTCTCTTAAGTGTTTCAACCAGTGACATATGGAGCCTTCAGAGAAGCAGTCATTCTTTGCACTCAAACAAGAGAGCTGCAGCAATGATCAGATTAATTCTTTAGTTGATTGACAGAAAATTCATCTAAAAACAACCATCAGCTACTTAATCATTTATGCACCTTTTCTAAAATAGTAAATGCACAATACTTGAGCTTTCAAAGCACTTTCTTTCCACAAGGCTCATTTACCCATTTACACATACTCACTCATACATAAACCCCTTTCTCTGCCTAAATCCTTTTAACTTAATAATCTCTCACACACACACACACACACACACACACACACACACACACACACACACACACACACACACACACACACCCACCCACCCACCCACCCACCAATGGATGCATCCTAGAAGCTTGCACAAGGATACTTCAACACATAAGACTGAATGGGACAGAGATCGACGCTTCAGCAGCAATGATGCTTCCAATTAGCAGAAACCTGCTCAAATGACAAAATATGCAGTTTTTCTTTCTTATGGCAACAGAGCTTTAGAAAAATAATTTATGGTTTAATCATTAATACAAATACTTGTAAAGAGTAACAGTTACCACATTACTCATGCTACAAGTAGTTATTTTGCTCCCTTGTTCAACTTGCTTATGCATACATTTTCTTTTCTATAGGATGCTGATTTGATTTTTTTAAATACTATTCAGAATATTATTTTAACATATTTATATTATTTCTGTGAATTCACCGGTGCAGCGTTTTCCCTACATCTGGGGAGAAGTGTCACGGTTTTCATGCTGTAGACTGAAGTGTTAATAAATCCAGACGATCGAATATACAGGTCTAATCTGCAGCAGTAACCACTAACAGCAACTATGAGAGTTGCACTTGCTTGTTAGTGTATCACTACAGAGACCGATGCTGCTCATTAACAGATGACTCTTTGCATCAGAAATGTGACATATTTAAATAACAAGATACTGCAAAGATAAGTTAGAGGTCATTTAGAAGCAGGCAGCACAGGTTGAGCCAACCAAACAGCAGATAACGAAGATTTTCATGCACAGCATATACTCTATATTTCCATAAGTAAGTCCTGATGGACGAGTCTCACTGCTCGTGTAAACTTTGGTGGAGGGGGGATTTTGTGTGGTTGTCTTTCCAGGAGTTGGGCTCAGCCCCTTACTTCCAGTGAAAGGAACTCGTAATGTTTCGGCATAACAAAACTTGGTCTCTCAAGTTCATATGTGTGTGAAGACAGATGAGAGAATAATTTTGGCAATATAGTGCATCTTTTGGGCTCTAAAAGGATAATTTAGTAGCTCTTTCTGTGAAATGTTTCAGTACAACTGTTGTATAGGGAGTATAAGCACATGCTAGTTTTTCAGATAGGACTGCCTGAATAAATCAAACCTGAATTTTGATTCCATTAAGCTTGTTTGATGGTTCTTCTTTCAGCAATCAGATTCTAATAACTTCTTGTGCTCTGCAGTTTTACCCCTGGAAACATGTGTCCACATCAGAAATGGTTCAGTGCTCCACCACCAGTGTGAGCACCACTGGTTTATGTTGCTGGTAGTCTCTGACTCTCCCTGAGTGCTAATGTTTTTTGTTTGTTTTTAATTCAGGTCTTTAAACAGTATCTCTTATTGTGCACCAGCAGTAGTCACAGATTACGTTTTAATCAGTTAGACACAACACAATTCAGCTCTGACATTGCAACTCATAAACCTGAATCACATAAATGTGCAAATACCCAGAGAAGGACCATAAGCAGCAGTTTAACCCCCTTTAAGAATGAACGCAAGATTTCCTCAACTCATATATTTGAAACACGACATTGATGCCTTGACTCACTTTTCTCAGGATGGATCACAGATTTTTAATTCAAAATTTGCAGGATCTGGGTGGCTTCTCTTGCAAAACAAACAATTAAAAAAGGATCAATAGGCTATTTAATAAAGTTGGCATCCATGGAAACCAGTTCAGTGTTAAATCTAGAAGAATGATTCTGTTTAAAGTGGTAAAAAAAAAAAAAGAAGCTGTAAATAGTATCTAAAGAGAGAGAAAAGGCAGCTTTGTTCATTTTCTAACTTTATTAATTAGCGAATGGTTTGCAGTTACTGTTAACGAATCTTAACAATGACATTTTCTATAACTCTACATCCACTCCACCCCCACAGATGACCTTCATACTTTGGGGAAAACGCTGCTGGTGTGCACACAGCGATACACAGAGGCGGGCCTGTGCCAGTTACACAAAGCTGTCCATTCACGTCCCGATGGCCTGGAGCCAGTAACACTACACACTGCCCACCTCCTCTCAACCTTCATCACCTGTTTTGCCCAAAATGAACCAGCCCTGCCTTCTTGCTACCAGCTTCACTCTATTCCTCTCTTTCCATTTGCATCCTTACATGGGCAACAACCTCTCACTTTATGTCTAAAAACAAGATTACTCGCTCAGCTTGCCATCTTTACCATCACACCAGTTTTTTTCTCACTTAATCCCCCCCCCTTCTCTCAACCACATGAAATATTTTAGACATCACAGCAAAGATTCAGCAACATCAAGCACTTTTCTCCCCTTTTCATCCACCTTACCCGCTCAAGAGTTACAAGAGAATCCCAGGTAGACCATCAGTCTCTAAAGTGCCAACTAATGGGGGTACTAAAAATAGAAAAAGTGATGCTTTTCTATCACTTCTCCCTGTGTTGCCACAGGCGTAGCTTCATCTCTCAAATAGATCACAAGTCTTTTCCTCCTCCAACCTTTTTTTCCCTCATTTATTTCCTTGCTGGTAAACGTTTTCATGCTTTTAAAGCTGAACTAAAAATATACCTCTTGTCTAATATGCCCAGCAGAAGCTGTACATGGGAAGGGAGGAGGATGGTGGTGGTGGGGGTAACAACTGCTCACAATTGCCATGGCAACGCTCTTACTTTCCTTTGAGTACAGTCGTTAAACAATGACTCGACTGCTTTCATTTTAGCATGTAACACTGTTTTGTGATTAGCAGACAGGCAGTTTGTGCAGTGGGGAAAAAAACATAAATCGGGATTCTGAAAGGCGGTGATTCATCACATGATCGGGAAAAAAAATATAAAAATAAAAAATATGACTCCGCAATCGGCCAGGCAGGCAAAAGAAACGTCAATGTTTATGGAGAGAGAAAAAGAAATACACAGGCTTTCAAACAATTTTTGCAGGGCATTGTGACTTCACATACCACTGCAGCATCTGTACGAGTACGTTCAGTTTGTCTTTGTCTGACCAATCAAATACCACCCTCCTACGCGGCCTTATGAAACCAGCCCAGCCACAGTCAGTACGCGAGATGGAAGTTCTTATCGAATGGTGGAAGCGTACCTTTACAAAAATCATGTCTGGGGGGGGGGGGGAGAATACAGAGGAGCTGCGATTTCAAGGCAAAGAGGGAGATTTAAAAAAAAAAAAAAGAAAAAAAAAAAAAAGAATTGCCGTGGCACATAAGCCACCCACTCAGGTATCAGACAAACTGCATTACTCAATATCGGCTTCAGGGAGAAAGCATAATCGATAAGAATGCAACAAAATAAAAAAAATTAAATAATTCTCATAAATGTGCAAATGCAACAAAACACACACACACAAGCAGGTCCTCGCATCACTCTGAAAAACACAAACTGACTGATATCCTGTGCGTAGCCTCGGATGTTTCTGCTGCCGTGCACATTATCGCACATGTAAATGAGGAAGTGCAAGACTCGGCTAAAACCAAATTTCCACATCGATTCAACCTAACCTCCTCCCATTTTATTATTCACTGCTCTGCACAGATGCATAAATATACTGACATGGTGAAGGGGAATTTCTAAAGGTCGTCTCATCAGTTTCAGGGAAAATGTTCACTTACTGCCAGTGAAGGCGATCCAGCGGGCATATTTGGTGGCTTCTCTGCGCCAGTGTGATGCCACCAGCAGTCCACAGGTGACTGTGAGGGAGATGATGCCCATGATGATGAAGAACAGTGTGGTGACCCACTCTGGGGGCAGCCTTGGTGGGATGCAAGTCCGGTCTCGTCCGTGGATCGTTTGACATTGCCGGACCAGTCCGACTGTGAGGGCTCCTGCAGAAAGACGACGAGGGTCAGTGAAGCAGACATTTTAAGTCACCCTTCTCACACAAATAAATAAATAAAATGAAACAAAAGTATTTGCCGTTTTCAGATGATCTGCATCAGGACTCTTAACGAATCCAAAAATATATTACAAAGCTATGGGAGGGGGAAAGGTTTCAGCTCCACTGCTAATCACTCGCACAGCAGGGTTGCAGTTAGGAGGGAGACAGAGACACACTGCAGACTTCATTTCCCACTTCCAGCATAAAGAGGATGTAATCTGTAAATAAGACAACGGGAAATCACAGCTACTGTCATTCACATACAGCAATAAATGATAAATGATGTGGAAACCTGACCTCACAGACCCACAGTCCTGATTCAGACTTCTGTAGTGAATCTTCATAGAGGCTATAATATAAGCTATAGAAGTGGATGATAAATCAAACTGGCATTTAGTTACATTGACAGCACAGGGTTTCAGAGAGGTTTGCAGTTAGTAGAGTTGGGTGGATTGACGCAAATATCGATAGTGCCAATGCTGGTATCGGTATTGGATCGATACTAGTGCAAGAGGATCAACTGTTTCAAAATACACAAAAAGCTGAAAGGTGTTTTGTTGTATTAACTAATTATTGTGGAAAGTAAAAATTATTTTGATTTAGTAATCATTAAAATATGCTCAGAATTTGCAAATTGATGACAATTCATCTCATTAATCATGACACGCTGCTCCCCCTACATATAGAAGTATCAGTATTGGTATCTGTATCGGCAATGTTGGCCGTGCTGATAATGGATCAACACCAAAATTTGTAGTATTGCACAGCACTGACAGTTAGGGTGTAAATTTAATGCTGAAGCATAGATCTCCAGTAACTGTGCCTCTAGAAGTCCCAGTAAGAAGAAGGACCGAAACCACAGGTGAAAAAGTTGAGAAAAAAGAAAGTAAAGAAGTAACAAATACTGTAAGTACCCCCATCACTGACTGCAGAGGAAAGTGTGACGCAGGTAAACTGAGAACACAGTGAACAAGGAACAGGTGAAGGTACGATGAGAGGAAAAAAAACGTAAATCCTTAAAATGCCACTAATTCACCCACGAAAATGAAACAAGGACTAACTTTCTTCACACTGGTGGGCCCAATTATTTCAGTGGCCAACATTTTTTTTCTTGCATTTTCACACTCAAGCAGAGAGGGTGAAGACTAAATCAATCCAGCCAATTACTGGATGTATCCCACACAGGTTTGTTGCTAATCGCAGACATGCTGTAAGAAACTGCAATAATATCAGACAAATTTTGAGCCGCTTTAACACACTCAATATCACACAATTGGCAAACAAGCAAAAGATCCCCAGTTTTCCCTGGGAGGAGACAGAAATCCTTTTGGGGTTGCATTGGAAGGCCATTCAGTGCAAAAATATGAGAAAAAAAAATCAAACATACAGAGCTACCCACTGTGTCGAATATGAATAAGGTTTTTTAAAGACTAGAAAATATACCTACTCTTTAAATCCACCCTCTCAATCTTTCATCTTCTACACACAATTAGAGCCCAGAGACTTTAAGTAGTGCACATCTGCTATCAGAAACATGACATTGCCTAATGTTCCACAGTACCTATCCATCTTTGATCAGGCATGGGAGACAAATAGATTAGCTCCTCAGGCTGAGTCATTAGCAAACCTCTGCCAGAGTGTGAAGGCCAGTACTCAGAGCGGGATCATGCTCCAGCAGTACAGCCACTTTGGAGACACCATTCAATTAAAAGCACATCCTCGAGGGGATTTTCTACCTGAGTAAGCAGAACAGCGTCACACTGCTCAGGTCTTTGCTGATCACAGGTTCAGGGCAGACGACAGACTGCAGGGCTAAGTAGTGTCTATCTGGAAAGACTTGTGGGGTGGAGGGGGATTCAGGGTGGGGTTTCATCAGAGGATAGTGCACACTGGCATAACGTGATGAGCTGTCATGTAATTTCTTCCATGTGTAAATAACTGAACGGGGATGTGTTTAGAAAGCTGACAGCTCATCAGAAATCAGACAAGCAGGGTTTTGCCAGCATCCAGCAAAAAAGAAAAAGAAAAAAAATACCCAAAGAAACCTCCGAGAGAGGTTTTGGCTTTGCACTAAGGAAGAAAAAAAATCAGAAGGGTTTCATTTACTCAAGCACAAAATACATATTTATTTATTAAATGGCCAGTAATAACAGAAATTTTGCAAAATAAGGTAGCACGGGGTTACTGCAACTATGTGGACCAATCATGCTTTCATGTGTAGTCACCCCCCCTAAAGACCAATTATGAGCCAGGAAAAAGTACTTCAAAAGGAAGTGAAATAATATTTGTTCTTCCCTGTGAGCACTCTTTGTCCGCCAACACCTTTACAAATAACAAACACTGAGACTTCTTTAGATTTAAGTCATCCAAACAGCTTTGGGTGGGTTTTTCTGTGAGTTGGGTTTCTGGAAAAGATGACTGTTTTGGTGAAAATAATGATTTTTTTTTTTCCCCGCAAAAAACAGCAAACACTGAGATTTAACTTTCTGCAACATGGACAAAATAATTGTGTAGTTTACCTTTTTTTCCTTTTTAACAAATAAACTGATAAAGCACTTTAATCAATGCCTTAAAGGGATTTATACAATCATGCACACACTCGCACTTCATGGTTTTTGGGTTAAGAGTGTCGCCCAAGGACACTTTCACGTGTGGACTGGAGGTGCCTGAAATCAAACAACTGGCCTTCCGATTAGTAGATGGCACATTCTACCTCCCAAGCCCCGATCAGTGTTCCTAGCTCATTATGGCTACAGTAAGCCAACGATACAATAATCACAGTTACGTCTTTACTAAAATAAATACAAATGCCTCAGTATGGGTTTCCCAGTTCGGTGGTTGCCTCGCTCAGAGTTCTGCCACAGATTTGTCTTCAGGATTATTTGTGTGCCGTGTCTCTCGTTCATGTCTTTATAAAACTTCCTCCAAAAAGTGACTGTGAACTGAGCACCACTGTAGGCCAAATCTCTCGAGAGTAAATAAAAACACCATTTGTATATGTAAAACTGCTAAAAGAAAGTTAAGTAATTGTTAGCTGAAGCTCTGGTGGTGAAAAGTATGCTCAGAATAATTCTACGATAATTTTCTCTGCTGTTTTAGGACATAATCTGAGAAAAGAAAAATAAAGCAGTGGTAAACACTGACCACAAAATAACCCCATTCAGTGAAAAGGCAAGGCTGTGTGGGCGACATCATAAAAGTTCAACAGTGGCTCGGCAGGTGGGCGGACGCGAGCGTGAGACAAGTATGCAAGCTGGAATTTCAGAAGGTCAAGTGTGGCACTTTGTTCGTCTGGCACCCAAATCTAGACATTTTCTAACCTTGGTACATATTAAATATATGATGCTTAAGTGCTTGAATCCAAACAGCCTGTGTGAGAGAAGTGCTCTTGTTGACCCTGGGGGCGTAGTAAGCTCTGCAGGCTGTCCAGAGGAAATCCTGTACCCTTTTTAACAGCAAACGAAAGCATAGCTTTTACGCCAACAACCAAACACAGCCCAGCCCACACAAAC
This sequence comes from Neolamprologus multifasciatus, assembly GCF_963576455.1. NCBI lineage: Eukaryota > Metazoa > Chordata > Actinopteri > Cichliformes > Cichlidae > Neolamprologus > Neolamprologus multifasciatus. The sequence continues at coordinate 15,505,348 of NC_140442.1, forward strand.
AATGCCAGTGGCTCAAAAGAAACGCCTCTGGAGTCTTTAAGTGTTGCATTATAAAACTCACAGCTCCAGAGAGAGAGATATCCACACTGGAACACCACCGATGAAACATATGCCTCACTCCACCAAGTAAAAATGTTGTTTTCTGCCTTCAATTTTACCCCGCAGTCTGCCTTATTGCTTTGGCAATTTAGTTCTCACTGTGCAGAACACTTACGTAATAACAGCGAAAAGAAAAAGAAGAAAAAAAGCAGGAGGTCGTGGTTTATGACAAAACTGGCACCTGAATGACTCACAGCTTACTCAGTCTATTCCTCAAGTCAGCCCAGTATTATAGAGTAACCTTGAACAAATTAAAGAACAGAAGGTGAGTGAGGACTGGTGCTGGGAACAGCAGAGCATTAGGCCAACGTTTGATAGCACATCTTAATGGCACCGGTTTACGACCATTTCCCCAGGATCCTCTGGCCTCCTGCTGTTTCACAAGCTCTCTGTGGAATTTCTGCCCTACAGCAGGCAGGCACGCTATGGTACATGGACACAGGCAAACAATTCAACAAACAGGCGCACAAACTGTTCTAGTTTAAACTTTTACAGTTATAAAGCAACAACAACAACGTGTTGCGCAGCTTTTTTCTGAAGATACCACATGATGTTCTACCTCAAACTTTGTCCAAACACACCAACAAGAAACAAATTTCAGGTGGATCAACTGACGAGCGGCACCAAGATAAATAAGGATCGCTGTGAGTTGTGAACAATGCAAAGCTTTGCTAACAGAGCTTATGGAAAATGGAGCTGGAAATAAGTACAGTAGGCCTCCTTTTGAAGTCAAGAGCTGATCTGGGTTCAGCGAAAAACTAACCTGCTGCAGCGTGGGTCTACGTGCCCTATATTGTGATGCTAAGTACACCAACTTCAATCAGTCTTGTGGGTGAAAAACTAGTTGATTTAGTCCATGTCAAAAAGTTCTGCAAACAACCCCAAAAGGTTGATTCTGTTCATCTGGACGTAGCATCCAGATTCTGATCTTCTGGATGCTCCGTCCAGATGAAGTTACCTTACTGAGTACGCATCAAGAAGTTCTACAAACAACGTTTCTTGGTTGTTACAGCCAGCATATCTGCAACTTCAACTCGAAGGTTTTGTGGGTTTTTTGTGTGCGTTTGATGTTAAAAGAAATGTGACACAGTAGTTCAGCTTTGGCAGCTGTGGAAACCACTAATCAGACCTAAGGCTCTTTTCAGCCAAAGCAATGTTTCCACATGACCTAGACAGCAAGTCAAAAAATAAATAAATGCATTTTTTAAAAAAAAAAAAAAAAAGAGTCCTTGTTCTCCGCTGTGGAGCAGCACATGAAGTGTTCTCCACTTGCTCAAGGTTCTTGTTAGTTCCCAATAATTCTCCTGTACAGAGCAAGGACTGTCTACAGATGGAGTCCAAGATGGTGGAACAGGAGATTTGAGTGTCTCACATATTCTGAATATATTAGCTATAATGGCCAGGACTGGCTAGCAGAGGCTAAACTTTCAAAATAAGAGCAAAGGGGGATCATCCACTACTAATACTAAAAGATGACATAGTAATAATTACAACAACAAAAAAGAAGAAGAAGCAGCTATCTACCTAAGTAAGTCCATGTGTATAAAATCCTGCAATGGCAAGATAAGAACAGGTCAGAGTGAGGATTAAAAAACTTGAAGGTGCTATAGGAAGGTAAAGTCACATTAAACTTTCTTTAAAACCAGTGCCAAAAAGTCACAGTTCTGCTGGGGGTCATAAATAATGCTGAGCAGAGAGATCGCAGTCTAAGAACGAAGCCTGAGCTGCTGTAGTTTTTGAGCCACATAGCGAGTGCATGTGCGTTTCTTTCGGCTGATTAAGCACATCACAGCAAGACAGCCCGGTGGGCTCTGACTTGAGAGCCCACCGGAACCAGAAGATGATTACAACCAGACAGGAAACGGAGGTTCGAATTCATGAGTCACACTACATACTTCAATTAAAAGTGAATACAAGATGGAGCAAACATTCACAAGCTGTAACGTGAACACATCCTCACCCTGCTAGAAACAGGCATAAATCAAACGCCAACAATTCTCACGTGGCTTTTGCCCTCTTTCATTAGCGGAAAATAATGGGCCAATTCTCCATTTGATGCCCTGCTTACATTCACGCTCCCATCACGCCCTGTTACCCCGCAGTCAGCTCTGTGCTCACTATGATCAAAACACTCCTCTCGCCATGTCTCGGGCCAAATGAGAGGAAATGAGCGCTGTGTCTGCTTATCTTCAGCATGATGATGCTGTCATTAGTAGAGCACAGGGGGAGCTGATGTTTGTAAGCTCTGGAAGGATGAGTCAAACAGGCCTCTGAACTGTGGTGGGCGTCAAATAGGCAAGTCAAGGCAGTCAACAGCTGCTGCTGCTGCTGCTGGAGGCTTTTCCAGTGCCCACTTACATGCAGGGGCAGTGGAGCACAGCTGTGTGCGGCCCAAACGCACATGTAAACCAAGGCAAACCGACGACAAATGGGATACAAACACCGACATGAATGAAAACGTATGACCCAAAGGGTAAACAAAGAGAAAAACACTTCTCAAAATATAAAACGATGCTCGTAGCTGCAAAAAAAAAAAAAAAAAAAAAAACCAAAAAAAAACAAACAAAAGAGAGAGAGAAATTAGAGTAAACTACATAAATCCCCAAACTTAAACACCAGCCTGACAAAGCAGTTTTCATGAAGACCTTCCTCACTACCACAGTCAACAATGACTGTATGCTAAATGGACAAACCTTACCATCCAGAGTAAATTTAAAAGCATTTAAATAATTTAAAAAAAAAAAAAAACATTTACTAAACACTCACTAATATAAAAAGGACACCATCAGCCCACCAATAAGTGATTGCTAGTGTGTTTTTATTATTTGGAATCATTTTGACTTTTAACCAGAACACAAGAAGGACCCAAGGCCCCAGAAACCAATCAGCGACTCCCTGATAACTACCAGTTGCTAGGAAAACACCTGCTGGTTGTTGTCGTCGTCGTCGTCAGGTGAAACTGGTTGCAAAAAAGTATACAGTGCTGCACCAAAAACCTCTTTGGATTGCTTTGGCCACTGCCGCCCATAGCTTGCAATTACGGTGACTTGTCCCCAGACACTCTCCAAGCTGTAGCAAAGCTGAAAAGAGTAAAAGCAAAAGTTGCGTCTTACTGATGTAACCACCACATCTCAAAAGACGCACCTTTTACTTTTAATTTGGCGTATTATTCCAAGATTTAGACTTCTGCAGGAAATGTACGTCATCACTCAACTGGAAACCCCTTTTTAACCTCCTGCAGTTACGTTCAGTGTTGGGGAGTAACGGAATACATGTACCGCCGTTACATATTTAAAATACAAAATATGAGTAACTGTATTCCGTTACAGTTACCGTTTAAAAAGGTGGTATTTAGAATACAGTTACTTTGTTGAAATAAATGGATTACACGGCGGTACTTCCCTGTTTCATATTGTGGCGGGTCAGGAATGTTGGGTTTTGTTTGACAGCTACGTTCTGTTGTTCCAGGTGGCAGCGTTACAGTTGCCATGGTTACAGGGTGACGCTCTCTCTCTGCGTGTTTCCTGGGTGAGAGAGCGCCTGTTGTTGTTGTTGTGCTAAGCTAATAGGCAGAATGCTACAGGTATAGCTCTAAAGAATGTAGCATCATAGGCAGTGTAGTCCGTGCTGCAGGGAGAATGGACTGACATACACGTTATGTGTCTGTGAGCGAGGGAGGGAGAAAAAGGAAAAGTACGAGCTGTCATCGAGCAAAAACGGGAGCTGGAAGCATGTAAATATAATAATAACCACTGCAGCCAAGAAGAGTGCCTGACGAGCCCAGTTGTAAGTAAGCTATTAAGACTCGACTGTACACCGTGTTCGTGTTTTCCTCCAAAAACAATAAGTTCCGTTGGAGCAGCCTTTCAACGCCTCTCTCTCTCTCTCGCTAGCAAAGTGACCCAGACAACAAAGTAAAGCTAGTTTTCGGCTACGAGCCCGACACAGAACCCACCGTATTAGCCAGAGGTCCCTTTACTACGGTTCGGAGCCGCGAACCTTCAGTAACAGTAATAAATCACAGCAATAGTACATTCATGTAGTTGTAAACAGCATGATAATATATTAAGTAATCCAAAGTATTCAGAATACGTTACTCTTATTGAGTAACGTAACGGAATACGTTACAGAATACATTTTGGGGCATGTATTCTGTAATCTTTAATGGAATACATTTTAAAAGTAACCTTCCCAACACTGGTTACGTTCCACATCATTCAGTCGTTGTGGGCTGCGGCAACCCAGTGTGTAGTTAAATGAGTTAGGTGCATGTCAGATTAAGTGTAAGGTTGTGTAAGAGACAACGTAGTTTTTTTTGAGAAGAAAGAAAAGCTGTGTGCACAAAGGGAGCGATGCCAAGGTGACAGTTGGATACTGCAGACTCTGGTTGCCAAGGTAACCCTCTAACGTATTTAGTACAAGGTCATATGTCAATCACTGGTATTCTGCACTGTCACTAGTAGTCACTTTAATTGCTCACTTCATATTGCTAACGTTTTGGGGTTTTTTTGCAGTTGCATGTAGTCTCTTAAAGATCTACATGCAACTGCATCTACATACAACGACATCTTTAAGTCTCTTAAAGATGTCTAATGGTCCTCCACGTTACTGTGAATCACTTCCTGTATGGACATAGCTTAAAGGCCATAAACTGATCGGGGCTGTGATGTAATTTATAGGGTGCTGCTGCTTTGCAGCACAACTCAGCTGTCATCATCCAAAAAAAGTTTATGTAAAGTTTTGTGAAACAAGTCACTTGAACAAGAACTGCAGCTGTCGCATCCTATATATACACTTTATTTGTTAATAAGTTACCATGTCAATTTCTCCAGGAAGCAGGTCATTAAATTATAAAAGAATAAGTAGCCATGTAGATCCTTGTTTACAAAAAATGTATTGCCTTCAGTTATATGCCTCAAGACTACACATTTGGTGCTTGAAGGTGGTGAACATGGTCACATCTCCCACCTCTGCAGCTGTGTTTGTGTCCTTCCAACATTTCAGGTAAACTGCAGGTCAAATCTGCTGGCACTGCAGCCCTGTAACTAGATAATGGGACAGACCGGTTTCAGTTGCTCTGTATCAATGACACTGTGTGCCCTTGTGCTTTGAAAAGAGACACCTAAAATAACAGGATTCAATAGTCTCCCATTTCATCTATTTTAGGTATTGTCAGAATTACAGCAGCAGTTCTTCAGCACTTGACTCACTATACTGTAATGTTGCCAAACGTTGCTGTAGCCTTTCAGTGTTATGTAATTGTTTGTGGTTTTACAATGTTTTTTTTCATGATTTTTTTTGCAAGTTGCTGAAATCAGTCCACTTTAAACCATCATCAACTACTCTAAACATAGTCCATTTAGATTTTCGAGCACAATCAAAACCCACAGAAGCATATTAAAGCTGATGCAGTCGAAAATAAATTTGTCTGTTTATTATTACATAAGTGATACTGAATAGCAGGCACTTAGGGGTAATATAAACATCTCATGCTTAAATGGAAAATTCCTGTAGTGGGTAGGTTATTTACAATAAGTGATGAGAAGATGATAAAAATGTAAAATGCATGTGTCAGGAACTTACTTGAAGATTCTTGATAAGTCATTACTACCGCCTTCTGAGCACATCAACAGGACTTTTTGTTTATTTCAGCTCATTCAGTAGCTCACTGCATGCAATAAAACACATCCAAAGTAATCTCAGGAAAGAGTTTTGTTGGAACGCTAAGTGTTGGTGCGCTCTACTGACAAGAGCACTTGTACAAAATAGATTTTGTGAAGTGGTTGCCTTTAAGGTTTGAGACTGAAATTAAAGTTAAAAACGATGGTACGCATGTCATCAACGGCTTTGGATCCAGCATCCTGAACCACAGAGGTGTTATGCATTTTTAAGTGCGAGTTGCACACACTCTTTCAGAGGTTACTCAGGCTCAAGAGAAAGACATCCACTGTAGTGACGAGTTTCTGCAGGAGGGCAGTCGTTGGCGGAGCTCTTGAGAGTCACAGTTTGTGTCTGACATTGCTATAACAATGGCTTTGTCTTCAAGCTCGTTGCAGGAAATCAGCCTCAGCTGTTACAGCCTGAGAATATCACACTGAGGTGAGGACAAAGTCATAGATCCACTCTCTCTGTCTGCAGTGCTGAGGGAGAACAGTGGTCACCCTCGTACTGGGCACTTTTACAGGGGGGTTGTCTTTACGTGAACCAAACCCAACTGCAATCACTGCAGGCAATAACAAGAAGAGGCAATCGGTGCCAAATTATTTTCTGAGGACATGTTAAGTCGCTTATTCGTCATGCCTTCACACGACAGACGGAGGCAAAACTTCAATATGTCTTGAGAAAGGTCAATGTGACCGTTTCTCAGTGCTCCGAGTACAAATACACTCGTGTGCAAAGATGGTGATCCGAGGTCCTTTAAGGGAAGCACTGAGCTTTCGGATAAGACAACAACAAAGCTGAAGGACACAGCTGGCTGGAATGCGAGGACTCTCACTCCTTAATAGATTCAAATAATGCCACAAGGTATTGTACGAGGTAGATCAATTAATGGCAACAGCTCACAATACACTGATAAACTCAGGAATTACTTTACGTCTTCTTTTTTTTTTAAATACATAAATGAAAGGTTATGGCTGTGTGAAGCTACTAGAAGATCTCTTACATTTTCATCTCATTTTCATAGTAGCGCTGTCCAAAAATATTTAGTTTGTCCAGGTTTTTTATTTTTTGAAAATAGGAAGGCAATGGTTTAGACTCCTGGGAGGTCCCATCGTTATATATAGGGATCAGTGTGAGGCACTGATGTTAAAGAAAGCTCTGCACTGCTAGCAAGGCATGGACAAGTTGGCTTAAGGCGTGACAAGTAGCCCTAAGGCAAATTAACGAACACCAAAAGTCAGATAGAAATAGAAAAACCACAAAAAGTAATGCTGCATATCTTCTTCATGAGACCATTTTCTTCCTAAAATATTTTTTAACTGGTGCCTGGAAGGATGTTAATGATGGCTAGTCAAATAGTTCCCAGAGAAAAATCAATGAAAAATGATGATCCCTAGTTTGTGTGGGCGAGAATGAAGCCAAACTAGGTAAAACACCACTTTTACAATACAATTTGTTCTGCATTAATTTTTCCAGTAATTTCACACACTGAAGTTTTATATGTGCAATGCAAGCGTGTGTTTATATTGGTTCACTGTAAGGATGGGAAAGAGTAGTTTGAACATTTTTTTTAATCTTTGAGAGGGGAGGGCCTGCAGAAGAAGTCTGAGAACCACTGGGCTAAAAGGGGTTTGATTTGTGTCTATGATGACAAGCATGTTCAGTTTTCCCACATACACTGAAAGTGCCGGCGTGGATGTGTGTTCATTTTTGTAGTTGGTATAGTGAAAGAGTTGGAATAATGCACTTTGATATAGTGATGTGCAGTTAATTATAACACCATTGTGGTAATGAATAACTGTCTCATTCTAAATCATAATATCAGGATTTACATGACTACCGCAATTGGTTCTATTGGTATTATTCTCTGTACCCCAATAGATAACAGCAAATGGTTCCCCCTTCCTGAGTATAACTCCTTAAGTTGCTAAAGCTGCTAAATCCAACCAATCCAATCCAAGTAAAGCTTAATACACACATCTGAAATGAATCTATATAGAACTTACAAAATAGCCTATGCAAGTGGGCATTATAGATTTGGAAACAGAGACATAAATCCACTGTAAGGCTGTGTATTTAATCAAATTAAATTCTAATGAAAATGACACTGTTTTGCAATCACGTGCTCATTTTGCCTTTAAGTTTTTTAGTTGTGTTGAAATATAATTAAAAGACTAAGGAAATTGCAGGCAGCACAGCGGTGTAGTGGTTAGCAAGGTTACATCACAGCCAGAAGTTCCTGGTACTGAACCCAGTCTGGTTGGTGGTTCTCTCCAGTCACTCTGATTTCCTCCCACAGTCCAAAGACATGCATGGGTTAGGTTAATTGAGGATTCTGAATTAAATGTGAGCATGAATGCCCTGCAACAGACTGTCGACCTGTCCAGTGTGCATTCCTGCCTGTCATCCTACGGACAGCTGAGACAGAATCCAGCCCACTCACAACCTCGAATTGGATAAACAGATTAAAGCTACATTTTCCAACGCCTATATGATGGTAAATAACTGCAATCCCAACACTGAACAAAATACTTCAGATTATGATTACCATACCTTTACCATAATCAAGGAGCCCTAATAAACAGAGCTGTTTAATGTGCTTGTCCCTCCTCCATTGAAACACTCACAAAACTGTGCTACCCTCACAAAGAGAATTCAAATCTGTGGGAAACTACTGAAAAGACATTACATAACATTGACTAACACTCATTGTAAACCTACGTCAAGCTCCTATTATGCATTTCAAATGCTTCATATATTATTAAAATGACAAGAGAAAAAACAATTTAAAAGGTGTGAAAAAGATGAACACGAGTGGTTTATCACCCACATGCCACATAAAACCATCCAAGAGTGGCCACATCTCAGTCATCAAAGAGAAATGTGATACCTGTGAAGGGAAGTGAGAAGAGTGACAGCAACAGGGAACCTGATCACTGTACAACATCCACCCCAATAACAACGCCCACACTCATCACAATCCTCCACTTCAAATATAGCAATGGCTCAACTTTCATCACATGCAGGTACAGAAGTGAAGATCTCAGCGTGCAGTCACCATGCACACTTCTTGTGGCTGCAGTGTGCTAAGTTTAGATGAACTGAGACAAAGTGTCCAGAACTAAACTGCACTGGAGACCAATTACGCAGCTCGATCAAATTGAAGTCACTGTAGACAACGTCCTCATTTCATCAGCATCCTATTAAGACTTTTTTTTTTTTTGCAGATTAGTTATTCCACCAAGCAAACGCAGTGTGCATGTGTACTGGTGGATGATGAACCCTCCATGACCCAGTTACTAAGCTGTCATCCTGCAGAGGGAACAAAGAGTAGCAGCTGTCTGTCAACTGCCCGAACAGCACGTGCTTCCATCCCAAATCAGCCGGAGCGCCACAAATAAACATGCTGGCTATGGGACTGATCACACGGAGGTCGCTTCAAAAGTCAAGTCAACTGCATTAACTCAGGATTACTTTTAGTGATTTGTGAATCTTCTTAATGTCTGAAAGTAATATGTAAGCAATAACATGATTGGATTTTGTTTTTAATCTAAAGATGCTGAGTTTATAGATGCTGAAATCAAAAAAATGAATCCTTGGCTGATTTTACAAGGTGGTCCAAGCAATAATTTGTATTTTCTTCCTTGATAAATTACTTTAAAAACACACTCAGTTCACCATTTCATCGGCCAGCTGTTCTACAGCTTTCCTAAAGAAACAGTCTCCAGCTCTAGCTTTTCAAATATGAGGATCTTGTACTTTCTTTGTGAATTTCATGTAATTGTTTGCAGGTGGGTTTTATGCTTGGAAAACAATGTGACACACTATTGTTAAAAAATGTTTTTCTGTTACTTATTTCTCCTTTTGTCATAAAAAAGGGAAACATTCACTACAAAAATGACTAAATATAAGCCACATCTATGCAAATATCAGCTGTCTGTCAACAAGGTAGATATTGATGTACACAGGAGCATCCCTCAGTCTCATGATGGACATGTTTATGACACTATATAGGCTCAATGATTGATTGAAAAGAACAAGTAGTGACAAGTCTATGTCAGAGGTCCAAAGTGCTGATTAATCAATTGTGAAACAGATCAGCTTTACAAACAATGCTGCTGCTACTGTGAAAGACAAAAGATGCTCCTGCAGATGAAATCCTTGCACACACAATGAGATATTTCTCTCTTTAGATCACCTCATGGCACACACTGCTGCAATGTAAAGACAGAACACGCACACACTCCCACGAAAGTGCTTTAAATGGCCAGCCTTGTTTACCTGCTGATTCACCGGTGTTGATCCAGTCCGGGTTTGCAATGCTGGCTATTGCAAAGATATCTGCTGCCAGAAACAGACACCCTGAAATGATCGTTAGTTTATCCATGTCGCCAGCCGAGAAAGCTGTGAATGACGTGGGAAAATGTCCAAAATGTGACTCCGGGGGTGCTGAGAGACACCGTGGCCGTTATCAGTCCAACCTCGCCCCCTTCAACAGGAGCCTGCTGTTGTGGTTCTGCTGTGCATTTTGCAGCAACATTAGCTCCTTCGCGTCAGCCAAGCGAAAGCCTCCAGCTACAAAAGGCTCAAATACGAGGCACAAAAGCATCACATCTCAAGTGCTTGCTGTAGCTCGCTAATGTAAAACGATAATTTAATCAGCACCGAGTCCCCAAACAGCTTGAGTTGTTTTTTGGATCCGTTTTAACAGCTGCAGCCGCAGCAGCAGCGGCATCGGGGTACAGCTGCGGCTAGCAGGCAGCTAGCTAGCTATTTCCCAGATTCGGGCTCGGTGTGCCGAGCTGCGGCCCAGAGGCTGCTCGACGGCCGAGACCGCAACTGCGCTAGCATTTCAGGAACAATGTCACACAAACGGAGGTGCCGGAGAACAGAAGAAAGCTCCCCTCACTTGGCAATATCCGCGTTTATTTCTGTCTTTAGCTCAGGTTTGTTGTTACCCGTCAGGGAAACGAGAACCCATCACCCTCTGCTGCTGCTGGGACCCCGTTCTCCTTCTCCGCTGGAATAGCATCTGGTGCTTTCGGTCCTTTAGCCTGCCAGCCTCTATCCGACTCCTGTGGTCTCCTGCTCCGGACCACGGTGGTGGGAAGCCCGGAGTTTAAAACGCTGCGTATTTCAATCCAAAAGCAACGCTGTGAGTCCTAGCCTGGACGTTATTGTTATGCTTTCCACCCGTATGCCCACCGCTAGCTCAATCCCCCCCTCCTGCTTAATGACATCAGGCGGACACCCCCACGCAGCGTCACAAACACACACACATACACACACCTCGGTGTCTTCACGTTCGGTGGGGAGGTATCTCGCGATACTGTGTGAAGACTGGGGGTCTTTTGTCCTGAAAATAGTGCTGTGCGATCCTGCAAATGCTGGCATGGACCCGATACCAAGTAAACACAGAGCGAGTACTGCCGATACCGATACCGATACTTTTAGCCTATAATAGGCAGCTTATGATGTATGAGAGGAATCATTTGTTTGCAAACTGTGAACATATTTTAGTAATTACTAAATCACTGATTTTTATTTTCCACAATAATCAGTTAACACCTTTCAGCTTTTTATTTATTTTGAAACTGTTTGGGGTTTTTTGGGTTTTTTTGGAGACCTTGAATATAATTGTGCAGGTCTCCAAAGCGGCTCAACTTCTCTTAATTGCCCCAAAGGCTATAAATAAAATATACCTGACAGTTAACACAAAAGAACATCCGATTTTTTTTTTTCATTTCTAAAAATAACATATTTAACACAAATCTAACCATATAAAAACACTTTTGTCTTAATAATGACCAATAATAAGAGAACAAACACGGTCTTTCATAATAAACTGCTCATCGGTTTTCATTTGAGAAATTTCAGTGTTTTAATAGTTATAACTGCACACAACATCTGCTAATTTTTCACATTTTAATTGGCCTAAAAGACCTTGTGGACTTATATCGATACTGTCACGCTAATATCAATCCAATACCAGCATTGGTATTAATACTATATAACTGCTGTTAGTCTTAGACTCCCTTTTCTAAATGTTCAATATTTAAGTGCAGAAAGGATTCATCTTTTTTTCTCCTTTTTGATTTCATAGCCATTTACTGAATGGAAAGTACAAGTTATCTTAGAGTGTGCAGGGACAACATGCCCAGAGGGAAGTTTCTCATTTAAATATCACATATTCCACTAAATAATTACAAATTTCTGCTACGTTTTTGCACAAACTCCACATCTTGTGTGCAACTATTCATCTGACAGATACAAGTCAGTCTGCACATTAATAGGCACCTTACAGAATACACGGGGGCATAAAATAATGCATTTGTTAAATTACAGAAAAATGTTGAGCGCATGATGAGAGCTGGCAGATGTTAAACAACCTCAGTCATCTCAGGAAGTAGAGATGGCTTAGGCCTTTACTGTAGAGGGCTTCTATGTTTTAAATGAAACCCAGTTTATTGCCAGTATGGTATTAGCTCTTTTACTGATGATCTACAAGACAACCCTCAAACGTCAACTTCTGTTTGTGCGCTTTTGGGTCCCCCCACTGGCTGATGAATGAAACAAAACCTCTTGGTGCTAAAAGTGCTCATTACCTAAAATAACAGCTTTTTGCTGCCAGTGTTGGCACATAGTGCTAACGTCATCCAAAACCAAGCACTCTTCAAGATGATGGTGTGGAATCATCAATCTCATGCAGAAGGCCGCACTTGCGCACGGCACACATGCCAGAAACTTGTCATTCAAAAATGCAAAATCAAGCAACAACCCAAGTGTTTTACTGTAATTGTTTTAATTTACACTGATGTACAGTTACACTGATGAATCCACCCTCTCCCCCCCAACAGACATTACAATTCTGCAGCTCTCTCTGTTGGTGCTCACACATACTGCAGGACAAACTACAAATGACAGGTGACATCCAATGAACTGCTGCAGGAGGCAACATCCAGGCACAACATGCCCAAGCAGAAAGAAAAATCAACTGTTCTTATTATTCTTATGTGCATTTTCATACTTCATCCACAAATGGTGTATTAATGAGGTGTCCACTAGCTGACATGGTCTTCTTGCCATCCACAAATTTCTTTGCAGCCTGTAAAGAAAACAGAGCAAATTCACTGACGGGCAGTATTTCCAAATATACAGTGGGGCAAAAAAGTATTTAGTCAGCCACCGATTGTGCAAGTTCCCCCACTTAAAATGATGACAGAGGTCAGTAATTTGCACCAGAGGTACACTTCAACTGTGAGATACAGAATGTGAAAAAAAAATCCATGAATTCACATGGTAGGATTTGTAAAGAATTTATTCGTAAATCAGGGTGGAAAATAAGTATTTGGTCAATAACAAAAATACAACTCAATACTTTGTAACATAACCTTTGTTGGCAATAACAGAGGTCAAACGTTTACTATAGGTCTTTACCAGGTTTGCACACACAGTAGCTGGTATTTTGGCCCATTCCTCCATGCAGATCTTCTCAAGAGCAGTGATGTTTTGGGGCTGTCGCCGAGCAACACGGACTTTCAACTCCCGCCACAGATTTTCTATGGGGTTGAGGTCTGGAGACTGGCTAGGCCACTCCAGGACTTTCAAATGCTTCTTACGGAGCCACTCCTTTGTTGCCCGGGCGGTGTGTTTTGGATCATTGTCATGTTGGAAGACCCAGCCTCGTTTCATCTTCAAAGTTCTCACTGATGGAAGGAGGTTTTGGCTCAAAATCTCACGATACTTGGCCCCATTCATTCTGTCCTTAACACGGATCAGTCGTCCTGTCCCCTTGGCAGAAAAACAGCCCCATAGCATGATGTTTCCACCCCCATGCTTCACAGTAGGTATGGTGTTCTTGGGATGCAACTCAGTATTCTTCTTCCTCCAAACACGACGAGTTGAGTTTATACCAAAAAGTTCTACTTTGGTTTCATCTGACCACATGACATTCTCCCAATCCTCTGCTGTATCATCCATGTGCTCTCTGGCAAACTTCAGACGGGCCTGGACATGCACTGGCTTCAGCAGCGGAACACGTCTGGCACTGCGGGATTTGATTCCCTGCCGTTGTAGTGTGTTACTGATGGTGACCTTTGTTACTTTGGTCCCAGCTCTCTGCAGGTCATTCACCAGGTCCCCCCGTGTGGTTCTGGGATCTTTGCTCACCGTTCTCATGATCATTTTGACCCCACGGGATGAGATCTTGCGTGGAGCCCCAGATCGAGGGAGATTATCAGTGGTCTTGTATGTCTTCCATTTTCTGATGATTGCTCCCACAGTTGATTTTTTCACACCAAGCTGCTTGCCTATTGTAGATTCACTCTTCCCAGTCTGGTGCAGGTCTACAATTCTTTTCCTGGTGTCCTTCGAAAGCTCTTTGGTCTTGGCCATGGCGGAGTTTGGAGTCTGACTGGTTGAGGCTGTGGACAGGTGTCTTTTATACAGATGATGAGGTCAAACAGGTGCCATTCATACAGGTAACGAGTGGGGGACAGAAAAGCTTCTTACAGAAGACGTTACAGGTCTGTGAGAGCCAGGGATTTTCCTTGTTTGAGGTGACCAAATACTTATTTTCCACCCTGATTTACGAATAAATTCTTTACAAATCCTACCATGTGAATTCATGGATTTTTTTTTCACATTCTATCTCTCACAGTTGAAGTGTACCTCTGGTGCAAATTACTGACCTCTGTCATCATTTTAAGTGGGGGAACTTGCACAATCGGTGGCTGACTAAATACTTTTTTGCCCCACTGTATCCCAGTATTTATAGTCCACTGAAGCCCTGCCGCAGCTCTGACACTACACAGAACCCCACGCAGCGACTAAACACAAATGCAAGTTTAAACATATGAATAAAAAGCCTGCACACATAATTTAATAACTTTTTGTTTTTGTTAGTGTAGTCTTCAGGGATATATTTTCAAACTGAGGCTGCCACCAGTGCTCAGAGGAACTACAGTGTTTCTTACTATATTTGAAATGAGGTTCAAATGTGAAACTAAAACAATATTTACTCTGTAATGATCTGTATAATCCCAAAAGCCCTTCAGTAAAACGCACTGTCAACATGATCTATCGCATCGCTTCTTAATGAACTGTTGTTTTATTTGGTCATGAACAAACTAGTGAGCCTTTACTGGATGATTTATGACTCCAACCCATGCTCTACTACAGATGGGGTACATAAAGGTAAGACTGCTGCCACTGCAACCCAGTAATGTAACAATGACACAACATCAGATCTAAAATCCATAAAATGGGTTTAAATTTGACATGTATTGAATCTAAAAACCACATGTATATAAGTGTGGTCAGAAATTTACAGGGCCATGGATGTCATGGTCATTTTTAATGACTTTTTAAAACTTTTTCAAGGTGGAATGATTGTACAGTATACTTTAATGACTATTTCAAGTTATTCTGGATTTTCTCTAATCCACACAGGGTCAAAAGTATGCATATAACCTCAAATACTTACCTAAAAATAATTTTTAATAAGTGGTGCTGAAGGTTCTACAATGCCTTTTCATTTGATAACGCCTATTAACTTCTCGTTAGTGAACTAATGAGAGAGACTGACTACAGCTGGTAGTTTCTCTTTGCCAACATAGAAAGGATTTGTTTAACAGCACTCACTGGACTGACCAATACTCAGAATAATGGAAAAGTCTAAGGAACCAAGGAAGAGTGGTCAAATATCCCCACAGAATCATACCAGAAGCTTGTTAATGATGAAAAGCAACTGGTTGAGGTGCAACTTGCTAAGGGACATTTACCAAATATTAATAGGGGTGTATGCAAGTATTTGTATATATAAGCAGGGCTCTAGACAAACTTTTTGCCATGGGCGCACAAAAGCTAGACACACTCAAATTTTTCAACCGCATCGCTTAACACCGCAGTTTTACATGTGCACTTTTTGGGGGGGGAAATTGCAGTCCATACAGACAATATTCATTTCTAAATTATTAACTAACAATCTTGTGCTTAAAGTGCTTTGTCAATATTGTAGAAAATGTTAAACTTAATCATCATCTCGGCCTCCTCTGACGACCTGTTTGCTGTTGCATGCTGCTGACAGGCAGTGGGGAGAGGGGACACTTGGGCAGTGCATTTATTGCAGCATATAATGTGTCTTCTGGATACACTGTGCTTTTTCAGCATTCAAAGATTGATGGCACCGTGTCAGAGCACTGGCTATGAATTTCAGACGGATCAGGCCTTAACTTAACAAAAAAGTTATCAATGGTTCTTTTCATCTTTTCTTATTACCCACAGCTACATCCACTTCTGTCGGGCCAAGGCTACTCACTAGGGCTGGGTATCATTACTGATTTCTATAATCCATTTGATTCTGGTTCTCAAAGTCCTGATTCGATTCAATTTAGCCTCAGACAGTCAGAAATATTATAATTCTGATCATTTATCAGTACTGACTTCATCAGAATTGTGAACATCACAGCAGATGCCTTTGTGTGAAAGTAACTGAGAATAAAACACAGAAAAACATGAAGGAGATTTTTCTGGTCTGGCTTTTTATACCAGATAACCTTAAAAATATTCTGCAATATTCTGCAATTTTGCATAATTTTAAAAAGTTTAAATTTCTTCAGTATTGAACAGCGGAAATTAGGCTTTCTTGCCCGAGGTCATTTAAGTGAAAAAAAGAAAAGAAAAGAAAAAGACAGTGGCCGACAGCGCTGTAAACAACGGTAGACTGGTGGGTAATAAGCGAATGAATAATGCAGAGAACAGAGATTTGAGACGGGAAACTGTTCTTGAAGTACAGAGAGAGGGAGAGCTGTGCATGAAGTGTGATTTTTATCATGGTGGAAGCAAAACAACAAAACTCAGAGGGAATTCATGACGATATTTATCAAATGTGAAGCGTAGTTTGTTGCTTCTTTTGCTGCTGGCTCGGTGAATTTTGGTTGGAGAGAGACAAAACCTGCAGCTCAGAATTTAGCGCATAAAGACGTAAACACAGAGCGGACCCGGCGCATCAGAATCGGTGAGCTCCAACGGTGTGTCCGTCTACGGGCCGTCAGGTGAGAAAGCCGAGAAAGACAAAGCTGATTCTGATGCGTCGGTCCACTCTGTGTTTACGGCTTTGTGTGGAATCCGTGTACCTGCTCTCATTTGCTGTTTGGTTGTTGTTGAAATAGTTTTGTGAGCTTTAATCTGAGAATCTGGCATTTCTGGCAAAACACAGTTATATTTAAAAGTCCATTCAGGATTTAATGAATCGATATCGCTTTATTCAAGCTACTCACCTCCCTCTATCCACCTGCACTTTCAACTGGACCACAGCCAATCAGAGAGGTCCCACCCCTGACTATCTCTGATTGGTTTAGTCCACGATAGGGGCATAATGTGTGTCTGTTATTGACCACACGGAGAGTTGCAGAGATTTTTTTTTTTTTTTTGTTACCCGAACAGTTGTTTATTTCTTTTAGTTGCACCACTGAAAAATTTGGTCGCATTTGCAACCAAATTGGTCGCACACTAGAGCCCTGTATAGGTATTTTTTAAAGTCTTTAGGATGATATATAGATTCAATGTATGTAAAGATGTATGCTTTACAAACATTCCACCCAGTTCAAAGAAATCATTAAAAGCCCCAAATTACCAAGACATTCATTCCCTTAATGAGCTGATGTAAACGTTTGACCACAACACAGGAGTTTGCTTGTTCTTCTGCAGCTGTTTGTTAAGTCATGCTATTAAAATCTCATTGAAAGCACACACCTTAACCACATCATTCTGGGTGATGGCATCTATAGCCTTGAGGACAGCGTCAGGGGCCTGGTACACTCCAGCAGTGAGAGCCTGAGCACCAATCTCCTCAAGCAGCCCCTCTGAGGTCTCCATCGACATCAAATACTCCGCTTTCAGCTGGTTCCTGCACAAAGGTGTCAAACACAGACAGGAGTGAGCAACAGACCAGTTAGAACTCCACCTGCGTCATCTTTGTATGAACTTACTTTGCTCTGGTGATGTCAGCCTCAGACACGCCTCCCTCGGACACACCCCTCACCTGTGCAATGGCGGCTTTGATCACCTGCACAGAGAGAATAATTCTGGCATTTCTGCAATTTTTTTAAATCAAGTTAGACACAGAAAACTTGGCAACTACCTCTCCTGCAGAGGCAGCTTGTGCAATGGTATAGACCCCAAACAGGCCGGAGTCGGAGTACGAGACGTTGAAGGCAGTGGCCTGAAAGACAACCAGCGGTTATCTGATGTAGAGTGAGAAACTGTGCATTTATAACAAGAACAGCCAAGCATCCTAAAAAATAAAACTATTCTAAATACTCCAATTGAGGCAAATCATTCTTTCAGCAGATTTCTGGAGAAGTTTCCCTGAGAGATGTCATCAAAGGAAAAGACCACTGAAGCCTTTTCTTTGTCTGTCAGTTCCAGACTGACTGAAAACATCGTGCACCAGTTTTTGGCTTTTCTGACAGATTTCTGCGTTAAATTGGGGGAACAGCTCTCAGAAAGACTCACTAAAAATGGACTTGAACTGTTACGGCTACAAAAACCAGTGTCGCTGTCCTGTTTCAACTCACATCAAAGGGCTGTGTGGTAGCTTTGGCGATCCCCTGGCTCAGTTTGCTGGTGATGCTGGAGCCCCTCTTTACATGCGGACCAGCTCCCAGGATCCTTTGCAGCACACTGAAAGCATTAGCCTCGGCACTACCTGTCACAGCACCTTCACTGGCAATCAGAGCGTGGACAAGCTCATCCTTGTTCTGCACTCGCAGCTCACCTAACACACAATATTTCCTCATGAGAACAAGGCAGCGGCGGATTGCAAAAATAATTTAAAGTTGCTATTTTTAAAACACAAGCTCCTACCTCCACGGTACACAGATTTAGCCACAGGGGCCCCAACCCCACTGCGGGCACTCAAGAGCCCCTCACCCACTTGCCTCAGGACCGAGTGGTTTACACCTGAATGGGTAAATAAGATTACATAGTTCTGACATGTCAGCAGTGACTCACTATCCCATTGAGATTTAAGACAAGCGTAAGCACACACGTAAGCAAGACTGCTTAGGCTGGAGATTGCTAACTACCTATTAGGAAAGCCAAATGAAGAAGGGGGGCAGCTGTGATGAAGCAATCAAGGCTGGACAACACTCACCTAGTCCTACTAGAGCCATTCTGCCAGTGGTGAAATGGTCCTCAACAAATGACTTAAGCTACAGGGAAGGATGAGGAGGAGGACAGGTGTTTAAGTGCATCACAAAAAGTACTATTTTGCTAACTGAATAGACCCTTTAAGACCCTTAAGATTAAAAAAAACATGTAATGCATATCCTTACCTGTTGAGAGGAGATATGGCCGACCATGTAGTCAGGGCAGTACAGAGAGTTGGAAAGGGTGTTTTTGTATGCTGCTTCATGCAACTTCTCAATTACACCTGCAGGAGAAAATTGAACAGGACACAATGAAAACTTTAAATATGGATAATCAAAAACTGCGGCATCTAAAAAACAAACAAACAAAAACAGCAACAATGCAAAGGACCTTTTTCAGAGATCAAGTTAATTAAACAACTTTTGCACAAGTATTAAAGTATGTCAGAAACCATGCAGAATATAATATATCTACATTAATATGAGAGGGACTGGAATGCTTACTGCTCAATGAGGCTACAGATCTGACTGGAATGGCACAAAAAAACCAAAAAATGCCTCAATCCCAACAGCTCATGTTAAGCATTTCTGAAGTGGCCACAAAACTCAGAGCAAAAACATTATATAGCCTTGAGGTCTACCGCAGCTTAGCGAGAAGATTTTTGATGTTTTACGTAATTATAGCCAAATAAAATCATCAAGGATCTTCTTTAGAAATTAAAAATCACTTTCACATCTGATAAAACAATTTCCTCAGTAAAAATACAGGCAATCAGGAGATGAACTGTTGCTTCTGTTACACACCTATCTGAGGACACTGCTGAGCCAGAGCCTTGTCAACCTTCACTCTGGGCGTCAATTCGTCCACCTCCCATGGCCGAAACTCCTGAGCTGTAGTCACATTGACCAGAAACTCCATTAATGAATCTCTGGACACAAATAGGACAGCGAAGTGTCAACACAGCCTGACGAGTTTTAATGAAAATAGAGAAGAGAACAAAATAACTTGACATTAATATGGGAGCACTTACATGTCATCTCTCAAACAGTCGGCAGTGTAGACCATTGTCTCTCTTGACGATGTCGCGCTGCATGGATAGAGATGACAACAGAGCTGATTCAGTGTGATCCGCTGCATAATTTTGAGCAACAAAAGCAGCGACGGTCAGTGTGTGCATGTGCATGAAGTGTGCTCACTGACCTCAGGCTGCCCCCGATTGCTTCCACACTGCGACAGATCTTGAAGGCAGACGCTCCCTTTGTAGTCTACAAAAGCAAAAATAAGATAAGTAAGCAGCGTAGGCTGTCAGGCTAGAGGTAGAGGTGCTGATAAAAACAAGTGCAGTCATGTCCTTCTTATTGTGGTAAGAATAACCTCAGGAATAATTCATTTAGCTATCACACGCTTACAAGCTCATTCACAGTTTACCAGGTTCGCTGCCAGTCGTAACACATGGGAGACACCCTGGTTCTCCACAGTCTCATAGCGACTCCCAGCTTTCACAAACACACCAACACTTGACACGGGGGAGTAGTTTTCCAGCGAAGTTATCACCAGGCCGTTTGGGAGCTTGGACACCTGAAGGAGGAAAGAAAAAATGTTACACAAAACACACAACTTTCACAAAGAAACAAAACTAATGGTACACTGCAACTTAAGATGACACCAGCAATTAGAAAAATACTGCAAAAGCTCACAAAACACAGCAGAAGTGTTTTTTCGGAAGAAAATATCATGACAACCAGCTGTGAGTTAGATTTCCATTGTGTTTTGTTCGATTCGAGAGCAGCATCTACCTGGGCATCCTGGGGAGGAAGAGGTGCGCCTTTGGACGGTTTCAGACCTGAGAGGGGTTCAGCCAGACTACCGCTCCTCCTGGCAGCTGCGTAGCAACGTTTCTGCAGGAAGGTGACACCATAATTAAAGACAATGATTCATTAGCAGCTAAAATAAGAACAGGAAGTTATTACTGATTTATAGCCACAATCCCGTATATATTGTGCTGCTTTAAACTGTGTGTAAACACTAGATTGGCGAAATCTTAATCCAACAAAGAGTAACATGACCTCTATTGTTACATAATAGCTGCTAACACATACAAGTAACACGCAGATTACACAAATATCACCAGCTAGGGAAGTCACCACCTTTCTATCTCACATGGAGCTGCTTTAGGAAGGTCTTGAGACAACAACCTAATATAATCTGATACTGCAATCATCTAATATTATTTTTACTTTTGATTGGGTTTGCATAACTGATAATAGTAATTTTACTTGCAGAAATGCCCAAAAGTATGATCTAGGCCCCCTAAAACCAGGCCGTCTTAATAGGACCACAAAATCAAAACAGCAACTGTGTGTGTGCAGGCTGAGAGCAGCTTGACCTGACGTGACCTGTATGTGCACATTTATGTCCCGGCAGCAAAGTCTGGGACTAATGTGGGAATGCACTAGCATCATAAATGGATAACACCGAATTTATGACCAGATAGGGGGCCTGGTTCGCTCAAAAGAGACGCTGGTGGACTGGAATTCAGGGATGACCTTCAGGTTACATCCAGTTTACCACAGCAATGCAAAAGGCGACATAAAACAGCTAAGTCGAGCCCACACGCTTTTCAAATTGTATTTATATTTTTTACTGCACACTTGATGTTTATTTTATTGTTTTCAGTACGTGTGAATGATGGAATGACAACGTTGCCCCTAACTCGAGACAGAAACCGTTTTACGGTAGGTAAACTTGGAGAGCTAACCGGCTAGCAGGCTAACTGCTACAGCGAATGTTCGGTTTTTTTAGACCGGGGCGAGCAGGGAGCAGATCCGGCGGATGACACCACTCAGACCGCACCAACACAACACAGGACTCACGGAGATAGTGTTCAGAGACTGTATTCCTCTCATGACTCCTCACTCTCTCCTTCAGCCGGTACAGAAAGACAGATATGGCGGCGGACTGACGTCTTACCCACAACTCACTGCGCCGTGTAGTCGCTAAACCTTTCAAAATAAAAGTATCACAGCGTGTCTCAAGTTTCCTTGAGCTAGTGAAAACTGTTCGGCTTGTGGCTCATTAACAACATCAACAAATAATAATAAACATCATTCCTCCCCTTTTTCCTCCTGCTTGGCAATTCGTTCTTCAACATCCTTTGTCCAGTATATCCACTCACCCCCCTTAGGACGATTAGTGCTCAATTTGAGCTGTCCCTCAGATGTACTGACTAACCCTGTTAATTACAGTCACTCACCTTCTATCTTTTTGTGACATAACAGCAGGTCTCACTACCATCCTGTAAACCTTTCCTTTCAGGTTTGCTGCTATCCTTCTGTCCCACTCCATCCTGCCTACATCTCTTTTTTTGCACTGTCCATCACTCTGGATAGTGTACCCCACACATTTCAACGTTATTTGCCTCTTTAAAATGTTTTTCATCATCTTACAACTGAAAATCATTCACGATTTCGTCTTAAATTATTCTTTCGTTAACGCTGACTTCCATAGTTGCTACCTGTAAACACTTTTAGTCTAAATTTCTTCGCATTATCCCCCAGATTTTATGAGGTATCTGGATTTTTATTATTTTGTTGTTGTTGTTTTTATCATCTCGTGCTAAAAGATCACGCGCTTCTTGTCCTCCACCCATTTTCTTCTTTTTCTAGCGGTCGGTGTTTCTCCGCTTCACCTGGAGGTGAACGTGTCTCCTTAAATAGATAAATGTGGGTGTGGCTGTGTGGAGATCGCGCGTAGGCAGCACGAGCCCGTCTTTAAATGTTCGTGGAAACTTTTTTCGCCGTGCGCAAAAAAAACAAAAACAAAATGTGCGTAAAATTAATTATATGATTATAAAACGTGCACACCGCCGTACGTATGTTAGGAAGTCAGACTGATTTTGAACCAACAATGTTCAATCTGCATGCAGCCACGCCCTCATTTCTCTAAAGACGGAAACACGTTTGTGTCCAGGTGAAGCGGAGCAAGCGGTGACAAGAAGCCTGAACCAGAAAAGAAAAAGAAGAAAATCAAAAAGAAATTTGACTGGTAAAATTAATTCTATAGACAAGAAACACATCAAGAGCCTCAAAGTCTTCTGTGCAACTGAAAGATTTCAAGATTGTAATATTAAACAAACAAATCTTAATTTTAAAAACAAAACAGCATTAAACATGCTGACTTTATCTACTGCTGCTATGAGATTGTCATCCATCCCTTATTTATTCCAACATCTTCACACTGAGCCATAAATATGAAATACATGTTATTGTCTGCATCATGTTGACAGTATCATCTGCTGTCTACATGTACTTAATCAATAAAGCTGATTCTGATCTTAGGTATTTGATCCTCTTTAAAAATGTCAATGTAGCAGGAGTGCATTCATCAATACTTTCAATTGTTTTCAGGCTTCATTTGTAAAAAGAAAAAGAAAAAACTAACCCACCCGCATTCACAGTAAAGAAGTAAACATCTTTATTACAAGTCATTTTCACTTTAATTCACCAGTATGCATGACGCACATTACAAAAATATACTCAACATATAACAGGTAGTCAAGACAATCACTAAGAAGTTCAATGTGTAATTACAAAAAACACTCACATGTACACCTTTGCCCCGCCCACACAGGTAACCTTCAAAAACATTCATAACTGACTCTTTGGCCCACAGAGCTTTTTAAGAGGACCACTCTAATCTTATCAACCTCCAATAAATACAGTCACAAAATACAAAAATAACCCCATTGGCTGGGAAAACATCCAGATTGTGGCGCTCGGACAATAAAACAACTAAAGAATGTTCACATCATACAGAGCGAGTTTAGACTGCGGACATCAGATCATTTATGTTAAATCACTGCACCTCTGCTGCCAAGCCACAAAAGAAAGGACCCCAAAGTGATTAAGACTTATTCCACAGGCTGTCACCAAACAGGTCCCAGAAACAGCTCAAGCAGCTCAGTGCCAGTTCCAGGCATCACTCCCCAGCACGCTAGTCTTCGCAGCTGAGTCTTGTAGCGCATAATCTCCAAGGAGAGTGCAATTTAAAAAAATAAAAACAAACAAAACCACAGGAGATTTCCCATTTGTTGTCCTCAATTTTCACTGGGCGTCCCGGGACTGCTGCTCACTTGGATGTCCTTTCTAAGCCGGAGAGAGACGCAGCTGAGCCAGCTGCGGCTGGTAGGCATCTCCCCAACAATCTCCCACGTGTCCATCTCGTCACAATACCTCTCGATAGTGTCGTGATATCTGCACGCAGAGCGGGATCAGCTTTAGACAACCTCATTGACCTTTCCTGTGTTTAATCCACAGGAATTTAAACCCCTTTTCATAATATTTCAAATAAATGTGAGCTCTGCAATCGCCTGGAAAACACGAAATTTACAGGCAACATCTTTTCTAGAAAGCTCCTCACCTGTCCCAGCCCTCTTCTCCTCCCAAGACGTAGATTTTGCCATCCACGACAGCAGCGCCGGGCCGATAGCGTCGTTCCTTCATGGGGGCACACATCGTCCACTGGTTGGTCTTTGGATTGTAACACTCCACTTTATCTGTGTTCTCTGTCGAGGCATGCCATCCGCCTACAAAAAAAGGATTTAACAGACATGACTGCACTTTTAGGAACCAGAACAAAGCACAGTTAATGGGCTGGAGGATAAGTTTGTTACCTATGACGTAAATCTTTCCTTTAAGAGTACAAGCAGCTGATCCAGAGCGGGCAATCTGCATGGGGGCGACCTCTGTCCATCCTGCCGTTTTAGGGTTGTACACCTGTGCCAGATCTGTGCCGTCACCATCCTCTAGGACCGCACCACCTGCCGTGACACATCCCGAGTGAATACTTAGAATCAAAATGAACAAGAAAAAACAAACAAACCCTGCATGCGTAAAAACCTGCGTTTCCTACCAGTAACGTAGAGCAGGCCGTCCAGAGCCACCACTGCTGGACTTGTGACGGCCATCTTCACAGACTCTGTAAACTGCCAGGAGTTGGTGTGGGGGTTGTAGCACTCCACCGAGTCCAGACGTGAGCGTCCCTCCCACCCTCCGACTGCGTACACAAAGCCATCAAGCATCACCAGGCCTGTGGGGATAAGGCACAGCGGCTAAATAAACATTGCTGCTATTAAAAACCGTCCTTCAGGTTACAGTTGGACATCTCATGCCCCGGTCTAATTTTCATGTTTTCTGTCCTATTCATTAACCATTACAATGACAGACGCTCATTAACATAGGTCAACATTTGAGTTAATAAAGTCAGTATATGTAGAAGACATCACTATTAGCAATATTAAAGTACATTTAATGCTCAGTTTTAGACTTATTTTCCACTTATGGAGGCGCATAGATCATAAGGGCACAGCTATGGCCACCTCTATCATTCTATTTGGGAGGGGCAGCCAATCAGAAGCTGGGTTAGATGGAGAGGAAAGGAGATAAGACAGCTCATTAAGGGTCAGTTTGAGATAAAGATTTTGAACTGTGCATCATGTAAGGTAGTAGTGCCAAACATGAGGCCCAAAGGACAGAATTGGCCCAGCAAAGATTGCAATGGGGGCCACTGGAACGCTTTGGGAAAAAAAAAAAAAAAAATGTGAATGAGTGTGACGATTTTGAACTTATAGCTGTGTTGTCATAAGTTTTACAGCTTTTTCTATTGATTAACACGTCTACTATTGCCATTCATACTGCACAAAGGCACTTATATCAAAGCACTTTCCTGCTTCTCAGCACCAAACAGCAAAAAAACCCAAAAAACCCCAACAATTAAATGGCAGAAAGGGACCTATTTTTCTACTATCTGCTCTGGAAATGTCTGGATTCTCTTTTTTTATTTTTTAAAGTAGGATTATAACAATCAAAAGACTCCTTTTGGAGCTACTAGAATCAAACAAAGTTAGGATAGTTTATAGAGTTCTTGAGAAGCAAAATAGGGTAACGTGGCTGAAAGACAGAAGCTGTAATTACCAAGACTCCCTCACCTAACTCCGAGCGAGCTACATTCATGGGTGCCATTTCCATCCAGGAGTCAAAGCAGGGGTCGTAGCGCCACATCTCTCTGCTGGCTGAGCCGTCGGGAAACTCTCCACCTGCCAAATACAGGGTCGAATCTACAGGCGAGGACGGGGAAGAAAGGTGATCGGATAAGCACAAGTATACATTTTCAGCACTTAAGTTTATCTGTGCATTTCAGAGTGTCTTAACCCATCAGGCTGAGTTTTACTGACCCCCTCACCTGAGACCACCAGCCCGTGTTTGCTCACGGCGAAGGGCAGGCATGCCAGGTTCTTCCACTGGCTCGTCACAGGATCAAAGCTCTCGACGCTGCGCAGCACCACCTTGTCGTCCTCTCCGCCAACTGTGACTATCACTTCAGCGGTTCCTGTTTCCGTGGCAACAGGAGTAGAGGAAGAGAGGAGTGAGCCACATATGTTAATGTAAAAGAAAAAAAAGCAGCCTGTATGGTACAACATAAGAGTGCGTGGAGCTGCCAGCCATTTAATATTCAACTTCCACTATTCTCTTGATTTGTATCTGGATTAGGCTAAAACTGTTTGGTCCACAGTTTGATAACACAAACCGGGAAAACCAGCAAACATCTAAAAACCTGGAATCCAAAATCTTTCTTCAGATAGAAGAAAATAGACCCAAATAATCGTCTCTCCATTGAATAGCCGAGCATTCTTAAACCCTTGCGGAGTATGAGGACGGGGAGACAGATACACACTAACAAATCACCACGCTGACAGAAAATAGTGCAATGCTAAAAATTAGCTCTTTGATTCAGACGCGAGTGTTTTTTATTTTTACCAGTGGACCTGCGAGGCCTCGCTCTCGGGCAGTAGAGCTCTCCACGCCGGTCCTTAAGCAGCAGATAGTCCTTGGCCTCAGAGATGAGCCTCTGGCAGACCTGGCTCTCCTTCACCACGTCCAGAGACTCAATCACATCATGGAGGTAATAGGGGCTGATGAGAGGCAGGCGGATGTGCTCCAGGACCTTTGAGGAACAAAAATGGAAAGGGATCTGATGGGTGGTACTCATGAGCAGCTGCTGTGGTCATGAATTTTCATTCATGGAGTATGGTGCCCCTGATAACACGATAGCACCAGACAACAAAAATGTATGAACCCCCCCCCCCCCCCCTTTTGATTTTTAAAGATAAGCCTGAAATTACCTGCTAATAACTCTCCTCTCACCTTTTCAAAGCTCTGTTTGCGAGAGGAACATTTATTCAACCACAGCATGGCGGCCTCAAACACAGTCTCCTCTTTGGGCACGTTGAGGAGATCGCTGGCAAGGATTTCCGTCAGCTTGTCCACACACAGAGACAGAAACTCCTCCTGGAGGAAGACAGGAAGCGCCGAGAGTTTGATTATTTATGTGAGGGCACAGCTTTGCATTAACAGTAGGTGATACAAGATTACCTCCTTCACGACTCCCTACTCTGGGTTTCCATCACACCCTCACCTGCTGACAGACCGTGCTGAAGTGCTCGAGGATGTAGTCCATGCTGCGTTTCTCCAGCACCTTACAGGAATGCGCCTCAGCAAAGCAGTGAATCCCCACACAGTTCATCTCGTCCATCTGACGCTCCATGAAGCGACAGCAGGCCTCTCGGACCGCCATCACATCCAGCAGGTTGGCTGCTGCCAGCAGCGCCTGGACACAGATCACTTTCTAAGCACGCACGCGCTTCACGAATGACGGCAATGAAGAGGTGTGAGAAGATTCACTACCTGCACGTTGGCTTTGGAAATGTAGACCTCTGATGTGTAGGCATAGCTCACCAGCATGCCAATCATCTGAGGCTCAACACCATTGATGGCAACACGCTCCTGCTTGGACTCTATGAGGTCAGCGGAAAACATCGCCTAAGGATAGAGAAGGATGGAGAAGGATGGAGAAGGAAACACATGATTCTAAAGGTGGAGTCGTTTTCAGTATGGACATACCTGTGAGGAAAAGTGCGTTTACCTGGAAGTAGGAGCTGAAAGATGCCAGCACTATGCGGTGGCAGGGGAACTCCTGTCCTCCGCAGCACAGAGTCACATCGCAGAAGGCGTTGTTGAGCCGCAGGCTGTTGAGGCCCTGCAGGACTGTGTTGGGGTGCCTGGTCTCCACAAACAGGTAATCCTCGCTGCTCTGGGGAGCAGGGACAACGGCAGCAGTCGGGCTGGCTTCCTCCTGGACCTTAACGGTGGCGTTGATAGAGGAAGGCAGGAGCAAACCGGCGCTGACGGAGATTATTTCAGCCATGTCTGCCATTGCAACCCAAGCCTGGGAGGCAAAATATCACAGTTAGCACTCTTGGACGCAAACTAAGACAATCAGAAAACGGGTTGAGACATAGCTGGCAACGCAAATCAGCCTCGCAAAGCACTCATTTGAAAGTGAAATGCGTGAAAGTCGCAGAAGGCAGCAAAGCAAGGCGGGGAGAGAGGACCCGAGATTGTCTCACTAATGAGGCTTAGCTGTGAGGCAGCGGCCAAAAGAAGCGGCTTTGTGCCGAGCCAGACTACTCAGACAGCTCAAGAACAGATATGCGATCCACACACAGGTGAGATTAATCACTCAGCAGCGGAGAGACCAAAACAACTCACCTGTTACACATAGTCGTGACTGCTGCGGAGGACTACTCGCTCTCCCACATACCAACCAAACCAGCTTCCGGCAGTCCTGAGCAACATTAAACGCCTCTCGCTGCAAGCCACGCCCACACACACCCGGCAAACGTAAGAGTGTTCACCTTATGCACTTCCTGCTTTGTTTGTTCATCAAAGAGTGACACACAATTTTTCCCTACTTTTTTGTTTTGATATTGCAGAGCAAAATCTGATCGTTTGCCAAAAAATATGATTTCCGGTATTTTCTAAAATGACTTATTGGCCTACAATCTGTGAAACATGTCAAAATCATCTCTCGTGAATAATATCACGTCATTTCGTGTGTGTGTGTGTGTGTGTGTGTGTGTGTGTGTGTGTGTGTGTGTGTGTGTGTGTTGTCCCTTTTTTCACCTCCTCCTAAATATTTCATGTACTTTAATCGGTGCTCTTTGTATATACACTCACTGGTCAGCAGTGACAGACTGCTGCATCTTAGATGCAAGAAGGGGCGTTTCCAGAGGTCCTTCCTCCCTGCAGCTATCAGACTGTACAATCAAAACTGCTCTCAACAAACATAGATGTTTACATCAGTGGTGTAACTTGCACTAATCAACCGAACAAATACTACTTTTATAACTTGCACATTACTTTTTCTCAATTTATATATACTAACTTATTGTAAGTTACATGTCTACTTTTTAATGCACAGGTACAATACACAATCTGTACCTTTCTAATTATTCTAAATATTCTTAATTATTTAAACATCTTGCAGTATCCTGCTCTGTTTGCACACTACAACCTGGGTTTGGCACTTATCTGTACTTTAATTTTAATAACTGTACAGTACTCTGTTTATAACTATTATCCATGATGTAAATATGTAAAAAAAAATCGTGTGTACTGTTCTGTTTGGGTTTTTTTTTTTTGTTGTTGTTTTTTGTTTGTGTGTGTGTGTGTGTGTGTGTGTGTGTGTGTGTGTGTGTGTGTGTGTGTGTGTGTGTGTGTGTGTGTGTGTTGCTGTTACAACCAAATTTCCCCTTGTGGGACAATTAAAGGACTATTCTATTCTATTCTATTCTATTCAGGTCACTCCGTTGTGTTTACTAGTTCACCAGTTTTAACCTGCCTGTGCTTGTTTTCCTCTCTTTTTTGTTGTGTTCGTAGCAGCTGTTGTTCCTGTCAGGGAAATTTTAAAACCCATTGGGAAATATTAAACTGGAGAGACTATCGTGCATGTACGTTTTGTTTATTTAACAGGTGTGTTATCTGAGGTCGACATCATTACAATAAAGCATCCAGCTGCACAAGCAAATCATCTGTGTGCCATATCACCTCATATGTGGAGAAAGTCAGCCAGCAGGTCAATACCAACACTTTATTATTTATTATTCTTTATTTTTCTTCCCATAATTATTCTTTTCTTCTCTTGTTTTAAAACCAAATGTATAAGATATTGTTGATATTGTTGGTTGATGCTGCCATGTCACTTTTAACTTGATATAACAGGTATACACGGAACATATTGTCATAATATGATCAATAAAGTTCAATCTGTAGAAATGTTGGAATTTTTCGCTAGTTTGCTGAATCATGTTTGTTTTATACAGAAATTGAACTGACAAAAGGCTTATTTTAAATTTGGAGGATAAATAACTGTTTTTATTTCAGATCACAAGGAGCTGTCCTTCATGACGCCTGCATTTTCCAGGGCCTTTCTTCTGCGAGCAACAGCTTCTAAGATCTTCTTCCTGGGTCCGAGCTGGATGCGGATCCCTTTGAGGTCTTCATCAGAGCAAAGCATGAGTGCCTCCAAGTCAAGGTGCTCTCTGTTGAATGCGGGCGTAAAATCTGGCAAGGAGATAGAGGACAGGAACACATCCAAAGGAGAGGTTTCCTCATCTTCATCATCATCCAGTCCCAGCTCTTCCTGTTCCCACGGCAGTGCGTTGTCACCCGTCATCAAGCCAGAGGTGTCTTCGTCTGCCTCAAACGGCTCGCTTTGAACGAGGTAACCAAGGCTTTCATTGGCACTGCTGGGGATGTCGTCAGAGTCTAGCCCCATCTTCTTCCTGAACATCAGACCTCCAAGGCCGGGCCGATTGAAGATGGATTGTTTCACTTGGCCTCCATCGTCGTCGTCATCTCCAAAGCTGTCCATTTCTTCTAGCATGTTCTCGTCCTGCTCGTTGAAGACGTCCACAAAGTCTGGGTTCTCAGATCCGCTCTCTGGTTTGAGGAAGATAACGTTCCCACTTCCTTCTGACCTCTGCAGCGTGCCTTTGTCCTTCTTCCCAAACTTCTTCAGGAGTGTGCCTTTAATAGAGCCAACTTTATTGTCAGTGATGAGCTTGGAGAAGTGTTCGTTGACGCCCGTGATGGTGCCATCATTTGACAGTGACGAGGCCGTTCCTGCATCTGAAAAGGAGCCGGAGTTGCTTCCACGCTGCATTCTATCCATTTTGGTCTTGTGTTTTTTCTTCACCTTCTCACAGAGTTTCACACGTTTCTCTGCCTCTTTTTCTGCCTCTTTCTTCAGATTGGCGACCTTTTTCGGATTTTGGTTGGTCTGCTTTGCAGCAGCAGCGTCGAGGAAGCGCACACACTCCATGTGGTCGCGTGAAGCGGCGACATCCATTGGCGTGTGGAATTCATTGTCCAGAGCAAAAAGGTTGGCGCCGAAGTTGACCAGGAAGCTGAGGATGTGCATGTGGCCGTTACCTGCTGCATGGTGCAGGGGTGTGTTTCCCCAGATGTCACTCCTGTTGGGATCTCCTCTGTACAACACGAACACACACACAAGATTTTTCATCATTAGTGTTGATATTTTCATTATTTGGCTATTCTGTATTCCTGATTTATACCAAACTCCATGCATAGTAGTTTTTCATGAATTTAGGGAAAATAATAAACTGATAAAAAAAAAATGACATTTAAAAAAATGTCAGTCCAGGATCAGTCCAGGAAATTAAATTAAAACAGAGAATAGATCCACATCCAAATCTAGCACATGACAAATTAAAGATGGGTGAAGTTAACTGGTGAGCTATTAAGACTTAAAGTCCTTTTACTGCTGCCTCCCTGTCAAGTTTTGATTGCTGTGTGAATGCTACACCTTGTCATAAATCCCAGTTCATGCTGCGTAATGACCAAAGAGGAAATGGTTTAGATAATCCTGGCCACGTAGACAAGACACGCTTTATGCCCATTGAAATATAAATAAAATTAAATAAATCTTATGCATTCTCTAAATCTCAAAAGTCTGTAAGAGCACTGTGCCAGATTTTGTATGGTCTTGGTTGTAGTGAAAGAGGGACGGCGGTACATGTGGAGTGGTGGCGGTGGTGGCACGGCCTGGATGAACAGCTCTTTTGTTTTTGTGAGATAGGTTGGGCTGGTTAAACTTTTGGCTCAGCTAATGGGAAATAAAGTCTTAGCTCATTAAAATGGAGTGAACAATAGCTGTGGAAAAAATCCAGATGAAGTGCCAAAAACAAACAAAGTACGTATGAGAAATCATAAAACACACTTTATTTCATGCTGGTCAACCTTTGCTCTGTGAGCACTGTTCCTGGTTCCGCTGTAGATCTTAATCTTATTTGGTTTTATAAAATATAATGTATTTAAATGTAAAGATTTTATGTCTAACTGTATGTTTTCTTTAGAAATGACAGAAAAATTACACAGCCTGAAGAAAACACTTGACGACAACTCATATGTTCAGGTCGTTTTTGTCTCAGTGTAAGATGTGAGATGAAGGACAGGCGATAGAAAGCTTACTTTCTGCTGCATATGAGCTGAAGAGCACTGATATGTCCATGAAAAGCAGCCAGTATGGTGGGAGTCATGCCATCCTCATCCGGCGTGTTCAGGTCCTTCACCGTGGCCTCCTTCAAGAGTTCCACGTATCCATCAATCGCTGCTTTGTGGTACCTAGACATCTCTGGTAAGAAGGGAAAAGCTTGGAGAAAAATAAAAATCGAAGTTTCTCTGCGCCCCACCTGGCTAACGTCAGATGAGCAGAAGCGACTGCAGACCCAAGCAAACAAAGCGATGACTGGGCGTCAACGCACCAGCAGCTCGGGGCCATAAAACAAAAGCAAAGTTCGCTTCACTGCTGTGAGCTGCCCCATTTCCTCAACACTGTAAAAAATCCCTTACTGCGATTTCACCCAGAAAACGTGTTCACACACAGCAGGAGTTTCTGCTGTAATCACTGTTTCTTCACAGGTTTGAAGGCAAAAGCAATCTTTATGAAAGAATAATATATTGTTGTGGATTAGAATGACCGGTAAAATGAAAATGGAACATTATCTGTTATTTCTAGTTTTCAGGTTTTAGCTCGTTAGAACTCTAAATTCTTCATCAACATTTGTAAGCTGATGTTTTTATGATACATTTTTATTCTGTAATTTGTAGAAAAGTATTTAAACGAGTAAAAAGCGACATCAACTCCCTCTGTTACCTTGAATCAACTTAAAACTTGGAACATTCAACTTTTTAACTTAAAGCGTTTATACCTAAAAACTGTCTTAAGTATAATACATGATTAAAGCTTTTATTAACAAATTATTGCTCTATTCTATTTATATATCTATTTATCCATCTAATCTAATTAGATATTGTTAAAATCTTGGCAGACATGCTTGATTGGGTCATTAATTACAGCAAAAGTAAAAATAACACACTATACTTAAAGTATCAAATGTAATAAAAAACAGGAAAAATAAAGTATTTTTTATTATTAATTATTGCAAACAGCTTGTGATTATTTAAATCATGTGTTAATCTATTTTCTTGATAAATTCATTTATTGTTTTGTTTGGAAACTGTTTTAGCAAGATGAATATATTTAATCAAGGTACACGTTCATTTTTTTTATACATGCAATTCAATTGTTTTCTTTACTTTTTAAAAAACGGCTGATTAGTCACATGTTCTAATTTTGCTATTTGTTTAGGTTCAAAATAATATTGCAGGATAGTTTTCTTTTTACAAGATATTATATTCATCATGGGAGCTCATCCTTAGAGCTTAGCGTTAAAAAGAGAAATGTCTCCATGAAATGAATTGGAGAAACTCTTGATGTGAAGTAACAGAAGTGTATGCGTACAAGCCCAGATACAGTCCAGCATTTGAGTATGTGTATTTTACATAAGTGTACTAAAAAAGCATTAGTGTAAGTCTCTTAGATCTTGTGTTGTCATATCTAGATGATTATGATATCTAAGTCTGTCCGTTTGGGGGTGTGTCAGAAAAAATCTGGAAAATCGCACATGCTGTGGTGACCTGCCGCAAATAAGGGCTGTAAAATGTTTTTGCACCACTTCTCCTTCCAGTCCAGTAGGTGGCTAATAAATTCTATGCTAAAGTTAACGGTTTACCAAAAACAGAAGAAGAAGAAACAGAACCGGCAGAAGAGTCAACAAAAGAAGAAGAAACTGTCCAATCAGCGGCATCTTGGGAGGAACATCCCCCCGACCAGAAGAGAGTGAACCCAATCTGACAGTTTTCCACTCTCTTCTTTGGTTTCTGTTTCTTGTCGCTTTTCAGCTTCCTATAACATGAAGTTGTGCATAATTATTGTTTAAAACGTTACCACTGTTCGGAAAACCCGGACATCTTCCATTGGGTTCACGGCAGTTACTTCCCGGTGTTTAGCTTGTGTGGTTGGACCGGGGAGAGCCTGCAGAGATGTCCGACAACGGTGGCTCGGCTGTCGGCCTCCTATCCTATGAGACGCTGGTTCATGCTGTGGCAGGTGCAATGGTGAGTAGCCTTGTTTCTTATTTATTTATTTTTATGGGGGTTGGGGTATTATCCTTCTAATAGCAGGATAGCATGGTGTTGAAGAAACCACTTTAAGATGAACAATGGTGTTAGATGTTGTGTTTTCAGGTGTCAGTATGGATGTTAATGTTGCAGTGCATTGTCTTTTTAGGGCAGTGTGACAGCTATGACCGTCTTCTTTCCTCTGGACACGGCCAAAAGCAGACTCCAGGGTGAGCTGGGGGGCTTTATCATCTTGGACAGAGGTTACCTGATAAGCTGCAGAGTTGAACGAGGTTTAACGCTGGGGTCATTATAGAGCAACCGTAACTGCATCTCAAAGAGTAGCGCACTGATAAATGTAGTTTTTATTTTACCTCATAAACAATCCATTTCTGTTTATGTTGTTTCACGTGTATTATTTTATTATTGCAAAGCACGCTCATGTTCAGCTCTATATAAGACATAAAAAGGTGTGTCATGCCTGATCTTTGTGTGTCCAGAGACTCATTACATGATTTCTGGTATATTTGTGTTTGTTTTTCAGTGGATGAGAAGAGAAAGTCGAACTCAACTCCAGTCATTCTGGCTGAGATAGCAAAGGAAGAAGGCTTGTACGTATAGTTTGGGAATTTAAAATCACTGAGGCTTCTGGTTAGAAATTACACAAGTTAAGCCTCGTTTTACTCTTATTTGACCACATTTATAATTTAACCAAATGTTATGAACCAAAACAAGGTAATCCCAGATATAAACAGTTAATGAAAATAATTGGTAGCTGCAGCTGCAATCTAATCCATGGTTTAGGATGATGTTTTGGCCACATGACTGAAAACACAGTACTCAAATGCCTCATCACTACCTCTCCCAGTCTGTCACTGTACAGAGGCTGGTTCCCAGTTATCTCCAGCCTTTGCTGCTCCAATTTTGTCTACTTCTACACGTTTAACTCGCTGAAGAAGCTGATGGCATCTGGTCCAGGCCAGTCCAGACCTGGGAAAGACTTGCTCATTGGAATTGTGTCAGGTAAGTACTGACCTGATGGAAATTGTCTGAAAGACTTAAATGGATGCAAGGTGTCCAATTAATAGAGAAGCCTGTAGCACAAAAGGCAAACTTTTCAAAAGTGGAGGGAGTGACTGTGTGACAGATGTCTGGATTGAATGGATGAATCCTGGATTTGTGTGTGAAACGTTTGCATGCATGTATCCCATAGACTGTATGCAAAAGATGGTGATATTATCCTCTGGTTTGTGGATTCAAGAAACTTGAATATCTCTTGTTCATGTAGGAGTGGTGAATGTGATCCTGACCACTCCCATGTGGGTGGTCAACACTCGACTGAAGATGCAGGGGGTGAAGTTCAGAAACGAAGACCTCCACCAGACTCACTACAGAGGCATATTTGGTGAGTGCTTCATATCTGTTAAACAGGTCAAAACTTCTGACGTGCTTGTCTTGTGTCTGTGTGATTTTCAAACCTCACTGCTTCTCTTTCAGATGCTTTCTCACAGATCATAGCCAACGAGGGGGTGGGAACTCTGTGGAACGGCACTTTGCCCTCTCTCGTCCTCGTACTCAACCCTGCTGTGCAGTTCATGATTTATGAGGCCATGAAGAGGAAGGCAGGAAGAGGAGGGAGAAAGGTAAGAAGACTTAAAGAGAGCCAGTGATGTATGCAATATTGCATTATTGAAGCTAATCAGTCAGCATCCTGTCGTTCCATAGCTGAAGGGCTGTGATCTGGAGGGACCCTGTTTAGACCAATCTAGCGATCAGTCACCTGACCTGTGAATTTTCGTCTTTTACCACAGATATCCTCAGCAAAGATTTTTCTCATTGGAGCCATTGCCAAGGCCATCGCTACCACTGCCACGTATCCTCTGCAGACAGTTCAGGCCATACTGAGGGTAAATACTCTAATACAGAAAATGTTATTCCTGTATTCTGTTTTTCAAAGATTAAGCTGATGAAGTTCAACATTTTTGCAATGACAGTAAACAGACAAAAACAACTACAAATTGTATCTGTGTAATTTTATGCGTGCCAAAAGCCGTCTATTACACTGGCAAAATGATGTTTCCTCAAAAACTAAAAACTAAAGTGGAACTCCTGGCTGAGTCTGGGACACAACATTGTGTAAATTTGACTTAATTTTGTGTACACTCCTCAGAAACTTTATTAGGGAAAAAAAATTCTGATCCGGTCCCAGTAGATAAGAACGGCTGCTACCAAAAACCATGCTACATTCACTTAAATCACATTTCTTTCCCATTCTGATGCTCAGCAGCAACTTTGCTATATCAATAAATTAGCTGGGTTGCTGCAATGTGATTGGATGGTTAGATATTTCTATTGATCAGCAGATGAACCGGTTTAAACAAAGTGGCCGGTGAGTGTGTATTAATAGAAAAATTTTAGAGAAACCAGAGCATCTTTATATGGTTAATACCATCAAACACTCATAGCGAATATGCATGACTGGTAAATGATATTGAATCTTTACTACACATGCATCACTTGTTTTATGCTTTTTCATCAGTTTGGCCAGTATAAAAGTGACGCCGAGGGTGGTGGTGTGATGGGGAGCCTTTCTAACATTTTGTTCCTGCTCATGGACCGGATCAAGTGAGTGCAGCATCTCTAAAATTACACTATCTAGTCACTCGACTCACAACAAGCACATGTGCGAATATGTAGCAGTGGTCACAGTTGTATACCCATGTTTATCGCAGGAAGCACGGCGCTCTCGGTTTGTACAAAGGCCTGGAGGCCAAGCTGCTACAGACGGTACTGACGGCTGCACTCATGTTTGTTGTGTATGAGAAGATCGCTGCAGTGACCTTCAGAATCATGGGGATGAACAAGAAACTGAAGCACTGAAGACGGCTACCTGAACACAGCAAAGCATCAGTACACTCATCCTCAGTAGGTTTTAAAGCCTGCTGATGCTATTACTAACATTATGAATTGTTTCTGTCGCATAGGCACGATAATATGATCCCGCAATGGTGCTTTGGGAGCCCCACATTCCTATTCCATTCCCAAATTATATAACAAAACCAGAGGGGGGTTTAATTATTGCTATTGTTAACCTCTAACTGTGAACATCTGTGCATACACATCCTCTCCACTGGTGCATTTCTCTTGGTTCAGCATGGTCCTGCAGGGACTAAAGTTAACTGAGTTTATGTGACAAAGAAAAACATACAGACATCATTTATTAGTTTGGTTTGCTGTATAATATCTTCTAGTGTGAGGTGAGTTAAACAGGTCCTGTATTGAGTAACTGTTTGAAAAGAACACCTTTCAAAGAGCTGAACTTTCTACTGTTAAAAAACAAAACTCTGTCAGGTGATGATTTAAAAAAAACAAAAACAGTTTAGGCAAAAGAACACAAATACACCTGTTTGGCCTCTTTCTGAGAGATGTTGGCTGCACTGAAAGACTGATACAGCTCTCGTGGAAATATACATGCTCTTCAAGAAATTACTGGTTCAAATCAATGGGCTAGACTAGCTGCTTTCCCCTGGTCCGAGTTTTTGTCATGAGTCTGCTGTAGTTTCATATTTCACTATAGGAGATGAATGATATTTGTCTTTACTAGGGATGGGTACCGGTATCCGGTGCCATGATGGCACCGGTTCTGACATAAACGGTAGTAACCAGACCGAAAAGCAGCGCACATTTCGGTGCTTTATTTCGGTGCTTTTTTTTCCTGAGATGTGATACACTTTGAATTCTAGCCAATCATTTTACGTTTCCGGGGATAGTAGGCGGGTCCAGGTACGTACGTTCTTTTAGAGCAGAGCTACAGATTAAAAATGCCCAAGGCGAAGCGGTCAAAAGTCTTGCTGTACTTCACAGCAAAAGATGCAAACTCAGCAGCCTGCAACAAGTGCTTTAAGGTGATACTGTGGAAAGGAGGTAACACCTGAAATCCGATGAAACACCTGGCGACGCATAGCGTTTTTTTTAAAAGCCGAAAAATGCGCCGTATTTGATAGCTTGCTGCGAGACCTCACACCGAGCGCATCTACTGCAGGTGTGGTGCCTGTTATCGGACGAAGAGTTAGCAACATCCCCCAAAAAGCTGAAGAGTAGAGTCCTGGCCCCTAGCCCTGCCAGTGTAGCAGAAATGATGAGGATGATGATGGCAGCAGCAGCCGTTCTTCTCTGCGTGAGTAGCTTAATGTTGTTCGTGTATAATTTACGTTGAGTAGGCTAACCACGTTATTACATTAATGTATGTAAGGTGAACTAGCAAACACCATCATAGCTACATGCGGCTGTCTTCTTGTTTGATGGCAGATACTCCCTTCACCGTGGCCAAAAAGGCAAAAATGACCAAATAAAAAGTGGGAAACAGTTAAACATGAGAGGTTTTTGGATAAAGTTTTTGTTTTTTCCATTGTTAAAGCACTGCTTCCAGCCAAGAGTGATACCATATATGCCCTATAGCTGCAGAAAAGGCTAACATTGTTATCTTTTTACTAAAAAAACAGCTGAACATGAGAGGTTTTTGGACCAATTTTGTGTTCTCCATTCTTTAAGCACCGGTTCGAGCACCGTTTAAGCACCGGCACCGTTTCAAAAGTACCGGTTTGGCACCGGTATCAGATAAAACCTAAACGATACCCATCCCTAGTCTTTACATTTACATTTTCATATAAATTTGAAAAAGTGTATTTCAATTTAAGACTTAACATTTGAGCTTTATTGCACGTGATGATAAGTTTACTGCTGCCTTAATCTAAACCACTGGGCCATTCTTTACATACACTTAAGTTTTTAACTGTGAATTTATCCAGTTGTGAAATCCTGCAAGATGGAAACCTCATTAAATTAATTTAATATAAATTGAGGGAAAAGCACAGTAAATATGTGTCTGCACGTGCTGCAGTAGTTGTAGGTAGCACGTGCCTCTGATTGTAATGCATTATGAAAAAGAAACTGTATGAACTGACATGCAGATGAGTGACAAATTAAAGGAAAAAAAACAAGCTAAAATCTTAGTTGTGTGTCCACAGCATCAGTGCACCTCAGCATGTATTCTTCAAGTCTTTGAACCTTTAAAGGGATAAACAGTATTCCTCCAAAAGACACACCCTCATTATGTTGCTGGTGGTGGAGTACACCAACTAACACCTACACACAACGTTCTCTCAAATTAGCTTGTTTTGTGATCTTGTGACTGCAAAAGCTGTAGCTTCTGATTCTTACTGTTGTGTGTTCATGAAACCACTCAGAGTATAATATTTCCTCACTGCAGGAATTTGAGGTTTGTTTCCCCCATAGACTGAATATAAAACGTGGATGGAGCCACTATCAACCACTGATTAGCTTTATACTCTGCATTTTAAAGTTTTGGCTGCTAAAATGTTGTTATCAAGTTTTGGAGGGTTTATGAGCCAGAAGTGACTATTTATGAATGACTTGGTGGCAAGACTGGAACATAAGCTTCTTTGATAGTTTACTACTGGTGAGATTATTACACGACAGAAGACACCAATGCTACGAAAACTGGTTAAGCTGAGCAGACATCTGTGTCGGCACGTACCTGTAAGTCAGCGTAGCCACACCTTTTACTTTTGAGCTTTTGTAAAGTTTATATAAGAAAGCAACCATGACTGGGACTAACAGGTTATAAAGACAAAAAGAAACTGTATCAGGTTGCAAACACATTTATTTTTGTTGTAAAGCTGGGCATTTTAACATCAAAGGTTATAGGGTTTTGACTCTTTTGAAGCCAGTCTCACTCTAAAGAGCTGTAGGTTTTGGCACTTTTTTCATTTTTATGCTTGTCGATGGTTTAATTCTTTTTTTTGTCACTCGTTTGTAAGTTATTCAGTGACTGTTGATCTACACAAACACTTGATGCACTGAGTTTTTTCTACTGTTTTCAATATCGCAGTGTTCGACGTGCGCTCTTTTTCTTTCACACAGATGTCTTCCATTATTTCTATCAGTTCCCTGCGAGTAGTGT
Source organism: Neolamprologus multifasciatus (assembly GCF_963576455.1). Classification (NCBI taxonomy): domain Eukaryota; kingdom Metazoa; phylum Chordata; class Actinopteri; order Cichliformes; family Cichlidae; genus Neolamprologus; species Neolamprologus multifasciatus. Next base: position 15,545,623 of record NC_140442.1, read on the forward strand.
AAACTCGTCGGGGATCGCAGTGATTCACAGCATTTGTCACAGTACTTTCTCTCTGATGTGGCAAATGACAGTTAATGCTGCCTTTCAACTTGACGCCGGTTGACAGTTGATCCACTCCTCCTCCTGCTGCTGTTGTTAAACTGGTTTTTCTCTCTTTACGTCTTGGTTATAACCAAGAGAGGCGCTTCCCTTTAACACCGCAGCCTTTAGGCCTTTTGTTGTTCTATCAATACTTTAGCCAAGTGACACATTTACCAGATTTCACCTCCTCTGCCAGTTGTCACTTATATTTGGTAGCAGTTAGGAAAAACAGCTCCAACTGTTTGTTTTTTTTTTTTTGATTAAAGCTTTCCAATTTAGCTTTTTATATTTTACAAAATGAACTTTGTTTACATCCAGTTCTTATTTGATATCATCTTGACTCATTTACAACAACAACAAAACAAAACACAGATTTTCTAATTTTGTTTAAATAAACATAACACTGTTTGTGGGTTTTAAATTATTGTTATAACCAGGGAATAAAAACGATTGAGAAACAATATTGATTTCTTTAATTGTGTTTTGTTTAGAACATTACATGCCAGATGAAATGTAGTTCATCGCTGCTTTAAAAAAATAAAAGAATTCCCCCAGAAGACTGATGAGTAGTGATTGGTGAGCTCATGCAAATGTTTACCACGTTAAATGTCCAGATTCTGATAGAGTCCTCCACTGGAGGTCTACAGGATAATGATGCATTCGTGACCATGCCTTAGGTGGAATTTATACTTCTGCAATTCAGTTTATCAGAGCCATACGTAGGGTTAAATATTACGTCACAATAACCTATGCTGACGTGCACCTCCCTTCCTCAAAACAACTGTGATTGGCCTGTTTCCTCCTCTTCTAATTGACTGGAAGGGAATGAATCAACTCCAGGCTTTCAGACTTCAGTGCAGAAGAATTATGCTTTAGGCTCATATTGGGAGTCTTCACTTCTCATCATCTCCTCAACATACCAGTGTGGCAGGAAGCAATACTGAGAGTCTCTGTGGGCAGAGTAGGTGACATCTTTGTAGGGATCCCAGGAGAACAGGTACACCACTCTGAAATAACAACAGAAAGAGATTAACATGTATTTACCCCAAACCAGAATATTTTAAAAGTGTTGTTATAGCTCACCTAGGACTGTCTTCGGTAACTACACGCTTCACAAAAGACAGGAAATCGCAGCAAAAGTTCATGCATACTGTCGGCTTCCAGCAGTTGTACTCGTTCTGTTTAAAAGATGTACAAAAGGCTCATGAAGTGTGTTCATGGTGTGCTACCAGATGTTTTTAAGTCACGAGTTATTTATTGCTTTACCTTGATGAGATGGGAGATCTTAGAAATGTGAAAGGTCTCCACGGACACAACGACACCTTCCTGATCTCGGAAACCTGCCACCACTCTAGGGACTCCCGGGAGAAAAGACTGGGCCCACCACTTAAGCAGTTTGAACCTGAGGAGCGCCAAAATAAAAGCGTTACCATCCAGCCAACCACATAACATGAAAATTATGAGGCTTTACTTTATCCTGTACCTGTGGAAGTTGCTGCGCTGTTTGGGGGTGCAGATCTCTGCAGAGGTCTTCAGCTCCACGTAACAGGCAGGAGCAGCCGGAGCTTTGGGATCTTTATCCCGACAGTCCACCTCGCCGGAGAACAGCAGTCTGTGATCCGCGAGCCGAGTTTGCACCACAGTGCAGAAGGCCTCGTTGGTGTTAACCACTCCACCAGGGTCAGGTAGACTGTGGGTATTGTCTACAGGAGAGACAAAGGTGAAACTTTACCACTGTGCTCTATATGATCTAGGTTTAGTTTTCATATCTAATATAATGGACACACGGATATGAACAAAAAAAATAATGATTTAAAGTCAGTGTTGGGCATTATAATAATCATGTTACATTTTTATAGAGTGTAGAATTTTTACTTAATCATGGTAAGATTCATACTGCATTTATGAGTCTTTGCTGTTACTCGAGTTCTTCAATTACATGAAGACATGAAGATAACTTTTTAAAAGGACAGCTGCTGGAAGCGGCCTTTAAAAGATAGGCACTGTGGTCATAAAGGGATGAACATAATCAGCAACAATACTCAGGCTGTGTCATGTAAATGATGCTCAACTGGTACTAAGGGACCCAGCAGCCTGGATTGCTGACACAAAGCAGCATGGATCTGTGTTTTCCTGTTGTTTATCCCCAATTCTGCCATTACCAGTGCAGCACAAATCAAGAATCATCAGACAGGCAACATTTTTCTAGTCTTCTATTGTCCAGTTTTGTTGAGCTTGGATGAATTATAGCTTCCTTTTCTTAGCTGACAGGAGTTGCACCTGGTGTGGTCTTCTGATTACCTCGATTGTAGTTGTTTGAGTTACTCTTGCCTTCCTATCAGTTCCAAGCAGTCTCTCTTTGATCTTTGGTACCAATGAGGAATTTTCACCCTGAGAACTGCCCCTGACTGGATGTTTCCTCTTTTCAAACCAGTCTCTGTAACCCCTCGAGATGGTTATGTGGGAAAATCCCAGTAAATTAGCGGTTTCAGAAACCGTTACCCAAGTGTGAAATGGTAAAAGGTGAGGTACAACCTGGACAGGCTGCCAGTCTATTGCAGCATTAACACAGAAACAGACTCCACACCAATTACCCAACAAGAGTGCCTGGAGAGAACTCACACAGGCAGCAAAGCTCACACAAAAACAGCCGGTGAAATCAAACCTGGATCTTCTTTTTGTGAGGCAACAGTACTGTTTTTGTTTGGGGGGTTTTATTATACCATTAGCATTTTTTTTCCCATAGTGGAAATCTCACATGTTGTGAATGGACTGTGAATATAAAACCAGTTGATTATGAGGTATGCCTGTGAATCATCGGCTGTGGGTAAGGCAGTTTTAATCAGTACCCAAAGTTTCAAAAAAAAAAAAAGGAAAAATAAGGTACTTGTTTACTGCTACAGATACCCACCTACCTGCACATGTGTATTGCTCAAACTTGTATCCCCAGTACATCATCTCTTCATGCCTCTCGGTGCGGTTCTCCCGTTCCCTGCGAGCAGCTTCCGTTTCCACCTCACTGACGTAAAATGTGCCCCTGAACCTGGTGACTGCTAACAACCAGCCTTCCCTTGTCTCATAAGGAGTGGTCAGCAGCTTGGTTAGGTGGCCCCGCCATGTCACAAAGTCGACATCTAAAGCACTGGAAAGAGTAGAGGTTGATCAAAGAATACGTGTCCAGTAGGAACTGTTGTTGTGGTTAGAGATCAATAATGTTTATCTCTCTCTCTCTCTGTGTGGGACCTACTTGATCACCTGAAGAGAAATACAATAAAAACAGGAACCTCACAGCTACACTTACCGAGGTGAGGCTGCTGCCCCTGTTGGGTTAATCTTTGATTTATTGGCTACAATCCAACGGAGAATATGGTCCAGCCTCTCCTTCACACTGTCGTCTCTTTTTATAAAGCGATCCCTGTATCCATCCCTCAGGTTGAAATTTGGATTCTTGTCAGGCTCCACGTAGTACCTCATCTGCCTGCTGTCGTTGAAGAATCTACGCTCAGAGTCGAGGGAAAAACATCCCACTTCCACAGGCTGTTTGTAAACAGGAAAGTCTCTTTCATAAAGCTCTCTTCTCGTGCTTAAAGTCCTGCAGCTCAAAGGGTTTTGACCCAGAGCCGACTCAGACCGATACTGGTGCTGTGTGTTCGTTCTGAAGTGTTTATTCTCACGAGGATTTCTGCCACTGTCGTCTCTTTGTCTTTTGTACGAGGACTGATGGCTGTGATAGCTGATGCTGGATCTGTGGGGGTCCATAGCTGGACAGAAAGAATTTATGAGTTTTTTTTCTTTAAGTGCATTTTTTTCAGGGATAAGTTACGTTAGGGTTAATGTATATGTGCATATTCTTTAGCTAACTTTTAAAAATACTTTTCCCACTATCAGTTAATTCCACCTACAATATTGTGTAAAGGGCTTAAGCTACTCCTCATGTCTTTTTATTTTGCTTCCAAGAAGGCACTTTTGCACAGTGCTGCATATTTAAAATTAGAAATGTGTTCTTTCCTCTCTGTAACAAATTGTGCACAAACAATGAATTAGTTTAAGTTTAAATGTAGCATGTCTGGACCTAGAACCGCCTGATGTGCTTATAACAGTTTATGTGTTGAATGTTGAATGGAAAAGAGGCAGGTAATGTTTGGCGTGTGTCTGCACTGTTTCTCAATTAAATGCATGTTTAAAATTAACAAAGGTTTCCTAATACCGCTGTTACTAACCCCACTACGAAAACTAAAGAGTACTTTCATGAATAAATAAGAGGTAAGTAAGTGATAACCTACCTCTTTACAGCACAGCGAGCAGAGGTTGCTAAGCTAACGTTAGAAGTTCCCTGTTTATATTATGTCAGAGGAAATAAAATAACAGACTTGGCACAGGAACAACAAACATACGTTTGTTGCATCTTTACCGACTAAAACCAAGAAGTAGCTGAGTTAGAAAAACGCTGCCTTGTTTTTGTAGCGGGACAGCTAACTAGTCATACACGCTAACAACAAGCTAACGCCACTTCCGTGTGCAGTTTTCCATCCAATCCGCTGCTCGTTGGTAGTGGCGACACTTCCTCTAAAAACACTAAATATCCGTGAAAAGAAGAGTTGTAACAGTTCCCTGTAGCTGTTGGGCTCTGGCAGGGAATAAAGTGATGAAAAAAAAAACATTATTATTGGGTTTATTCATCAGGTAAGGACAAAAATTATTTTCGAGTTCAAATAGCTCGGTCTAATGTTGATAAACGAGCTAGCGTTAGCATGGCTAACGGTGTAGTGTTTTTAACCTAACAAAACTTGTTTTCTGAGGGTACTTTTATGGAAAATATGAGATTATGTCTTATAATTCATTCATCAGAAATTGGCAAAGGAGTGGATCTTGACTGTGGGGCATTGTTCTTAATTAGTAGGAAATAATGATATGATTGACCATTTAAAGGTCTTTTAATAGGCTCTGCGTTGTGTAGCGAGGAAAGCAGCATCTTGGAGTGAACAGGTGCAAATTTCTCCTTCAGGTATGAGCAGGAAACGGGCTCTGATTTCAGACGCTTTCAATCTGAAGAAGAGAAGAAATGGCACAGAACAATTTGGAGCTACTGCTGCTGAAGAGGGTGGGTGTGTGACTCCTAAAAAAATCGACAATAATGTGATCAAAAAACTCTTCATTTGAAGTTCACACTGTCATTTCTTCACTTTAAAAGGACCAGCTGACATCAAATCCAGTCTGGAGTACCTCATGACCCTATTTCCCAGAAAGCTCTTCAATGATGCACTGCCTCAAATTGTGCTGAAGCACCAGCTCTACAGCATACACAGTGACAAGACTTTGGTGGACAAGGAGGTGGTAAGGTGGATTTTAAGTGTTAGAAATGTATGTGTAATCATTTCTGCAGATTCAGATGTGAAATACAACTCGCTGCTGTCCCTCGGTAACAGAATAAGATGCGTGAACGAGGAGATCTGCTGATGTTCCAGCTCGGGTTCGACGCAGAAGCCTTTGGGTTGGTTTTTACTTCTGACTACAAGGCCAAAGTGCTGGCGGGAGAAGAGGGCAAAACCACAAGAGCCACCGTGGAGAGGTTCTTGGAGAAAGTGGTGTCCGCTTGCACAGATCTGAGCTTCACGAAAGACAAAATGCTGAAGGAGTTTCTCTTCACAGACTCTGAGATAACGTATGAAAGACACCCATATATTGCATGCGTTTATTATTTAGCTTTATCATTCCTAAACCTTCTATCTTAGACATAGTTTAACATTTAACTTCCTAGATAAATAAAAAGCAAAGCCACACTGCTGACAATGACTAAAAGAGTTTGAAATTTATTTAAAGGGGTAGCAGAGAATAACATTTTCTATGGCATTAAAGCTGTTTATACCGATTTCCATAACTTTGTGCTTGGCATTATTGAATGAATGTGTAACCTCTGACTTGGCCATTCTGAAAGATAAAGATCAACTCAGAATCTGTTTTCTCCCCACACACAGGCAGCTGGTTAAGTCTGGGGTCCTGACTGTGAGGGATGCAGGCAGCTGGTGGCTTTCCATTCCCAACTCTGGCAAATTCACAAAGTACTTCATAAAAGGTTGGTGTTGAATTTCACTTGATTGAATCGTAACAGCGATTTCCTTTAGTTACGACACCCATTAATGTCTTTGTTCTCATTTTGCCGTTAGGCCGTAAAGCAGTGGTCAGCATGGTTAAGAAGTCCAAATACGGCGAAGTCTTAAAGGCAGAAATCGAGGAGCGGCGGACGAATTCACAAGTGAAATTCCATATGAAATACCACATTCATGACATTGTTGGCGCAGAGCTGGTAGAGAGGTAATAAGACTGGATGCTATCACTTCTGAAAATGGGCAAACATTTGATTTTATTTATTTTTTTTACCTCCTTTCCTTACCTTTATCTTAGTAGGTCAGTTTAACCACCTGTTAAGGCATTAAATACAGCTGCTCTCAATCTTATTTAAGTAACTGGACTAAATTTAAGAAAAATTCCCAATCCGACCATCTTTGATTTCTCTGAAAAAAGTCCAGGGAGATTAGACCTGTGTCTTTCAAAACTTTTTTAGGTCAAGTATCTGGTACTATGACTTCAGCAATGTGGAATTTCAAAATAATCTCACATTCAGTTGAGCGATAATTAGCTTAAAAATTTGCTAGTATAGCTTATACAGGCCAAATTTAAAGGGCTGTAGAAAAAACAATTCAAAGACAGGTGTTTAAGTTTATAACACTTTCATGTGTTAACCTCTTATAAATGTATCCCCTCATTAAATTTAATGTGTAGTTTTATTATCACGAAACTACTCTAATCAGATGAAGTTCTTTGTGATGTACCAACAAATGGCATCATCTGACATTTCCAATCTCACTTTTCTAGAAAGATTTGGTGTCTGGTGGTAACAGATCCAAAATGTGTGATGGTTTACTTTCCCAAAGGTTTCCTTTTTCCCATTTGGTCTATTGACATGGAATAGGATTATTAGTCTTTATGGTCACTAATGTGTGCGTGTTACTGTCAAACAGTTTTAAAAACTCTTGATCTTTAAAATTACGTCTGTCTTCAAGTGTGGTTCCTTTTCTTTAACGTCCAAAACAATCTGACTTGTTTTCCGCCTAACTCGAGTCAAGTTTTCGTCTGATCCCGCTGATTTTAATGAATGCTTTCTTTCTTTCCAGCATACCGACAACTTCCGGGACCCTGTTGCGATCTGTGGATTCGTGAGGCTGATGTCAGGCGCTGACGGACGATGAGAAGTTTATGAACAGAATGAAAAGTGTTTATAAAAAGACTGAATGGAATAATTTAAGTATTCAAGTGCAGATTCTGTGCCAAATGTGCTACTAATGACCTATGATGACGAGACGTTATCAAGTTTTGGTTTATCTTGTAATAAGATTTATTTAAATTTCTTTGCATCACATATGAGATTCCTTGTCTACATGGAGTTCACAACTTAATGGCAATCATTGCCTCTGTGCTGAGTGTTTTCAGGAAACAAAATGCTTTGTTACAAAGAAATGAGGTTTCCCAACATCCTGTTTGAAACTTGAAGGCCAGTTTTCCAAAATCAAATAATGTCCCGCCTGTCAAAGCTTGAAACTGTGTCACCTTGAAGTAAAACGGATTACATCATTTTTTGTTCGCTGCTTCGCTCATGTTGTCTCTTCTGTTTTTGTGCTCAGTCAGCATCACTTGTGTGCAGCATTCATCCTTTGCCCGTACTGAACTGTATTTCAAACCCTTAGAAGGGTCAAGCTCATTATCAATTGTTTTGAACAGGCCCCTTTTCCTGAGAGCTTCAGACAGAATTTTTCATGTCCCACTAATAATTCCCAGGAATTGTTTTTCACTCATCTTGTCCAATTCAAACCTCGCAGTGTATGTATGGAATACAAGTGCAGGACTGAGCTTGAGATCATTTGGGTTAGAAGTTCTATTTTTAAGCTAAAATTAGTTTTTTTCCTTCTAGGTTTTCCCCAAAGTGACTGCTCCACTCTGTGCGTGTGTGCAGATTTGCTATCTTTTGACTACATTGATGTCATAGATATTATAGTTACATTCAGTCCACTTTATTTGGAAACTTCCTTGTAACCTTTTGTAAACAGTTTGGAAGTGTTTGTTAAAAGAATAACTGAACAGTGATAACTGGGGGTTAAATTACACTGTAAAATTGCACAAAATAGTTGTGATCATATTTTGTGGAGCTCTGCTCTACCAGCTGATTGCACCGCTATGTCTGTCAACCCATCCCCACAAGGAAATATCAAACACAAAGGGGACAGTGTCTGACTCCAGTGAGCCACAAATGCACCAAAGAGGCTTTCCCCAACACAGTCCTCATTTATAGTTCTACAAAACTCCCACTGACAGGTGGATTCTTCTGTTTCAGTGCAGCTAGCCAACAATGGAGAAAACTAGTTGTTGCTGTCATATGCAGTACAAGGGTAACTCCTCTAGATTGCTTTTGTAGTTTTAGTATCCTTCTTTTCTTCAGAGTTATCAGTTCTGTGACTAGTTTGATGAAACAATGTCTGTTAGCACCAACCAAACCTATTCTATACTTGGACAAGTTGGCATAAAACATGCTCTAAAAACCAAACTTAAATATAATTTTACAGAAAGTGTCAAGACTTTGAGTTTATTTTAAGACTGGGGCTCAATACATTTAGTGCTCCACTTTAATTCTCAACTGTAACAGTTACAAATTGGTGACGACAAATTGGCGTTTTTAACTTGTAAATGCTTGATGTGGTTGAGCAGGAAACAGCAGCAGACTCTCAGCTGTGTTTTAAAGAGACAACAGATCAAAGAATTTCTTTTTACAGCATGTGTACAGTCTATTTGGAAACATTTCTACTACCAAAAATCAGTATACACTTTTAGGAAGTGTATACTGATTTGTCTCCTAAAATTGACCTTACAACTGTATAACTGATGCAGCTACACACATTGAAGGACAGAATCTGAAATACACTGTTTCAGTGAAGTCTTAGAGGAGAGAGCACTTCTTTGTCTTCTTGGTGATAGGTGGAGGGGACACGGCAATCCTGATGACCTCATCAAACAGAGTTTTAACGCCACATTGAGTCAAAGCTGAGCACTCCAGGTACTTGACAGAACCTGAAGACAGGAAACAGAGAGCCAGATTCCAGGCTTATTACTGGAATCTGCCGTCTTCCGTGATGATTTAAAAGAAAAAGTATTAGAGATAACTGAAGCCATTACCAATCTCTTTGGACAGGGCCAGTCCATCAGGGTAGTTAATGGGAGAGAGATTAGTCTTCTTCTCCTTCTTGTGCTTCTCTAAAGCGTCTTTGTCATCTCTCAGATCCATTTTGGTCCCCACGAGGATAATGGGAGTGTTGGGACAATGGTGTCTCACCTCTTTAATCCACTGCAAAGAGACAATGTTTATGAGTTTAACTTCCCAGCTCGGCCTGCACCACCTTGAACACTTTATTTTATTGAAGCTGCAGCTACTTCCTATTTGCATTGTCATTCTTTTGATTTTTGGTGAAGGAATCATGTGGAGCATTCCTAAATGGAGCTTGTATGTTCTCCCTGTGCTTTTGAGGGTTTCCTCCTACAACTCAAAGACATTTATGTTGGATTAAGTGCTGAATCTAATTTGGCTGTAGGTGTGGATGTGAGTTCGACTGGTTGTTTGAAGGCTTTAACTCTAAATGTTACAAAATAATGCTTATTACCTGGCTACAAACATACAATGCCATACAGTTGCTACATTATTTAAAAAATAAAAAACAAAAGAAGTTTATTTTAAAGGGGGAAGAAGGGAGTAAGACCCCTTTGAAATCCAAAGCCAGAGCAATAGGTCGGCATTGGTACACATTAGATGATCTAAAATAACTGTGATAAAGTAATTGCCCCTAAACCTAATAACTGGTAGTACCATCCTTGGCAGCAAGAACTGCAATCAAGCATTTGTAATAACTGCTAATGAGTACTTCACATCACTGTGGAGGAATTTTGACCCACTCTTCTCTGCCGAATTGTTTTCATTCAGCCCCACTGGAGGGTTTGCAAGCATGAAAGCCCTGTTTAAGGTTACCTAAGCATCTCAGTCAGGTTGAAACCTGGAGTTTGACTAGGTCACCCCAAAATCTTCATTTTGTTTCTTTGAGCCATACAGAGGTGGACATGCTGGTGTTTTTTGGATCATCGCCCTTCTGTATAATCCAAGACCTCTTGAGTCTCAGGGCATGAACTGATGGCCAAAAATTCTTCCGGATTTTCTGGTAGAAAGCGGAATTCATGGTTCCATCAATTACAACAAGTTGTCCAGGTCCTGAAGCAGCAAAGCAGCCCAGACCCTCATACAAGCACCACCATGTTTGACTGTTGGTATGATGGTGTTCTTATGAAATGCTGTGTGTCTTGGGGATCATCCAGATGCTTTTTGGCAAATGTGAGACATTTGTGTTCTCAGCAGTGATTTCCACCTTGGAGATCCAGTCTGCTACTCCTGGCTGCTTGCAGTGGGTTGCTAAGTTGGCATACGTCACACTTCAGATTAATCACACTTAGTAAAAAAAACAACTTTGTTTATTAAGAGAAAATATGCCTAACATAATTTTGATGGCACATTTTAAAAGTAAAAAAATGCTAAATATTTTGTCGCCCTTTTCCACTTTCTTGTCGTTTTCTGGTTTTATGAAAACTCACTACTTAATAGAAATTAACTCACATTATTCACTAATAAAATTAATTTGTAGTTGCGGGTCTACTTTCCATCATGTTAGAATCCTTTGGAAAATATAGTTACATTTTTCCATTGAATTTATGGTTAGGTCTTGATCCACAGCAGCTTGTGCTTGCTTTGCAGCACAGGCACAATATAAGTAAATGTCATAATATTGATATGACAGTACTGACACTGTCAGTACCTGACATTGTGCAGCCACCTTTCCATAATATAGCACCTACTCACCTTATGACGGACATTTTCAAATGACGCAGGAGACACGAGGGAAAAGCAGATGAGAAAAATATCCTGGTAAGACAAAGAAAGCAAAACAGTCAGAGCCTCAATTCTTTATATTTTGAAAATCAGTGAAAAAGCTGCCAATGTCCAGCGGAAAACTTAAAGACCTTCAGAAAGCATGGAGAACTACTGCTGAAGACCACTTTTAAAAAAAATCATAGGAACATCTTACTTCATTGGAAGTGAAATATAAAGAACTAAGGAGTGACTCAAATCTTTTGCACAGTAATGTAAGTGAAGTATAGCACAACATTGTGTGATCTTTCTTTTTGTGGTTGTTGTACCGTCAGTGGGTAGGAAAGGGGGCGGAGTCTGTCATAGTCTTCTTGTCCTGCTGTATCCCAAAGGTTCAGGCTCACCGGCTTCCCATCGAACAAAACACTGGCGGAGTAGTTGTCGAACCTGACAGAAGTGATGAAGCGCAAATAAACCAAACCCTTCTGGCTTTATATAGACTGTCAAAATATAACTACTGAAAAAAACAACTGAAGTGGAAGTTGATATCTTATCTGCCTTATTGTAGACTTTTATGGCGTCTGCTCTCTTAAATTTCACTCACTCGGAAGCTTGTTTATCAATGACTTCATGCCACAGTTACAGTAACAGCTAGGATCAGAATGAGATAGGCTGAAGGGTTTCCTCATAACATCCTGTAACATGTATTTCTGGTCTAGTTACAGTCCACTGCTGTGATTGTAAGCTCCTCTGCAAGCCAAATTTTCATACAATGCACTGATTTTAAAGGAGGGTGGAGACCGATCACTGTTTGCTAATCTTGCTTTAATAAATAAATAAATACTCACTGCACTGCAAAGTGCGATACTCACACTGTGGGGACGTACTCTCCAGGAAAGGCATTGGTGGTGTAGTTGATGAGCAGACAGGTCTTACCTACTTCTCTGTAGGGGAGAAGAAGCTGGATTAGCATTTACTGACAGAAGGCAAAAAACACAAAAACAATGCTGTGTCTGAACTGATGGACATTCAACTTTGTTACACTGGACTAAGGTTGCCAAAACTATTTAGGCAGGCTCACAGCCAGCCCCCCCTCTCTGGCAGCTGAACATATGAACAGTAGCTGACATCCACATCACTGAACAACACTTATCACATCACAACAGTTATCAGAAGTATCACCCTGTCTGGTACACATGTGAATGGTAGCTGTTTAACTAGCAGTAAATGTTAGCATTAAAGTAGCAGCTATAGCTAATCATAACACAGTAACTTTAATGACACATCGGAGAGCAACTTGGATTTTGTATCTTGCCTAAGGGTATTTCCACACAAACAGGAGCACCAGGGGTTAACCCAGCAACCTCCCAATCAGTCGGTGACCTGCTCTACCTGCTCTACCTGCTCTGAGCCACAGCCATCACATTTTACAGGTAAAAACCAGGTGTAAAAAATAAAATAAAGTAATATTGAGTAAGTGAACTCACCCGTCTCCGACGACGACACACTTAATGGTCTGCATTGCGCTGCAGCAACTGGAGGAATGCTGTCAGCCCAGGAGCTCATTTCTTATCAAGCTTCTTTGCTTTTTCCCTGAAAGTCGGATGCTGGGTCTGGGGCTGGGCGTGTCGTCAGTGTTACAGTCAAAGCTAGGAAAACAGGTTTTTTGCTCCATGGTAAGGTGGAGCCCTCCATCCATCCATCACTAGTTGTGCGCTCAAAATATAACCATTGAAGCCGATATTCAGCAGCAGTGGTACTACAGAGAGTATTGCCATTTTAATACTGTTTGCATGCACTGTTGTCCATCTTGGGTTCTGAAGTTGAGAGAGATAGGACTTCTCCCACCTTCTTCCTTCTGCAGCTCCTTTTAGCGGTCTCCATTTGTTGCTCCTTCTACAACTTCCATGCATCTTCTCTGCAGTCTTCCTCTTTTCCTCCTGCCTCTCAGCTCCACATTCAGAATCCTTTAACGTCTCTGACTTTCCAAGTGGAAATTCTGACTTGAGGGAAATTCCAGTTGAAATTGAAGTGTTCCTTTTTTATTATTATTATTTTAGCAGTTAATACAAATGTGTATGTGTGTAAACATATAATATAGCTGTTGTTGTGATTTGGTGCTGTATAAATAAAATTGAATTGACTTGAATATAGTTTATGAATTTTACACTTAAAGACAGTACAGCGAGCAGCTAGACATAAATACTGACAGCTTACTTTAATTAATACATTTGACTAGTATAATCAAATGTCTAATCCCAACTCACCAAAAGCCCAGCAACCTAAAACTATAGGTGTTATTTTTTATTTTATTTTATTTACACTACTATAAATTATCTTTGTTATCGAGACCTAGATATTTCACTAGAGTCACGAAAAAAAAAAGGCGTGAAACATAAACTAACATTAAGTGAACTCACCCGTCTCCGACAATAACACTTTTAATGCTCTGCATTGCGCTGCAGGAGCAGTAAGACACTGTCATAAATACACAACTGTGCTACTGCAGAGACTTCTAATATTACAGTTTGACGCGCACTGTTGTCAGCTTGAGTTTTTAAGTCAGGGTTAGTGGGACTTCGGCTAGTTTCTTTTCTTTTCTTCCTTTTTCTTTTCTTCCTTTTTTAAATTTTTTATTTAGAGGTCACCATCTGCATCCATCTCCCTCTCCAGCTGGCATCCTCACCTGTCACCCCAATCCTCTCCACTTCCTCCTTCGCTACATGCGTGGATCTTCTCTGTGGTCTTTCTCTTTTCTCCTGCCAGACAGCTCCCTATTCGACATCCTTTGACTTCTTGGACATTCCGAGTAGCAAATCCAACTTAAGGGGGAAATTCCTGTTGAAATTCCAACTCAGAGCTCCAGATATCTTCATAACTATAACTTGAGATAATACTATCTAGCATTTAACATGAGTTTACTCATAAATTATGAAGCATAACAGCAGCCACCACATCTGAGGTATTAAAAAAAGCCAAAATAAGTGGACAGGTCGATAGTGTGACAGGATTGAAACTTAAATTTGTTTTTCTACTCTAAATTCAACATTTTGTGTTGATGTTTCATCAACACAAGCACACTTTCCAGGTAAGCACATTTAAATTCCAGGTCTCCAAGAACGTTTCAATTTTATTTGTCACATACACAGTTATAGAAGTACATCGTACAGTGAAGTGCTCAGACTGACTGTACAAGTAAAGAGGAAGACATAATAAAGATGAATTCAAATAACTTTTTGAATAATAGCTATCTAATATAAATAACTAGAAGGGCATACATAGTTTCGGGGTGAGTACTGGGTAGCTGAGTAACTGGTGGGGTGGGGCAGCCAACAAGTGGTCCCATCGAGCAACCAAGTATTAGTGACAGTGTATTGGTATAACTGTTACATGGAAACTGTTATGGAAGGACAGAAATACATTGTTTTTGTGCATGTGTACTAGTGTTTTTCTTGTATTTCTTCAGCCACCCTCACCAGTAGCAGTCAAGTTCCCCTGTAACAGTTCCAGTGAAGGAAGTTTTAGAGGACAGAGCATTTATTTGCCTTCTTTTTGATGGGTGAAGGGCACAGGACAGCCCGAACGACCTCATCAAACACAGTTTTAACGCCACGTTGCGTCAGGGATGAGCACTCCAGGTACTGGACAGAACCTAAGGACGGGAAAAAGAAGGCAGCTGGTTTATTACTGGAATCTGCTGTCTTCCATGAATTATAATTAACCATTTAAAAAAGTATCAGAGATAACTGAAGCCATTACCAATCTCTTTGGACAGGGCCAGTCCTTGAGAATAAGTAATTGGAGAGATTTTATTCTTCTTCAGCTTCTCCAGGGTGTCCTTGTCATCTCTCAGGTCCAGTTTGGTGCCTACGAGGATTATGGGAGTGTTGGGACAATGGTGTCTCACCTCATGGCACCACTACACAGAGATAACATTTACAATTTAGGGATATGATGTTTTAGATCGTTCAGTGTTATCTTGAACACTTTATTTTATCAGTGCTGCAACTAATTGCCATTTGCATGAGAAGCCTGCTAAAGATGCAAACCAAGAATCCCAGCTGTGCACAAAATATTTGAAAACCAGATTTTCCAATATTTCCAGTGTTTGTTATCCTAACTTCTGTAAAGATCTCTCAAAACTATCTCTGAAAATGTAATTCAGTAAACACTTTTTGATGGAACTGCAAATAAACAATGCACTATTTTGCCCCAAATCCTGATCCAGTAAAACTCGTGGCTATAAGGGGGAAACTTCTGCGCAGCCAAACACACTAGAGTAGGGGTGTGACTTGTGCCATCAGCCAGTGACATTTGCCCACTTGGTGATATGAGTGACTTTTCTGTCTTTAGCCTGTGGTGACAGGCTGTTTGGATTGTGACTAATTGACGGTTTCTTGTAAACCTAGTGGAGGTCCTATTTTTTTTTTTTTGGGGGGGGGGGGGGGGGGGGGGGGGGGTGAATATTTATCTATTTGGTTCATTACTAAGCTACAATAATTCAAAGAATAGGCAAAGTTTGACATCTTCAAGTTAAAAATTTATAGAAAACAAACAAAACTTGGTCTTGTTTGGTGTTGGTCTCTTACACCCTTTCCAATGGAAAGTGGTTATACCGCACATGGTGTTAAACTTAAGTGGGAAACAAGTGTGACACACTGACAAATGTGTCTAATATCAAGCTAAATAATATGTTGTCTAAGAAGGTATGATAAGTATGGCGATAAATAGGCTGTGAAATCACCAGCAGTAGATTTGTAGACCTCAATCCCCTCTTTTTCGTCTTATTTGGACTCATGGTTATTCCCGTTTAAGTCTAGTATTTTTTTTTCCCGCTAACTACTGAGAAACTTTCAGTCTCTGTAGCTCATAAATACTCTGTTATATTCATGAGCTTGTTGCTGCCAACTTATGTCTGCAAAATGAACTGAGAAAGTAAAGTTGTGTGCAAGAAAAACAACAGCAACGATGTTGCTGTGATGCTGAGGGGATCTCTTCAACACAGCGGACCAGTACAACATCCATACAATATATCCATACAGATGAAGCCCCTCCGTCTGTCACTTTCCTCCACCTGGGGAAACAACTCATCCTTGACCCGGAATGGCCACACAACCTTTTTCTGTCTGAGAAACTATTTTTCATTCCTGTCACTTCACACTCAGCTGTGAGGCACTCCAATGCGAGCAGGAGGCCATCACCTGATGGAGCCACCAGAACCACATAATCTGCAAAAAGTAGAGACAAAATCTGCAATTGGACAGGCACCAACCACCTTGCAGCACCAGCAGCAGCAGCTCAGTGCATCGACATAAACAATGAAAATACAGAAAATGGTCCATTCAGACTCAATTTTCTCTGCCTTCCCTCTGCTGTTGAAGTTCTACTGGAGGTGACAGCTGAAGATAATGTGGACCAGGTCCTCTACCAGATCTCCCAACACACCTTCACACATTGGGTAAGAATTTGATGACAAGTTCTTAAGCAGAAATGATAAACATTTGTCAGCTGTCTCCACTTTCCTGTGTTCCTTTCATTTTATGACAAGTTGGAATCTGTACTATAATTACCTATACAATGTCTTGTTAGTTACAACTTTACTTTCCATCATATTAGGATCTTTCAGGAACTGTAGCTGCATTTTTCCAATGAGCTCATTGATTAGTTTTCCATCTACAGCTGCTTGTGCCTGTTTGGCAGCACAGGCATGAAATGAATGAACAACATGATGTCGACTACTCACCTTATGACGGACGTTTTCATACGAGGCAGGCATCACGAGTGAAAAGCAGATGAGAAACACATTCTGGTAAAACAGAAATACCAAAGTAATCACTGCCTGTAACAACCACTTCCTGTTCAGAAGAGTTTTTGAGTTTTATGCCAAATCTTTAGCTAGTAGCTCTTTGGAAATCACCTTGTTTGTGCAAAAATACTCTTTTTATGTCTGTTAAATTGTTATGTTTGAGATTTTTAGTCAATTCAACGAAAGAAATGGGAATAAATAATGTTTTTGCAACAGGTTTATAGTAACAAAGTGCTGGAAAACACAATTTAAAATCGGTTCTTTGCCATGTTGTCTGTTATCTGTCGACACAACAGTGGTTCATCCCTCAGCTTAAGTTCGTTTTTATACATGATTCTTAAATGGTTTAAATAAATAAATAAATAAATAAACACTGTAGAACTATTGCTCAAGAAGACTTAGAAGTGAGATATAAGGAAATGAGGGGTGACTTTTACACAATAATGTAAGTGAACTATAGCACAACATTGACTGATTGCTGACAATCAGAACGTAATCATGTTTTTGTTGTGGTTGTTGTACCGTCTCTGGGTAGGAAAGGGGGCGGAGTCTGTCGTAGTCTTCTTGTCCTGCTGTATCCCACAGGCCCAGGTTCACTGACTTCCCATCCATCATAACATTGGTGGAGTAGTTGTCGAACCTGATAGAAAATGAAGTGCGTAGAAGCTAAACCTTCAGGCTTAATATAAACTGGTAAAACATTACCTCTACTAAAATAAAAAACAGGAGAACAATGGAAATTGATTGATTTATTGGTTCATTATTCCACTTCTATGATTCTAAAATCCTCTGCAAGGCTAATTTTAATATAAAAAATTCACACGATGTCAAGCAATGCCAAGCATGATTGTGTAAGGATTGTGCAGGAGGATGAAAAACCAATTACTGACTTACACAGAGGGAATTTCCTCTCCGGGAAAGGCGTTGGTGGTGTAGCTGATGAGCAGACAGGTCTTACCCACTGCTCTGGAATGAAGAAGAGGCTGGATTAGCATTTATTGAAAGAAGGCAAAAAACTCACCAAAAGTTGTTACTGTTCATCTCAACGTAGCGTTTTCAGTGGGAGAAACGTTTCGACACTCATCCAAGTGACTTCTTCAGTCTTTTATAAGTTTTCCCCAAGCTTATAAACACTCTGTGATGATCAATGATCAAGTAGTTAGTTAGGATTATGTGTTAACTAATTATTTCCACAATAATTAGTTAAATAAAATAAATAAATAAATAAATAAAACAAATAATTAACCACAATTCAGTGGGTACCACACTGAACTTAGAGGAAAGAAAAGTATTGATCCTATTGCGCTAGTATCAGTCCAATACCAATAACAGAGTAGGTATCGATATTATCGATGTATGTCTTTCTAATCTTTCTCCGAGTGAAGTTAGCTCTTTCTTTTCTCCCTGTGACATACAACAGCCGGACCTTTAACTAGCAAACACCACTTGTGAGGACAAACTGCACATATAAAAGTTTGTGGGTTTGCTGATGTTTGCTGAGCTGATAGAAACGTTTGCATTTGAAATGATCTGCTAATTAAACAATATTACTCCCTTTATGCTCTCTCGTCTTCTGTAGGGCTAGTTTAGATGCTGAAGTAAATCTATGTACATCAAAAACAAAAAAGACTTTAAACCCCTGACTTCACCACCTTTGCCTTATATTCATCTCATTTTATGCGGACATCCCTTGTATTAAATTTGCCTTTAATGTGTCACTGTTTAGGCTCAAACCAAAAATAAGGAGCCTGTTCTGAAAACGCGCGGAGTAGAAAGTACAGATATTTGTCTGTTAAACCAAACAAACAAATAATAATAATAAAACCTATTCATCCCCCCCCCCCCCCCCCCCCCCCCCCCCCCCCCCCCCCCCCCACCCCCCCCCCCCCCCCCCCCCCCCCCCCCCCCCCCCCCCCCCCCCTAGTATCAACATGGTATAAAGTATCAGCATCGAGTTTGCAGCATCGCTAACCACCTGTAAAATATCAGTATTAACTACTTATATTAAATGAACTTACCCGTCTCCAATGACAACACACTTAATGGGTTGCATTGTGCTGTAGCAGCTGGAGAAATGCGGTTAGCCCGGGAGCCAGCCAACAACAGCTCATTCTCATCATGCTGCCTTGCTTTAACCTTGAAAGTTGGATGCTGGTGCTGCGCTGGGAATGTCATCCGCGTTCCAGTGCTCGGAAAACAGGTTTTTTGCACCATGGCGAGGTGGAGGCCTCCGCCTATCAGGAGCAACGCAAAGCATGTTTTTCGTTGTTGTTGCTGTTGTAACATATTCCTGGATAGAGCCCGCTCGATCATAAGTACACATCAGGTGGTACTAGAGACTTCAAGTATTACAGTTTTGTTATATACTGTTTGCACGCACTGTTGTCACCTCCAGAGTCGGGGTTGGTGGGACTTCTCCCACTTTCTTCTTTCGGCTGTTTCCTTTAAAGGTCTCCATCTGCCCCTACACCTTGCATCCTCTCCTGCCACCCCAACCGTCTGCATGTCCTGCTTCGCTACATCTACGGATCTTCTCTGTGGTCTTCCTCTTTTCCTCCTGCCAGACAGCTCCATATTCAGCATCCTTTGACTTCTCGGACTTTCCAAGTGGAAAATCCGAATTTAAGGAGAATTCCAGTTTCCCATTTGGAGGAGCTCCAGATAACGTCATAACTTTTAACGCGAGTTTACTCATAAATTTCCTGGATATATTCCCATATTTTCATGGGCTGCTCCGGAAGTAGTAGCAGCAACCGCTTCTGAGGTTTAAAAAATTTGCCGCGCTTGTATTGTTTTTGTTTCAACTGTGTAACAGTGTTATTATTCCTTATTCCTCCGATAAGTCAAGTCTCTTAATGAACCTTTCGGGCTTTCGTCCTCAACCGTGATGTAGTTTTTTTTTTTTTTTTTTTTTTAACTTTATGTAATGAAGAACATGAAGGAAAAGTGCACCTAAAAGATTAACTCCACGCTTAAAGTCACATGCTCATACAAGATTTTATTGGCTTTTTTTTTTTTTTTTTTTTAAAGTGAGGTAATTGAAAAAGGATATTCCTGGTGTCAGATGAACAAAGTGAGTGAGTCTAACTTCTGTATAAACAGGTTATGGCACATGAAAAGTGGAGGCAAGAAAACTTCACAAATGGTTACTTCAAGCTTTTTGTTGACAGCAAGGTGACACGACTGCCTTCACAAAGTGAACACCTGCTAAATATGGTGGAGCTGAATGAACAGCAGCAGGTGGTCAGCTGTGTTTTAAACCTTTGAGATGACAGAGCAAAGGTTTTGAAGTTTTTTACTTGTAAAAGCTTGAGATACACACACACATATATAGTCAAAACTTTCAAGTTTTTTTCAGAAGAACAAACGATTCTTTGGTCAGTTCCAACTTAAAAAAGTATGTACCTTTATTAAATAAAATCTCAACAAACTGCATTGTATCATATACTTTCTTTTGCATATATTTGTATATAAACCATTTTAAATTGTTGGGAAACAATCTAACAACTGAATAGACAAAACCCCACTCTGTATATATCCTCAGTACAAATCTGGGAAATTACATATGGTAAATGGCCTGTATTTGTATAGCGCTTTTCTAGTCCCTAAGGACCCCAAAGCGCTTTACACAACCAGTCATCCACCCATTCACACACACATTCACACCCTGGTGATGGCAAGCTACATTGTAGCCACAGCCACCCTGGGGCACACTGACAGAGGCGAGGCTGCCGGACACTGGCGTCACCGGGCCCTCTGACCACCACCAGTAGGCAACATAAAAGTATATAAGACTGACATTCATCCAGCTTTGGTTTGCTTGTCTTTTAAGGCAATAAATAAACGAATAAATAAATGTTAAAAAAAATAAAAAGACAGGCTCAAGAAGTGCAGTATTCTCCGTGAAATGGGCAGTGAGGCTCACATATAGATGCTTTGTTAGACTTTAAATAGACAAAATATCTGTTGAATGTCTGTTGGGGACGAGGAAAACTTATTTTGCAGTAATTATATTTATCATTTTGTAACCCTGCCCTACTTCCACTTAAAACAAACAAAGCAACTGACTGTAAGCACACACACACAAACAGTGGGGGGACAAAAGCTGAAGGCAGTCTGTGGTGTGTCTTACAAACCATCCAATACATATTAGAAGGCCTCGAGAAATTCATGGTCTCCTCTATACAGTATTGTTAGGACAGAATTAGGGTCTAAAATAGTCCAACTTCTTCTCGTAAGCTTGACCCTGCGTTGGTATAACTGAAGTTTTGTGTGTGTATACTGGTGTGTTTCTCCCTCACCACTAGCAGTCATGTTCCCCTGTAACTGTTCCAGTGAAGGAAGTCTTAGAGGAGAGAGCATCTCTTCCCCTTCTTTTTGACAGGTGGAGGGCACAGGACGGCCCGGATGGCCTCATCGAACAAAGTTTTAAGACCACGCTGAGTCAGGGCTGAACACTCCAGGTACTTGACAGAACCTGAAGACAGGAAATGGAAACCCACTAGTTTATTATTGGAATCTGTCATCTTCCATTAATTACATTTAATTGTTAAATTATCAGAGATAACTGAATCATTACCAATCTCTTTGGCCATGGCCAGTCCTTGAAGATAGGAAATTGGGGAGAGTTTCTTTCCCTTTAGCACCTCCAGGGTTTCCTTCTCAGCCCTCAGATCCAGTTTAGTGCCCACGAGGATTATGGGAGTGGTGGGACAATTATGTCTCACCTCAGGATACCACTGCACAGACACAGGGGTGTCCTTTTTCAAAACTGTCTGTTATCTTAAGCACATTATTTTATAATAGCTTCAAGTGATTACTGTTTGCAATGCCAGTCTACTGTTTTGTTTTTGGATGAATTAATTATTTTGGACCTTTCTGCATGTTCTCCTTGTGCTTATGAGGCTTTCCCCCCACCATTCAAAGACACTGGTGATTCTAATTAGACTCTTGGTGTGGATTTGAATGGTGGCCTCCAAGTTAGATAAAGTTCCTTCCATATATTTTCTGTCACTTGTCCAGACCTCCCACCCCAAAGCCACCTCTTCAGGCTTATCTGTGGGGAACACCTAGGCATTTCCAAGCCGGCCAAGAAATGCAATCTCTTCAGTGTGTCCTGGATCTACTCCAAGGCAGTACATCCCTGGAAGACTTTGTCCACGAGGCACCCTGGAGGCATCTTAGTCAGGTTGCCTTAACTACCTCAGTTGACTCCTTTTGATGTAGAGGAGTGGCAGCTTTACTCTGAGTCACTCCCAAACGACTAAACTCTGCACACTATCTCTAAGGGTGAGGCTAGCCTTCAAAGAAAGCTCATTTCTGCTGCTAAAATCTGCAATCTCATTCTTCCAGTCACTACGCAAGCTTGTGATGATAGGTGAAGGCAGGGACACAGAATAGTAAATCAGCAGCTTTGCTTTCATGCTCAGCTCTCTTCACTACAACAGACAGGTACAGTGTCCATATCTGCAGACACTTCACCCATTATGAGACATTTCCAAAATTTCCACTCTTTAACATGTCAGGATCCTTCAGGCAATATAACTGTATTTTTCTATTATTGATCAGGTTTCCATCTACAGAACAGGCATAAAATGAGTAAACATCATGGTACTGACACTGAGAGCTGGACTAGTAAAATCTAAACAAGCTAACCCCATCAAAAAGTCTTTCCATAATACAGCCACTACTCACCTTATGACGGACGTTTTCATACGAGGTACAACACACAAGCGAAAAGCAGATAAGAAAAATGTCCTGGTAAGACAAAGAAACAAAGCAGTCAGAACCTAATCTCTTTGTATTTTGCAACAAAATTGGTGCAGCAATTTATTTAAATGTGCATGCATACACTTGTGGAGTTTACATACTCTGATTATGAACATGACTGTCATGGTAATTTGGGGCTTTTAGTATTTCTTGGAACTGTTATTTTCCAAAGTGGAATGACTGTACAGCATACGTCTTTGGATACTGGCTGTCTTTTCTTATATTTCCCATCAAGGGGATCCCACACTGCTTTAATAATGTTCTGTCAGGAAAGGTTTCTTGACAACCACCCTTTAACTGAGGTAATTTCTGATGAGGCTTTCGTGAATGGCCGATGGATCATCCTTGAGTTAGGTGCCTTTTTTTATTCCTGAATGATTCACGCGTCAGTGTTAAATGGCTTAAGATATAGCCAAACCAAAAAAAAAGAAACATTTCTCTAAAGAAATGAGGCAAGGCTCAAGTACTGTAAGTGAACTTTAACACAGCATTGTGATCTTTTTTTGTATGTGATCTTTTTTTTGTACCGTCTGTGAGTAAGAAAGTGGGCGAAGTTTGTCATAGTCTGCTTGTCCTGCTGTATCCCAGAGAGCCAAGGTCACTGGGTTCCCATCCACCATAACATTGGAAGAGTAGTGGTCGAACCTGACAGAAGTGATGAAGTGTGAATGAGCTAAACTTAGTTTAATATAAACTGTTAAAACATTACCTCTACTAAAATTTAAAAAACAAAAAAACAAAAGAGACAGAACCTAAATGGAAATCAACCTTTCCTCTTATTTATTGTGCCCTTTAGTGGCTTCTGCTCTCTCTAAAGAAATATTCACTCATTTTTTAAATCTAACTGAACCAAACGCCTGTGTATCATCCCACAGTTACAGTAATGAGGATCAGCACTTTCCACAGCTGAAACAGAATCAGATTAGGTGGAGTTTCCTCATAACTTTCTGTAACACATATTTTTCTTGGCTAGTTACACTCTCGACCTGTCCAGGATGTACCCCACCTCTTGACCTATGACAGCTGGGATTGGCTCCAGCCCTGATAAGGATAAACAGAAGTGGATGGATGGATGGATAGTTAGAGTGAACTGCTGTGATTGTAGCCTCTTCCACAAGCCAAGCTTTCACATTACATGATTCTGCAACATGATCCCAGCTTGATCATGAAGTGAAGAAGATGGAGACTGATTACTGACTGCTAGTCTTGCATAAATAAATAAATGTTCACTGCACTGCACATTTGGATACTCACACCGAAGGGATTTCCTCTCCGGGAAAGGCATTGGTGGTGTAGCTGGTGAGCAGACAGGTCTTACCCACTCCTCTGTAAGGGAGAAGAGGCTGGATTAGCATTTATTGGGGAAAGGAAAAAAAAAGTGTGACTGGGCTCAGATCTTACAAATACTGACATAAGCAACAATCGTTACAATTTCATTTCTACAAACGGTGTTAAGATCAGTGAACTGAGGAGACTGCACCTTTTGCGTGACTGGGGTCAGGTCAGTACCAGTTGTGCTACTTTTCCAAATCCCTGATCGATCTAATCATTTGGAATGTACAATACCTTGAAACAGTATTTGTACAACCTGAACTTTTCCACAATTTGCCACGTTACAATGACAAAATGAAAGGGATTTTATGTGATATACCAGCAAAAAGTAGTGCGAAATTGCTTCCATAGTATTCTACATAATATTGTACATTTAAAAATATCTTAATCTAACATACAATGTGTCATAATAGAATTTTCCATTCTGAAAACACCATCACCAAAACAAAGGAATCCATCAGACATAGTACTACACGTTGCTGTGTTTGTGTCTACAAAGTGTTACTACATGAGACAACCTAGAAAATAATGCAAAAACCACAACAGCATAAAATGCTGTCGATTTAAAAACTAATAAATAAATAAATATTCCTCTATATTCTCAAGAAAACTTCCTGCTTTGATTATTTTTCTGCTGATGCTTCTCCTCCTTTATTAAGTTAAACTGTAGTTTTTCCTCTGAAACAGCGCTGCTTAGTGGCTTCATGAAAGCTGAGGTGGAACGGGATCAGGTGTTCCCAGCACTGTCGTCTATCGCTTTCCCTTTCAGCACTGAGTGAAGCACTTTTGAAAGTGAAAGTCAGTTTGTGGATTTAACATTTGAGCACACTGTTTGGAGATGCAGTGCTAAAAATCAGAGGCTGGGATGCTGAAAATAAAAATAGTGTATCTTTATATTCCCGCCGAGGATCAGAAATTGTTTAGCATATTTATGATTTTTTTTGTTCCAAAATAAATTAAAAATAAATAAATAAATAAATAAATAAAAGATATGGCATCGAAAATTGTTGCCTATCCCCCCACTATCAAGTTTGAAATGACGATATCATGAAAACACCAAACCTTTAGCTAATGTTATATTTAAAGGTAAAAATCAGGTTTAAAACATGAACTAATACCGATTAAATAAACGTACCCGTCTCCGACGACAACGCATTTAACGGTCTGCATTGCGCCGCAGCTAGCCCGAGAGCCAGCTAATCCCAGATCGATGCTCATCATGCTTTCCTTTTAACCGGATGGTCGGAGCTGGAGATGAGCACTCATCAAGTCGAGGTCAAGCCAGCCGCACCTTCAATTTTCCTGCTCCTCTATTCTTAATATTACGGTACTGGTGCCGTCCAGAAATCCAGAAACCCAATGAAAGACGTCTTTATCCTGTAGCTTTAAATCAGTTTTCATTTTATTTGCAAAAATAAACCTTTACCTTGTGGTTAATAAGTAATACAAGTTATTATAATAACGTATTAGACATACATAACAAATTATAAAGCAGTTTTAACAGGATATTTAACATTGCGACATTGAAGAAATATTTCAGTAAATTTTCATTCACGTCTCCCAGCTCACAGTTAGTGTCATAGCATATAACTAAAATAAAACAAGACAAAAATAAAAGTCCGTAAATACTCCATCTAATCAATTTATATACAGTATTATCGTATTGCTTCCATAATATTGTACATTTAGAAACATAGTGTTGCATATAATGTGTTATAATGTTATATAATTTTCCATGATCAATAATTGTAATCGAACACTTGTAATTTATATTCTAGGGTCTTACAAGTTGAGAGAACAGTTGCTGTGGATTGGATCTATATATATGGAATTGAATTGAATAGTTCTGGTGATGTATTAGTTTCACTGGACTGCTATTCAGGTTTACCCCAATTACTCTAGAGTACTGTACAGTCATTGGTTTACCATGACTGTACACGTGGTGAGTCTTACCTCATATCTGTACAGTTTTAGAAAAAATAAAAAAATAAAAGCAAAGTTCACTTATATTACATTATCATGCAAGATGCTTACATAAATCCAAGAGATGGCCAGTCCCTTTTTTTCAGTGTAGTCTCAAATTTAGTACTTTTAGAGATGATTGAACAAATCCACTATTTCAGTTGACTCTACCTGTGGTTAATGGTATCTCATAGAACTGTATATGGCTTGATAAAATAAATAACTAAAAACAGGGAAAGTCCACTCAAATTACATAGTAATATGTTTAATACTACAATTTGTGAACTGTAATTACAGTAGCTTTCTTGTGGTTAGAGTTAGTGTCAGCTTTCATGGGAATCCAGTGAAAGCTTTGTGTCACAATGTAAGGAACTGCAGGAATTATTGTTTTGATTGGGTTTTTATGAATATCGTCAAATACAACCCCAATTCCAAAAACTATGAGAAGCTCTGAAATGCAGTTAAAAATAATGCAATTACCCGCAGGGTTTTAAAAACACTTTTTAATTCAAAATAAAGAAGAAAAAGATAAAATAATTTCCAAACGCATGGCTGAAAAAAATAGGAGTAGTTAAAAAAAAACATTAAAATCGCTTTATAATTTATTACATATTTATTTATTTATTTATTGCGTATGTATAATTTATTGTATTTATGTAACAGAACCTGTTACTTCCACAAATAAAATGAAAAAACAATTTAAAAGTTGCAGGATAAAGACTTCGTGCTGTTCTTTCTCAGAGTATCTGGATCAATCGGCACTCGTATTTACCGCGAACTTCACGGCAACTTCTTAGACGACAAAAGAACAAAACAAAAACACTTAAAAACACTGGTGTGGATTCTGAAGACGGGATTGATGGGAAGTGTCCGACTTTCTTTTTCTTCTTTCCCTTTAGGGGTCGCCGTCGCTCTGCACCTCTTCTCTATCTCCCTCTGTCAACCCAACCCAAGCTGCTTCTTAACTCAGATAAAACTGAGGTCATTGTACTCGGCGCTGAAAAGCTTAGAAATATGGTATCTAACCAGATTCTTACTCTGGATGGCATTACCTTGGCCTCCAGTAACACTGTGAGGAACCTTGGAGTCATTTTTGACCAGGATATGTCCTTCAACGCACATATTAAACAAATATGTAAGACTGCGTTCTTCCATTTGCGCAACATCTCTAAAATTAGAAATATCCTGTCTCAGAGTGACGCTGAAAAACTAGTTCATGCATTTATTACTTCCAGGCTGGACTACTGCAATTCATTATTATCAGGATGTCCAAAAAACTCACTGAAAAGCCTTCAGTTAATCCAAAATGCTGCAGCAAGAGTACTGACAGGGACTAGAAAGAGAGAGCATATTTCTCCTGTTTTGGCTTCCCTTCATTGGCTTCCTGTTAAATCCAGAATTGAATTCAAAATCTTGCTCCTCACATACAAGGTCTTAAATAATCAGGCCCCATCTTATCTTAATGACCTTGTAGTACCATATCACCCTATTAGAGCACTTCGCTCCCGCTCTGCAGGCCTACTTGTTGTTCCTAGAGTATTTAAAAGTAGAATGGGAGGGAGAGCCTTCAGTTTTCAGGCCCCTCTTCTGTGGAACCAGCTTCCAGTTTGGATTCGGGAGACAGACACTATCTCTAATTTTAAGATTAGGCTTAAAACTTTCCTTTTTGCTAAAGCATATAGTTAGGGCTGGACCAGGTGACCCTGAATCCTCCCTTAGTTATGCTGCAATAGATGTAGGCTGCCGGGGGATTCCCATGATGCATTGAGTTTTTCCTTTCCAGTCACCTTTCTCACTCACTATGTGTTAACAGACCTCTCTGTATTGAATCGTATCTGTTATTAATCTCTGTCTCTCTTCCACAGCATGTCTTTCATCCTGTCTTCCTTCTCTCACCCCACCCGGTCGCAGCAGATGGCCGCCCCTCCCTGAGCCTGGTTCTGCCGGAGGTTTCTTCCTGTTAAAAGGGAGTTTTTCCTTCCCACTGTCGCCAAAGTGCTTGCTCATAGGGGGTCATATGATTGTTGGGCTTTTCTCTGTATCTATGAAGCGCCTTGAGGCGACATTTGTTGTGATTTGGCGCTATATAAATAAAATTGAATTGAATTGAATTGAACCTTCCAAACCAGTTCAAATTTTTTGCTTTTCCGACTTTCCGAGTGGGGAGTCCGACTTGAAGGAGAATTCCAGATTAAAATTCCGACTCGCGATTCGGGATAATTTCTTAACTTTAACTGGATCACTTTATTTAGCAGTTTAACCTGATGTTATTCAGAAGATCCCTCCCTACATTCCCACGCCTTCGTGGGTTGTTCTGGAAGCTATGAAGCAAAACAGCTGTCACCACTCCTAAGGGAAAATAAAAAAATAAAAATGAAGTTAGCCTGCACCACCAGCAGTTGGTGCATCCGGTGCCCTGGAGCCAGACGCCCAGACAAACTCTGGGTATGTGAAACATCCTAAAAACAAACCATATATGCAGCTGAAACAATGTATTATAATGTAATACATGTTTATCTTGGTCCTTTAAAAGAAATAACACACTGAATGAGGAAATGACGTAATTTGTGCATTCCTATTCATTTTTTTGGACTTTCGCGTCAGAGAATTTCCCCCTGAACTCCGACTTTCAGGTTGTGGGTTAAAATAGGATTTCAAAGATCTCTCAGGCTTTTTCTTGGTAATTTACTCTAAAATTCGAAGACGTTTATTGATGCAGTAAAACAATATTGTGGTTTAATCGGTTTGAATCCATGTGAGTTTTTACACACGCAACATAGTAAACTTAATGGGTGGCATTTTTGTCAAATAATCAAAAGATTCAGGCTCATCCAAGCAAAGTACTTACATCAGTGGTTGCTGAATTTAATCTGTATGACTGTGAAGTTTTTATAAATGTTCAACGTAGCTAATTTCTTACTTTATGACCTGATGTTTGTGTCTTGTATTTGTTTACTCTGTTTAGTCAGAGTTTCCTTCTCATGCATCCCTTGCAAGTAATTTTTGGTCATTATTCTTTTGATACAGGTCTATTAATAGGGTTTTCTGGCTTTGCTCCTCATCTGTACTCTACATTTACAACTTTATGTATTTTTTTATTTTTATCTTTTATCATTTAATAAACAAATAATTAAAAACTAAACTTTCCCAATGGGAAACTTTTTCAAATGAAAGAGCTAAAGTACAACACAGTAACCACAACATTAATTAGTTGTTTCTTTATTTACTTGCATTCATATTTATTTATAGTAAAAGATTTGTTGTTATCTGTTAGAAACAAGATGAATTTTAACTCAGTTTAAAGGAATTAACAGCTTAATACGTACAACTACCTAAAACTAAAGCAATCTAATACAATCAAACCTTCACAAATGGTGACTCTGTTTGCGACTATTGTAATTTCTAGACAGGCAGTCAACAAAGTGTCCTGGCCAGGCATTAAATGTGATTTAACCCATTAAAAGACACCACATCAACATTTTAATAGAGATTTAAAAATCTCAAGTATCCCAGTGTCTACAAAAATGTCCTGTGAAAAAGGATCTTGTGAAAGGACTTGAGTGAACATAAGCAAATATCCAAAGGCAAATATTTAAAGACCAATAGAAACCCTAAATAACTTTTTTTAAATTTTTTTTTAAATATAACATTAAACATGCTGGACTGTTGGGCTGTTTTAACTGAAGTATTTTGCCAGTTGAGTATGGCAATAATCTTCCATTGAGTAAACTGCACTTAGATCCCTTTTGTTTCGGATCAAAGAAAAACAAGCAGAGCAGAGTCTGTTTTACAGGAATTTATTGGCTTTTTCAAAAAGTGACAATAGCTTTTGTCCATAAAACTAAAGAGTCACAACATTGGCTTGAATTAAAGCACAGCTTGGAGTCTGAATACAATACCGATGAGCAACATGTATTTAACCCCTGATCTAGTTCAAATACATTTTGTAAATAGGCAAAAAATATAACTGTAGCAAATTCTAATCTTAGTTTTCAGTATATGATACATGTACATGCTATCAGCATTAATTACAAAAAGCTAGGATTGTGGGGAGATTAAAGTAGCATTAACTGCAGAGGTAATAAACAAAAGATATTCATAGTGTTAGTTTAACAATACAGTGAGTGAGTCTAACTTCTGTGAAGAAAGATACAAAATAGTCAAATCACATGATTATAACAAAAAGATGAGTACACTGTATACTACACCATAACCGACAGTAGCTTTGTTACTGTTATTAGCAGGCATAAATGCTCTTTTAGTGACATTGCTTAGCCAGTAGTGATGCTAAAAATAAAAATAATAACATATAAATCAAATGTGCTCCACAAAAAGGTTTCGGATAAATGCCCACAGAGCATTAAAGGCTCTCTTGTTCCCCATCACCAAAACACCT
Organism: Neolamprologus multifasciatus; assembly: GCF_963576455.1. NCBI lineage: Eukaryota > Metazoa > Chordata > Actinopteri > Cichliformes > Cichlidae > Neolamprologus > Neolamprologus multifasciatus. The sequence continues at coordinate 15,575,923 of NC_140442.1, forward strand.
GAATATTTCTCTTCCAAATACAAAAATCAAGTTTTCAGCTTCGCACTCCTGGGCAGCCATACAGTCGACACTTCTAGGGGGAATATTGCAAAGAGGAAAGAAAAAAAAATAAACCCCCACAAACACAACGGGTCCAATTGGAGCCAAATGCATAAAATACTGGAGATTTTTCAGGGATTAGTAGCACTGTTGGTGTCAGCAGACCTTTTTCCCCAGTCTCAATTTTCTCTCTGTGCTTCAGGCTTCATTCGTTCCATAAGAATGAATTAACATGAATCATGTTAGGGCCAAAATTTAATTACTGGCAAAAAGGTTATGGTACATAAAAAATGGAGGCAATTAAATTTCACAGATTGTTACTTCAAGGTGTTTGTTGATAGCAAGGAGTGATGACTGCCTTCATAAAGAGAAAGTGAAGTTCTTGACTTTTAAATGGTTGATATGAACAGCAGGGAAACAGCAGCAGACTGTCAGCTGTGTTTTAAAGGTTTGAGACGACAGAACAAAGGATTTCTTTTCGGCTAAAATACAGCATGTGTGCAGAGTGTATTTGGCAAAATTTCTTCCACTTCAAACAAACTACCAAGACTGTAAACAAAAAACAAACCAAAAAACTGGACAACCAGTGGAAGAAAAAGTTGAAGACATTCCACGGTCCGTTCTACAAAACATCCAATCCATTTTAGAAGGCCTCAAGAAATTCAGTCTCGTCTATACAGTATACATTGTTAGGAAATAACTAGGGTCTAAAATAGTCCACTCTTTTACCCTAAACCTGACCCTATGTTGGAGTTTTCATGGAAACGGTTGGTATAACTGTTGCAGCTACACATATAGAAGGACAGAATCTGAAATACATTGTTTTTGTGTGTCTGTGTGTGTGTATACTGGTGTGTTTCTCCTGTGTCGTTAGCCACCCTCACCACTAGCGGTCATGCTCTCCTGTAACTATTCCAGTGAAGGAAGTCTTAGAGGAGAGAGCACTTCTTCCCCTTCTTTTTGACAGGTGGAGGGCACAGGACGGCCCGGATGGCCTCATCGAACACAGTTTTAAGGCCACGCTGAGTCAGGGCTGAGCACTCCAGGTACTTTACAGAGCCTGAAGACAGGAAACAGAAAGGCATTGGTTTATTATTTGAATCTGTCTTCCATGACCATTTACAAGAAAAGGATCAGTGACAACTGAAGCCATTACCAATCTCTTTGGCCATGGCCAGTCCTTGGGGATAGGTAATGGGAGAGAGTTTCTTCTCCTTCAGCTTCTCCATGGTATCCTTGTCATCTCTCAGATCCAGTTTGGTGCCCACGAGGATTATTGGAGTGTTGGGACAATGGTGTCTCACCTCAGGATACCACTGCACAGACACAGGAGTTACAAGTTAGTGGTGTAAATTTTCAGATCAGTCAGTGTCAACTTTAACACTTGTTATCAACATGATAACAACATGTTATCAGAGCATTTTTAATCAAGTGAAAGATATTTCTGCTCATCCAAACTCATATAGGGCCTTTCTGTGTGGCATCTGCATGGTCTCATCATGCCTACGAGGGTTTCCTCCCACACTTAAAAGGCACATACGTTGGCATAAGTGGTGATTCCCAACTGTCTGTAGATGATGTGAGTTTGAATAGTGAACTTTAAACCCTGTCACTGCGCCTGTGTCCGGATGTTAAACTCAGCCCACTCTACAGATAATGACAGAATACTCAGAGTGACTTTATGACATCTTGAATAAACAAATACATATTACCACAAAAAAAACAAAGGTGCAATTTAAGGGGGAAGGCAGAATTAACACAACTGTCAAGCTGTGTGTCACCAAGAGGAAGTGTGAAACAGCCAGGGCTTGCTTCTTATCAGCACAAATGAGGCTTAATGTTTGCATTCTAAACCGTTTACTTCGCTCCCGTCCACTCTGAAAACTCTGGACAAAGCAGTATGTTAGCATTGCTAAGCTAAAATGACTTTGGATTAAAGCAAATGCGTTGGTCACTTAGACCCCTTCCCAATGGAAACTGGCTAATGTGGACCTGGTGTGAACTTAAGATGGTAAAACAGGTAACAAGTTGATAAATGTGTTTAGAGTAAGGCCTAATCCCATGACAAGCCTAGAAATAAATAGGTTGTAAAATCACCAGCAGTACATTGATTATGTGGACTTATGGTTATTTCCAATTCTTTAATTTAAGTATATCATTTTCTTTTTTCACCAACTCCTAAAAAACTGTCTTTTCAGCTCATAAATACTCGGACATTTTCATCAGCTTGTTGCTACCAGCTTGTCTATGTTGTTTAGTGTGGAGCGGGCAGTGTAAAATGGGTTTACAACTACCCACAGCATCCACATTTACCATATACTGTAAGAGAAGTGAAAGTGAACCAAGACAGTAAAGCTGTGGGCAAGAAAAGCAACACAATGTTGCTGTGTGACGCTGAGGGGAACTGCAGAGTCAGATAGTAATTTCCTGTGGTTTATCATTCCCTTTGCACTAAATGCCATGAATCATATGACTCATGGCATATATAGTGAGGTTTGTCACACTGCTTCAGCTCGTTTGTGTAAAAATATCCACAATGTTGAGCAAATGTATCTGTAGTCCAGCCTCCATGTTATTGGTCCGCTAACTATTTTTAGAACAGCAAGGAGCACAAAGATTGTTGACTTTCATACAGTCGTTTAAAGCAAGGAACAAATTCTCAAAGGTAAAGGTTAACTGATAACATTTATAAATTCTTTTAATCAAAATCAACAGATTAACGTCAATCTGCTCCTTCATCTCACAATAAACACACTGCTGAAAAACAGACCCTAAAGATGGACAAACAGCACAACATATTGACAGTAGGGCTGGGCTATATCATACCTTTCACGGTAATACTGGTGTAATGTTGGGCAATGATAAGAAAATGAAATATCGCGATAGAATATGGGTAAAACGCGCATGCGCAATGCCTTTGTTTACATACGCACATGGTGGCGACGCAGAATGATAAGAGCGAAAGCGGATCGTTGAATGAAACGGATGAACCAGAATTGGTTTGTAAAAATGCTGTAACTTCAGTGGTGTGGAACTGGTTTAGCTTTCGTCCGTCAGATACACAACAAAGCACTATTTTTGGTAGAGCATGCCAGCGGGCCGTCGTTATTTTCGTGTTTTTTGGAAAATACGGCACACTTAAAATCAATCCTGTGATTTTTCTGAAAATCGACAGTGCCCCTTATAATCCCGTGTGCCTTATGTATGAATTCTGGTTGTGTTTACTGACCTCGAAACGATTTTATGTGGTACACGGCGCTCGAAAATCTGTCAAATGTTTCAGTATGACTTTGCTAAGCTACGAACCCGCACCGCTTGATGGATTGTCGGAGCAGGAGCATTACGGCTATCGTAGGCAGGAGCCTTGCAGAGTGATACGTACTGTGCTTCAACATAATATTACCGCATTGTGTGTGTATAACCTCTTTTTAAGTTTTGTGGATATTATACATGATTATGCTGAGAATATGTCGGCCAATTTCCACTGGAAATTTTGGTTTAACTGTCAGCAAGGAATTGCATTTGCACTGTTATTTTTTATATAACTTTAATGCACTTAAAAAAGCTGCTTGTTTAAGTGAAAATACATTGTTTTTGTTTTTTGCACTAATAAAGTTGTGGAGTTGTAAAGTATTTTGTCTAGTGTCAATTATATCGTCAGTTATATCGTTATCGTAAATTTTCAAATGTATATCGTGATAAATATTTTTGGTCATATCGCCCTGCTCTAATTGACAGCTATGCTTAGTTGACATACTTTGCTATTGCACTGACTTCATCAAAAATTTAAAAAAAAAGCAAAAAGCTTCATATTCACAAAGTTCTTGCACATTACCCTAAATGGTAAGCTCAAGCTCAGATCAAGGTCTAAATATGAAATGAATCATAAAAAAAAAACCAAAAAAAAAAAAAAGACCTTAGATTTTAAAAAAACAAACAAAAAAAAAACCAAAAAAAAACCAAAACACACAAACAGAAATTTCCAATGTTTTTTGCTATTCAGCTCATCCAAAGGAAAAAACATGAGGTAGTGCCCCAGCTGTAATTTTGAAGAACTGCTACACCCTTGTTGGGGGGGTGTAGCAACATAGCAACAAGATGCAGCCTCACTGAGCCTTTCCAAAGTGTGGACTTGAAACTATATAGCAGTTTTTAAATTCTGTTGATAGGCTGAGTAAAAGCAAACTTATAATGAAATAATGTAAGGCATGTTTTTCCTGAATGCTGTCAGCACATTTGATCCAAGAAGAAATGGTAAAACAGGATTTTCAAAGAAAAGAGCCCCACTTTCTATGGTCAGAAAAATACATCACATCAATCAAAACAAAAAAAATATAAGACAACACGTGGCACTAAGACGTGGGCAAATTTGAGCGGTTTATGAAATGTTTCCATTTGGAGTTTAAAGTTAGTGTGTAGTCTACACCCTTTTCTTGTTTTGTGCATCAGAAACAACTGCTAAATGTCACAGATGCTAGCTAAAAAGCCACCAAAGGCAGATTGCAATGTAAACGCTAACTCCACCAAGGGGTAGATGTATCGAAAGTTTTTCCTCATACAATGGTTAAAATTGCTTTATCGTAACCATCGAGTATAGATTGCCGTGGCAAAATTAAGCTGTCTGCATGTAATTCAGTGTGAGTTTTTATTCTCCCACATGCTGTGAATGCATCATTAATTCCCCCTCTTCCAACAGGAAACATTTCTACCAGGCACACTGCACTTCATATACTACCAGATAGGGAAAAATATGGTGACAGCAGAAGTTTCAGACGAGCGAGGGTTTGGATTTCACAAGGAGGATGTCGAACAAAATGCAGTTATTTGCAAAACATGCTGTAAAACTATTGCCATGAAAGGTAACAGGACCAAGAATTTATTCCAAATCAGTCACTGCAAAACTAAAAATGTTTTAAATTCGGCATGTCAGCATTTCTCCACACACCAAAGAAAGCGTTAAATAAACCAGCTGTGATACCTGCGACTGTTCTTGCTCAGTCGTTTTCATAGTCACTATTTGTTCTGTAATTTGAGGTGACTACATTTTTTATTTTACAATTTCTATACGTTACAAGCACAAAACAGCACCTATTTAATTTCAATTGTTTTATTCTTTCTAACTATTGCTTTTTTGTAGCTATGATCTTTTGTTTGTAAAAGCCGAGTGTTGATGACAAAAAGACTTACTGTCGCAATATTGTCATTTATGAAAAATGTCTGTGTGCAACTGATGTTTGCAAAAAAAAAAAAAACAAAACGTTAAAATAAAACATTTCAATTCATTCAGATTTGCTGCATTAAAAGAAAACAAAATATTGAATTGTTGATTTGAATGAGCATACTTGTGCAATTTTAGGCATTGTACGTTTTTTAAAAAAAAAATCTGTTTCTGAAGGTTATTTAAACATACAGTGGTAGGGATGGGTATCGAAAACAGGTTCTTGTTGAGAACCGGTTCCCACTGTTTCAATTCCTTGGAATTGTTTGCCATTTTTGCAAACAATTCCCTTATCGATTCCAGTTGCCCCAAATGACGTCACCACGTTGCGGAGCGTCATTTACCTGGCAGGAAACACGGCACCTAAGCGGCTCAAACGCTCAAAAGTTTAATTATACTTTACGAGAACGGATGACAACAGGGCAACTGTTAGATATTTCATTTAAGGGAGGAAACACTACGAATATGCAAAAGCATTTGCTCACAAAACACACGATAACCTTAAATGAATGTTGTATTTTTAATTCCGCTCCGGACTCGTGAATCTCAACCCAGCAGCAGCGGTAACATGCATGTCCTCTCCCGTTATTGCAGCAGGTAAATAATCAACTAACAGTGCATATTATGTTAGCGCGATCTGCCTCATTATAAAACCTGTCATTACTGTGCATTTAGGTGACCATGATGAGAGAGACAGGCAGAGTCTGGCTGGCGCTCGCTGGCAGTTCTCGCTGCAGTCTACCGGTAGCGTCTCCTTTCAGGCCAGGATAGACGAATGTCACCGAGCAGTGACTAAGTTTGTGGTAAAAGGCTTGCACCCATTTGCCACAACAGATGCCCCCGATTTTCGGTAAGTGAATCTGTTTAATTGTAGGCAGGGACATTACTGGATATTCTTGTGTAATTGCTACAGAATAATTTATGTTATACTTTGTTATTGCTACAGAAGAATATTTATTTTATTATTTTACATTTACAATTTTTTTCCCGGGGACCCCGTGACACCCCATTGAAGAGCCGTGGGCTGGATCTCTTAAAGATCTCACTGTTGGGTTTGTAAGGCCATGCTACTCCTAAATTTCTATCTTGTTCAAAGAGAAGATGTAAAACAAAGTTCTAAGCTAATCAAACTTAGTGTTCTCCTTTTTTAAAAAAGAATCGATAAAGAATCGAATCGTTAAACAAAATCGAAAATGGAATCAGAATCGTGAAAATCTTATCAATACCGATCCCTATACAGTGGAACCCCGACTTACGAATACCCCGTTTCACGAAATTCAAGTTATGAAGGCACTGAACGGCAATATTTCTGCCCGTGTTACAGCAAAATGCCAGAGTAACGAAATCCGCTGGCTCTGATTGGCTGAGCCTACAATGCCTTCCGAATCATGTGACAACCCCTTGGCTTCCGTACTTGGGCTTCGCTGTTCCACTTGAACAATGTATTGTTGTTCTAGTTAGAAATTAGCCTATAGCCTATTGTTCAGCATCGCCTCACTCAAAACGCGCGATGGGTGCTTCGACTTACCAAAATTTTCGACTTACGAAAGACCCTCAGGAACGAATTCATTTCGTAAGTCGGGGTTCCACTGTATTATGACATACATCATGTATTGTGATATAGCCAAAAAAATATTGTGACATTAGATTTTCCTGATATCACTCAGCCCCATCTCCAGCTGAACAACAGGAGGAGTGATACACTCTCCAAGTGTCATGCCTGTGATGTGCCCCTCCTTCTTGTGGTGAACAGGAACTATTTTTGGGGGCGGGACAAATAATTTGTGTGGCATTTTGTGTGTGATATGTTACTCTGTTGTTTGCTAAATTTGTACGTTTGTAGTTTTAGAAATGTGTTGTTTGTGGGTTTCACAGTAAAAGAACAAAAACAAATCGAACTTTTTCCTACTCCACTTTATGTTTGTTGTGTGGTTTTGGGTCCATCATGTTAATACAGTGTGTCAAAATGAAATAACTGCTAGACATGGGGGATTGTGTCGTTTTTTCCCCCCAGCAGTTCAAAGTGAGTTAAAAACAACCAATTATGTCCTTGAAGGGTATAATGCCAAGCAAGGACAAAGGTTTCATAATGAACAAAGTTTTATTGAGCTGAAACTCTTAATTTCATCTCTACTTTCCAGATTTTTGCCTTCATTTTTTCATTTAAATTTACTGATTAATTTTCTATCTACAGTGGCTTGTGCAGCACAGGCAAAAAATAAGCAAACTTAGAGACTACAAGAGCACCAACTGGACGGATGAAACATAAATAAGCTGACACCTTTCCAGCCTTCACTTGTTCTGACATACAGCAATTACTCACCTTGGCACGGACGTTTTCAAACGAGGCAGGACTCACAAGTGAAAAGCAGATAAGAAACACATCCTGGTAAGACAAGGAAAACAAAGCAATCAGAGCCTGTAACAATCACTTCCTGTTAAGAACACTGGAAGGGGTGGAGGGGAATCCTGTGTTCACAAAGGTGTGCGCGTTTCTTTCTGGGGTTTTTTTTTCCTTTTAACTTCCTCATTCTCAGAAATCAGACTCTGGTTTATGCATGGAGGATAATACATGAACTGTAGCACAACACTGTCTGATTATGTTTTTGTTGTGGTTGTTGTACCGTCTGTGGGTAGGAAAGTGGGCGGAGTCTGTCGTAGTCTTCTTGTCCTGCTGTATCCCAAAGACCCAGGTTCACCGGCTTCCCATCCACCATAACATTGGCGGAGTAGTTGTCGAACCTGACAGAAGTGATGAAGTGCAAATGAGCAAAGCCCTTCAGGCTTAATACAAATTGTTGAAATATAACTACTAAGAAAAAAAAAAAAAAAAGAAAAAGGACAAGAAATACGCGGTGATCAACCTATCCCCTGATTTATTGTGCCCTTTTGCAACTTCTGCTCTCTCTTAAAAACAATTGCTCATTTTTCAAATCTGGCTGAACCAAAAGCCTGTTTGTCAACTGCCTGCAGAGCCAGTTCATGCCACAGTTAAGGTCGATAAAGATCAACACTTTCCACAGCTGGTCTAGGACCAGATTAGGTGCAGGGATTCTTCTCGACTTTCTGTAACATGTATTCCTGGTGTAGTTACAGTCAAATGCTGTGATTGTAACCTCCTCTGCAAGACTATATTTAAAAAACAAGGTGCCATGCTTGCTCATGCATTGATTGTGTAAGGAGGGTGGAGACCAATTACTGACTGTTATTCTCACATAAATAAATAAATACTCACTGCGCTGCAGTCTCAGATACTCACACTGTGGGGATGTACTCTCCAGGAAAGGCATTGGTGGTGTAGCTGATGAGCAGACAGGTCTTACCCACAGCTCTGTAGGAGAGAAGATGTTGGATTAGCATTTATTGAGAGAAGGCAAAAAAAAGTGTGACTGGGCTCAGATCTTACAAATACTGACATAAGCAACAATCGTTACAATTTCATTTCTACAAACGGTGTTAAGATCAGTAAACGGCACTGCTTACAACAAAACAAATCCCTGGTGTATTAGTCTGGGAAAACGGAATTGTGTGATTTTCTAAGTTCTTCTTTTTGCAAGATAAAGCACATGAGAGCAGTGGCAGAGGCACATTTGCCAAATATGAAACTTTCTTGGTTCCCTTCAGCATGCTACCCTCATGTCTACTGCACAGTTCCCCTTACACTCAAAGCAAAATAAAGAGATTCAACACAGCCACGGGCTCTGAATGGGTCTTGCTGCTGCAGTATCTACCACACCCAGAGAAAGCGGTTATGAGTGCATTTAACTCCCACATATTGTTAGCACATCTTAATGTCACTGTCTTAGCTTGTGTGTTAATCCCCTGCTGCTGAGGAAGCCCTTAAATTTTGGGAAGCTGAAAAAGCGCTGTGTTTGTAGCTTTAACAGTGACTTGCTGGAATACAGCAGCGAGATGATGGACACACAGACACACACAAAAGCTAAATTCCTAAGTAATAATAGCGAAACTTTAATTTAAGCTGTGGATGTACGACCTACCCTGTGATGTCTGACTCACCTAAGAGTGAAAGATTAGTCAACCACTTGCACACTGGCCAGCCTGTATTACCAATACTTACTCATACCACCAACCCTAATGTATGAAAACTGCAGTCTAAATAAATAGATAAAAATATAATAGTCAAATGCGAGTACCCATGTCGGCAAAATTAACAGGTAGTAAAATATTAGCAGCTAACTTTACCCGCTCGGAAATCTGTTGCAAAGGGTTTTAACGTCAGCTACTCGGGTGACAGCCTTTTAGCTACAATTACATTTTTAAAAGGTAAAAAAAAAATAAACAGGTGTTTAATATAAACTAATACCCGGCTGGGTTTAGCGAACTTACCCGTCTCCGACCACAACACACTTTATGGCCTGCATTGCGCCGCGGCTAGAGGAATGCTAAGTTGGCCCGGGAGCCAGCTAACGTTAGCTCGAGTCTCTTTTCCTTTGTCCGGGATTGCTCGCTGGTGAAAAGTCCCAACGAGCGTCTTTCTCCGCCGACCTGTGCTGCTACAACCGAGCTCCTGGTACGCGAAACAACTTAGGGGGAACTTACACTAACTTTATCGAGCAGTTTACGGCGAGTTTACTCGTGAATTTCCCTTCCTACATTCCCATGCTTTCGTAGGCTGATCTGGAAGCTATGAAGCAAAACAGCGGCCACCACCCCTGAGTTAAAAAAAAAAAAAAAAAAAGTTACAACACCACCAGTAGATGGCACATCCGGTGCACTGGTCCATACGCCCACACAGACTTTCGTCCTAAAAATCAACCGGAGGCAGCCGAATTTCAGGGGATTGAATGAAATGTATTATAATATAACAGATTTAAAGTTTATTGTTTAATTTAGTTTGTGAAAACAAATAATACAAAAAAAGTGGAGGGACTATTTATGGAATGACACTAAATGAGGAACTGACGTCAGCTACACGATCCCTGTCATTTCTATGGACTATGGCGAATTGGAAGTTTTACCCTCAATTATGTCTTTCAGGCTAAGCTTTAAAAGAGGATTTGAAAGGTTTCTCTGCTCCAGCTTCATGTTTTTGTGTTACAAAGCATACCAGGCATCTGTCCATACCCTAAAGATCTTTCTTATGTCGTGATTACCCCAACTTTTGTTTATCATGACAAAATCGTATTTGGATGTAGTAGACAAGACCAACTGATCTCTCAGTAAACATAAATTGCTTCTTTGTTTTTGCTTTTGTTTGTAATTCACTAAGAGTTTTGTTATTAGAGCAGGAACTTTTACACTCCCTACTCTCACCTCCACGTTTTCTTCTCTCTCACTGGCTCCTAAAATACCTCCTGTCTGTCTTCTTCCTTTGTCTTTGGTCAGCAGTAGGATCATTTACATTTGTACCCTGTTGGCCGATATCACTGGAGGCAGACATTGTTAACCTGGGCCCTGATCAATTTAGTGTGGAACTCTCATTTTTGAGCCACAACAAGAAAGTGTTCAGAGTGCTAGACTACAGAAAAAAAGACAGTATACAAATGCCAACCCTTGCTTCGGATTGTGGCACATTTGTTTATTTATTTGGCTCGTTTCTCACAAACACTTGTCAGTTTTGTTTGCTTGTTTTACTTCAATTTTTACTTAGTAATATGTGTGTTATTATTCTTCAGATGAAGGACATTTCTTTTCAAAGTCAGGTTTCCTTCCTCATCAGCACTATACTTATTGCATTTGGACAAATACAAATAATTAAAAACTAAATAATTTTGTCCGACCATTTCACTTAATTTCACATAAATAAAAATTAGACCTAAAAGATCATTTCCACACTTGCAATCAATTTTAATCTTATATATTTAAGCTTTGTGTATATTAATCTATTAATGTAAAACAAACCATTGCAACTACAGCATTTGTATGTTGTCTTGTATTTTTTTTTACCTACTGTCTGGATAAATATGAATGTAAATGGCCTGCATTTGTATAGCGCTTTTCTAGTCCTTAAGAACCCCAAAGCGCTTTACACTACATTCAGTCATTCACCCATTCACACTCACATTCACACACTGGCGATGGCAAGCTACATTGTAGCCACAGCTGCCCTGGGGCGCACTGACAGAGGCGAGGCTGCCGGACACAGGCGCCACCGGGCCCTCTGACCACCACCAGTATGTGAAGTTATGACACTTTATGTGTACTTAAGCTGTGATTTGTTTTTTTGAAAAAACGAAGAACCATATACCTGAGAGTTTATCCTCGGGGTTCCAGTTGCCCTTTATTGCCTCTTACTTCCGTGTGTCACACCGTGATGAGTCCCCGGTAAACAGCTATCGGGGTGGAGCAGATTTTCCAACACAATCGATGTTAAAAAGGACAAAAATGGGGCTCGGTGTCGACGAGTGATATAAATATGAAGTGTGACACCTTTTCCATCGCTTCGCCTTACCAGATGACAAACTAACCCTGGAAACCTGCGGACGGACTGGGCTGTATGGCGGGTCTGTCATATTTAGTGCTCCGGTTTTCGGGCTCTGCTGGTCGGACGTATGGAGTATTTTCGAAAGGCTTGACGAGGACTTTGTTGATATTTTTTGATCTCGCATGGCGGCTGCGAATCAGATTCCCCTATGTCTACCTCGTCGCCTCGATGATGTTTAATGTGAGATTACAGGTAATCATTCAGCCGCTGTAATCGGTCATCAACCCTCTAAACGGCACAGAGACAGCTGCTGATTGCAAAGGCCCCTCATGTTGGATTCATTACTGCCTTTGTTTTTGCCTGAATGAGCGACGCGTTGTAAAAGATTTATCCTTAATGGACGGATAAACGATCAATTTTAACTACATTTAAAGCTTAAGGATTACAGGTACTTAAAACTAAAGCTGCCTAATACAAGGAAAATTCTCCCTTTATCTTGTCTTTAATGCTCACTTTTCTCAATTAAGGAGGTGCCGATTTATTATTACCAGCTTTTTATTGGCTTCCATTTTTAGTGCCTTTAACTTTCAATGAAGATCTATTATCTTATTAATGGGTTTAATGGATTATGTTGATTATTATACTCTGCCAAATGTGTTAATGTTATGCAAACAACACAACTGTCTTTTGTTAGCGATACATTGAGAAACTGTAAAAAAAAAAAAAAAAAATTAAATTATTGCCAAGATACACACATCTTGGCTGACCAGTAACTGATATATCTGAAGCAGGCAACAGATATCCTGGTCAGGGACTTGAGATTTCATCTGTCTCCAGATTAAAATGAATATTGCTTCTAATTTGCTGCCCTTTTTGGGTCCTGTTGCGTGACCCAATTTTGGCCAAGCTACAGCTGTCACATTTGACTCAAGAAGACTTATAGAGAGGAGTTCATAACCGACTCAATAACTTAAAGGCACCCAAATCATCATCCCTCCACCACCTTGCTTGACAGCAGGTGTGAGGTGTTTGTGCTAATATCTTGTGGTTGTTTTTTACTTTGGTCTCGTCTGTCCAAACAACATTGTTCCAGAAGTCTTTGGCAAATCTAAGCTGTGCTTTCATGCAGTGGTCAAACTTGCTGATGATCAGTTAATCAAGGGCAGCTGATCGTCAGCTCCTAGCTCCTACTTACACACTTATATCCTGTGGAAGCGATAAGGCTGACCTAGTTTCTCACTGAAGGGGATAAAGTCCTGTGAAAACTTTATTTTTCACATAACTGCAGTTCAAAAGTAGATATCAAAATAATAAATGAAGATGAAAAAACTAAGAAGAGATTGGATAAACACACTTTGCATTGTTTGTCCACCAGAGGGCAAATATCCAAATATCTAAGTTGGTCAAAAATCCTATCCTACTTCTCATTTTTTTTATTTAGCACTACCTAACAGAGTTCTCATATCTTTATAGGTTCACATCGAAATCCACTGAGTCTTCAATGGCTGCATTAACACTTAACAATGGATAGTGTGCACTGCCACGTTGCAGCCATCAGAAAACACCGGCTGACCACACACAGCGATGTGAAGAAAGAAGACACTTCAAGACACTTCAATCCAACACAATAACGTGGCTGTTCGTTTTTGCCGCCCGGTGCCAGTTACACTGCCCGGCGCCTTTGCAGGTGAAGGGAAGCGGTGATGTCTGCAGATATGAGACAGGGTGAGCGGCGATAGATGGAGCAGATGGAGCGGGGAAAGAGCCCAGCAGTCACCGATTCAGGAGAAGCTCGTCAGGTGCATGAAGATATTTCCCCCGCCTTTTCTCTCTGATATTGAGGACTGTAGCATGAATGATTGTTGCTGTGAAAGCTTATAGTTTCTCTTTATGTCTTACATGTACAGCTGACCTAAATTAACAGTATTAGTAATCACCCAAATCCTTTTTTATGTTTCTGTAATGGTTAATCCACCAGTATGCACACGCTCTATAATTAAAATTATATTTTAATGCTAAAACATAATTATTGTTATCCATGAATTTTCAAATTTATGCCCTTCAATTTTTCTGTTTCATCAAAGAAAAAAATCAAAGCATTTTTATTTAATAGAAGGTGCCAAATTACAGTTATTTACTTGCATTACTAAACAGAATATTCAGTTTGAGTCGTTAAGTCCAGTGTGCGGTTCAAATCTGGGTGTAAAAACATGAATTTGGTTTGAAGACTCAAAATGGTCAAAGATCAAGAACTCACCAAAAAGGACCGAGTTCGCATTAAAGTGCTTCACGATGCCGGATGGTCTTTCAGACAAATAGGACAAGACATAAAATGTTCTCACAGTGTGGTCAAGTACGCTTTGGAGTCAGTTGTAGAGACCGGTACTTACAGAATGCGCCAAGGAAGAGGCAGAAAACAAAAGCTGACTGACGCAGATGTCCGGCACCTCAAGATTTTAAGTACCAGTGACAGAAGGAAGACCATTGCTGATCTTCAAGTAGAGCTAAATGCTTCTAGAGCACAGTCTGAAAAGGTCTCCAGAATGACCATAAGCAGACGACTGAATGAACAATGCTTAAAAGGGGAGAGTCGCTGCTAAGAAGCAGTTATTAAGGCCCACAAACATCCAGAAACGTCTGAGATTACCCAGGGAGCGCAAACACTGGACTGTAGATGACTGGAATAAGGTACTTTGGACGGATGAGTCTGAGTTTGAAGTCTTTGGTCAGAATAATCACCGAAAATCTGGAGAAGGTTTTGATGCTTGTTGCACTGCACCCACAGTAGAGCACGGTGGAGGTTCCATTATGGTTTGGGTTCCATTTCTGGAAATGGCGTGGGCAAATTAGTGAAAATTGATAGTATCGTGAACATAAAGATCTACCACAACATCTCGGTGGGTCATGGAATCTCTTCTGGACTGAAACTGGTTGTGGGTTCATATACAAACAACACAGTGACAACAAACATACTTCATAGCTGTGCAGAGAGTATTTGACCAAGGAGAAGGAATCCGGAGTACTGGAACTGATGGACTGGACAAATCAGAGTCCAGACTTGAATCATATTGAACAAATTTGGGATTTGGTGTATTTGAAGATAGATTGCACAAAAGTTTCATCCACAGCAAGTCTCTGGGAACAGCTGGAAACTATTTGGAACTCGGTAACAAAGGAGACTGTGGAAACGTACATAAAAACAATGCTAACAAGAATGCAAGCCGTTATCGAGGCCAACGGAGGCCGTACAAATTAGTTTTTCTGTTTGTTTGGTTATTATTGGTGAATAAGGACTATTTAGTTGTTTCAGTTTGTTATTTGCCTTACAAATAACAACATTTTTTAGTTTTAAACAATTTCTTAAAAATTTCTAAAACAAAATCGGGTTTTAGGCCATCTAATGAATTTGTCAAGCACCATACATGTATAGACATTCAGTGTGAGGTATAAAGTAAACATCAAATTTTTATTTGAAGAGGTTCTTTTCCCTGCATGACGCACAATGTTTCTTTTGTCCTCTATGATCTGGACTAATCATTTGTGGCTGGGTTTAACTGGATGACAGATGTACATCAGATATCAGCAGGTTTATTGTAGGAGAAGTCAGTAAGTGCAGTAATGGTTCTCACTCTCATGCTCAGGTGGTCACCGTTTCTATTGTGTTTCTGCTTACCAGTGGGATCAGCAAATCGATGCTAGTGAAAGGTGTTACATTCAAAATTATTTATTACTGTTTCAAGTTTTTATTTCTGTGAAATGTGTGTGAGTGGGGTTTGAAGTTACAGAGCAAATGCTGAGAATGAATGAACTCTGTGAGAAATAAACAAATTACACCACGACTCTGAGCCATTTCTATGAGTAAAAAGTAACAGTTGTCTCGTTTGGGTTTATTAAACTGTCCTTTAGAAACAGATCATCTTCTATAGCATGTTCCTGTACCACATAGAAACAGCGACACGTGTGGCAAAACCACTTATTTTCTGTTGCTATGTTTCTGGTTACGTGGACAATGAAAATCTTAAAATACAATGGAGTTGTTTTGATCAAAATTTTATTTTTATTTTTTCTAAACAATGGCAATGAATTGAGTTGAAGATGATGAAGATTGAGTGTCATCGTGGATGTGTAGCTGACAAATCTACAGCAGCCGTGTGACGCTATCATGTCAATATAGACCAGACAGAACCAGAAAGGTGTAACTAATAAAGTGTCCTTTATTAGTAAACTGATCATCCATCATATATCAAAGGTAAGTAAGAAAGAAAAATGTTTTTTTAATTGTTAGTTTTCAAATGAATAACAGTATCAATAATTAATTCTATAATACAATGTTTTACACAATAATAAAGAGAAAATTTGCCGAGCTGTGCTGACAGGTTTCCATGATTTACTACATCAGCCTTTCTTTATCACGTGGAACATTCGAGACATGTTAAATTTGATCGTCTGTTCACTGCCACTTTAACTGGATGGTCAAAATGTGAATTTTAAAGGAACTGGACAGTTTTTAAAGTTAAACTTCTTTGCACTGAACATAAAGGTTCAGTTGGAGGTGACTGGTTTATAGTTTATACACCATGTATTTACTGGTTCAGCCCACTTAAGAGGAAATAAAGAGGATATCAAATTAATCTGACACCCCTGCTGTAAAGCATCATAAAAAGCTGTGATCAGACAGCTGTTTGCTTTTCATGTGGGCAAGAAAGTAAAGAATGTTTAAGGCTTAATAACTGTTCTCTTTATAGCATTTTAATCTCACCGTAAATCCATGCAAGAAGTTGAAAGGTTCCTTGAATTTCATACATGAAGCCACCAGCCTGTTTGGATACTTGACACCTGCTTCCTCTGCTGGGTAAGTGTGATGATTGTGTTGTGTTGTGGTGCCCGCTGTCCACAGGGGGGAAGCAGCTTACTGAATTTCCTTTCCTATCTGTTGGAAACGGCCACTGAGAGCTGTCAATCTCTTTGAAGCTGATATAGGCTAATAAAACTATAAATATAGCTCACGATTATTTAGTCCCACACTGTGATCTTTTATAAAAATCTGTTATTCAGATTTAGTGCACCTGTGAAGGAAATGTTTAGTGTCCCTTGTATGATGTATCCGTTCCCTCATTCTCTGATCTAAATCAATTTTAAAAAATCCTGTGTGACTAATGTCTGTGTTTGAAGAGGGAGTGGGTCTTTGCATTGGATCAATCTTAGCCACCAGATCCATTTGACACGTCCCTTCAGTGTGCACTTCCTTCAAGTCAGTTTCCAAACTGCTGACACCCTCCTTCAGCGCAAAATGTTCCCAGTAAACTTATCCTAGCCAGTCGCTCTGCAATGCCAGGCTGCAGTGTAAAACCATAAGGGGTTGCCAAGGCAACTGTATTTTTCCATGTGACAGACAAACCATCCCTCCTGCCCCCCTTTTCTAAAAAAAAGAAAAGAAAAGAAAAAAAAGAGGATTTATTTTTCAGGGATTTGCCAGAGGAAATATTTTAATAGGGTTATCATAGAGAACTGGCAGAGAGAGGGAGAGATGGTGGATCACCATCTATAGATGGTGGATAAGTCGGGTTATCTTTACCCTGATTTTACTATTTGTACCCTTAAAAAAGAGGGGGTAGTGGTGTAAGGATTACAGAGTTTTAGCCTTTGGCATGTGCAGCAGCTCGCATGTGTTGTTTGACTGAATGTTAAAGAGTGATAACACTGCAAATGGCAGAGGTTCAATTACAGCTGCAATGCAGTATTTTAATGTACAGCTCACGTCCTTACTCATTAATTTTAAGAATTTATTGGTGTGGAAACTTGAGATTTCTTGACTTGAATTCAGAACTGAGGTTTCTTCAACCTTGGTTTAACAATGATTTTGTAAGATTGGAGTCTCTATGTCCAAGTCAAGATCATTTTTTCCGTTGTCCCTTTTGCTCAATTAATCAGCAGAATCTATTATTCTGCACAAACACTATTAAACAAAATATCCCGAACCTCCTAAAATCTTCTTCTCCCAGACTTGCCAGACTGTTGTGTTTGACCTCATAACCCACTTTGAGAGATGCACATTACCGAGCACTATGTTTTGTTTAACTGTATGTTTGTTTGTTTAAGTCAGAAAGTGTGTTCATTTCTTTCTCACTTTTTTCTTTCTTCATGGAGGAAGGCTTTAATTTTAGGAAATATCCATTATCACTTTATCAGTTTCACCGTACTAATAATGCATGTTCTGGAAACCTTCCACACAGATTTCGCTCCATCTTGAAATGCTAGCATCACACAGTTGTTGCAGATTTCTGGGCTTCACATCCATGATGTGAGTCTTCTCTTCCACCACATCCCAAAGATCCTCTACTGGATTGAGATCTGGGTACTGTGGAGGTCATCTGAGTACAGTGACCTCATATTATGTTCAAGAAATAAAGTTCGAGATTAGCTGAGCTTGTAGCTGGTATTAACTATCAGAAAATGGGTACACTAAAAGTTGCAGCAGAAATCAAGACTCACCAGACCGGGCAAGTTTATTCCAATCTTCTGTTGTCCAATTCTAATGATCTTGTGTGAACTGTAGCCTAATTATTCTGTTCTTAGCTGACAGGAGTAGCACCTGGTGTGGTCTTCTGCTGCTGTAGCTGAGATGCTCTTCTGCATACCTTGGTTTTGATGTGTGGTTGCCTTCCTTTCAGCTCAAAGCAGTCTAACTGTTATCTTCTGACCTCGGGCATCAACAACACGTTTTCACTGCTGCTAACTGATATTTTCCCTTTTTCAGACCATTCTCTATAAACTCTAAAAAAGTGATGGTTGTGTGGAAAATCCCAGTAGATCAGCAGCCCATCTGGCATCAACAACCATACCACATTCAAAGTCACTTAAATCACCTTTCTTTTCCATTCTGATGCCCAGTTTGAGCTTCAGCGGATCATCTCATTCATGTCTACATGCCTAAATGCATTGAGTTGCTGCAGAGTAGATATTTGTGTCAACAAACAGTTGAACTGTACCTAATAAAGTGGTCGGTGAGAGTATTTTGTAATTGTCTTTCCACAAGCTAAATGAGAAGATCAATACTCCTCTTGTGGGTGGGCGGCAGGTAAGAAGCTACTGTCAGCAACTAAAATAACAGCGTAAAAGAAGTGTTTCACAGTTTTGCTGTCAAGCGTATCTTTATTCCTGGTAGAATTTGTTTCAGTACACAGGAGATAGCTGTTCAAAGTCTTTTGTTTGGTGTTGTTGGTCAGTCAGTTACTTGTAAACCGTCTGTCTGGAAGTCACATACTATAAGTCCTAAAAACCCTCCACAATTTCCTGTGCTCAACAAATCTACTTTGTTTTGTCCTTATGAAAATCCCCCGTATAAAGAACCAATCCCAGTGTAACTAGATATTTGAACCTCTAGCTCATAGCTCTCCCAAACTGTTTATGTGTCAAACTGTTTATGCCGATTGCCAAACTTTGTGTTTTGCAACCAAACAGGAAATGGGACCCAAACTGTAGCAACTAAATGTTAAGTCTTGTCGGAAATCAGCTGCTGACAAACCTGCACTTTCCAAACCGAGTCTACAGCGTGACTCACAGAGTGTCACAATTCTTACTTTGCTTAACATGTGATGGACTTTCCAATAGCTTGGCTGAGAGCCGTGAATATTTTATATGACACGCATTAATGCACACCTCGATGTGTAGCCAAACAATAATCCACACGATTTTAGCTGAGATGCATTAAACACTAAATTGTGATTTATGCTTAGTATTTTGGCACCGGAGAGCATTACTGTGTGAAATATCCTCTTCCTGGTTATTTCTGAGTTTCTTTTACAATTTTAAACGCTGTTGACCAGGGAGGGGAGACATATGCAAAGCGTTAAAAAAGATGAGATCAAGTGCTGAGATGAGCTCCGAGCTGACCTGAAAACTGAATGAAGGGGGGAGGAGAGGTGCAGGGGGAAGCAGCGGAGGAGGTTGGGTGGTGCATTTGCTGTAGTCACATCGCAGGACTGAAGCGGGTAATGCAAGCAAACCAGTGTTCAAATGCATGCCTATTTTTGGCAGGTGTGATTGTGACATTTTTCTGCATCAGTTTTTTTTTCTATCTTTTGCATTAATTTATTGAAATAGGACAGTTTCATGTTGTGCAGAGCCTCAAGAATCTGTCAATGTTTGTTTTATTCAACACATTCGTCTTCATTTATATAATTTCTTTGTTTTGTTTTTATTGTTAGGAGAAAAAAAAACAGGTTCATGCAGGAATGTGCCAGAAAAACTGCAGATTTTACCAATGATTTGCATCATTTTGTTTAATAGAAGGACACTGTAATATTTTTGGGGTAAACTGTCAGCTGTATTGGACTCAAAAGCTTATTTTCATAGTGGTATTAAAGGATCACAGTTTAGCTGTGAATCCTTGCTGGGATCGTCATGCTTTTATCTGTGATCCTTTTATCTTTGATGTTGCACCCCCATGTTGCACTCTTCAACAGGCTTGTGTGCTGTATCCTGCATCAATAATCTCTTATTTATAATCACTGAAATTGTTTCTTGATTAACAGAAGAGCTGGGCTTTCTTCAGCGTGTTTTGAACGTTACACTCATACTCTTAAGTGAAGTAACCTTTGCCACAGGGTATTTAACTGCAACAGGTCTTGGAGGATTTTTGCTTCAGATGTAGGGACTCACTTACAGCTTTATGTTCAAGTTCTCTGAAACACACTGCCGTCTTTGTGAGCCCAAATAAAGACTCTACTCATATGTGTCCTTGGATCCAGAATATCAACTCAACTTTGCCCTTCAATCAGATGGTGGCAGGAAAGAAGTGGCCGAGATGCAGGGCTGGATATTAAACCAAAGAGCATGAAAGGAGGAAATCCTGCTGCCCTCTGCTTCCTGTGACCTCTGTCCCACACGCCACATCACACCACGGTCAACCTCGTCAACCTACACAACAGGAAGGACATGCAAACCCCCGTCATATCCCCCAGGTTTAGGTTTGGTCCAGCATTTTGGATATAAACACACAGAGGAAGATGGATCAGGAACTTCCATTCATCAGTAGAATAATAACCTCCCATAAGGACAAAATCCATCAAAATAAGGATACGAATAAAATTGTCACTGTCACTCACTGATACTAGATACCAGAACACATAGTACTCCTCAGTAAGTCTGTTAATGCATGTACCTATACAGCAAGCTATGCTATTTGTCAGACAATAGCAGTAAGAACAAGAATAATGCCACTAATAATGCTAGTTTTAAACTTCATAAGACTAAATCAGATGAAATTCACATGGGGGGGGGGGGGGGGGGGGGGGATTACCTAAATTAGAAATTAGAGATCAACAGTTTTTTTTAGGTAGTAAACATGTTTTTTATGCTCTAAATTTGGACTTTTGACCATAGACAGAATAGAAAATGGGTATTACTACCGTGGCATCCCATATTGCTCTAAAGTCCAATTACGAAGCCTGGAGATGAGCGTTTCACCACTGTGACACATCATTTCTTCACGTATTGAAAGCAGGTGTGATAAGTAATGGATGGACTTCACTATACAACTGCATGACCAGTCAATCACTAATCACTAGCTAATTAGTGTAGATCCTTTTTATCACTTAGAATGACCAAAAAAAATCTAAAATATACATAATGTTTCTGACCGTGTCCATAAACTCATCAGAAAAGTATTTTATGAAGGACCACAGGCTCCCTGCTGACCAATCAAAAGAATGTAGATCTAAGGCACTGCCGTGTTAGGCTCCCCTTTAACACCCCCAAGCTATTGTACTTTCTAAAAGTTTCGAAATGTTTCTCTTGTTTTCTTTATGTGCTTGAAAGATGAAAAATGAGTTCAGTGATTTACTGAAACATGTAAACATATGTGGAAACATGCAGTTCTTCAGGATTCTTTAAGGAGATGTAAATCTCTTCTATGTGTTCTGGATTCTCTGTCAAGATGATCCCAAAATGCTCCTGTAATGTTAAAGTTCAAGCTCTGGGGAGGCCAATCCATGACTGATAGTTTTCCACTGTGAGTTAAAGGCTGATGGTACTTTTCTGTGTTTATATTTCCAACATTTTTGACAAGATCCCCAACACCACTGGCTTAAATGCAACAAACAAGACCCTCCACTGTGTTTTACAGACGGCAGTGGAGACTCACTTGGTTCTAATCCACCGTCCAGCTGGGGTCTTTTTGTGTGTAGTTTATATCTTCTCCTTGCTTCTGGGTTGGTTCTCCCCGGGTTCCTCCCACTGTCTCAAAACATGCAATGCTAGATTAAGCTAAATTGACCATAGAAATTAGAAAATGGTCGTCTGTCTCTCTGTGTCAGCCCTGAGAGAGATGTTAACCTATCCAGGGTGTACCCCACCTCATGTCCTTTTATAGCAGGGACAGGTTCCAGTGCCCCCGTGACCCTGAAATGGATAGGTGGAAGAAAATGGATGGATGGATATTTGATGGCAGGGCTCGTGGTGGTTGCAGAAATATTTGGGTATGGACTAAAGGGTAGCGCAACTCCCATATATCAAAATATTACTCAGATTACTCACAGAGGGGAAGTGAAATCCCTGGAAATGGTGGGTGAAATGATGGATCCAGACATTTCAGGGGGTTGGGTTTGCCGTGTAAAGTGATTCCACTTGATTGCACTGTGAAGGATTGGAGTTTTGGGGAGATGGAGACTGAGCAAGGTTAGGGATGTGAAGGGGGTTGCTTATTTATGTAATTACATACGGCAGGGTCAGGAGTTTTTAAGGGAGGAGGTGAATGCCTTCTAGGCATCGCCGTGGCGACTGGAGCATATAAAGTGGTCTGACTGCTCAATCAGGTCACGTGAAGTCGGTCAGGAGTACCACAGACGTTTCCCATGATGGTTGGCCTAATCTACCAGACGTGGTCCTCCCTGGGGGCATGCACCCTTTGCAGCACGAGACACAACTCCACACATGCTCACTTCAAGGCATCATGTTTTTTGTTTTCTTTGGGGGGGGGGGGGGGGGGTATTTTATGGCTTTTATTTTATTATTGAATAAAACAAGTAAATACATTCTGAGTCTGGGTGTTCAGTTGGCTCTTTACTGAAGCTATCTGGGACACACCGCGTTTCCTCTAATGACTCATAAACACATTAGCCTGACATTTATGTAGAATAGAGCGTACTGAGGGAGTTTGTGTGCCAGAGAGACAGACTCAAGAATCTAAATGCTTTTAATGCAACTACTCTGACTTTCAATGAGGATGCTCTGCTTGACGGGTCCAGTGATGACATAAATGGACAGTAAAACTATATTTGTCAAACCATATTCCCTAAGCTATCACCAACATTATGTATATGACCCATTTTCCAGTTGTAGCGCAGAGAATATTCAAATCAGAGCCTTTTTGTGCATGTATGTGCGTGTGTGTGTGTGTGTGTGTGTGTGTGTGTGTGTGTTTTTGTGCATGCTATTTCACATCAGTCTACCACATATGCAAAAACTTCATAGCAATTGGAGCTGAATAACAAAGCCTCTTTCTGGTTTGATCATTGGAGGGGCTTCACCTAGATTCCCCCTTACTAAACATTCCCTATTTCCTGTTTGCTATTTCTCAATCACCACCAGACAAAAATGTTCCAAAAAAGAAAAAAAAAAAAAAAATCCAATCCAAAGAAAGTTTTTCACTTTCTTTTCTACTGCAAAAGCTGAAACTGGCACACATGTCCAGGAGTTGAGCTTTAAAACACATGGTTAGGTCATTAAAACACTTTGTGTCAGAGTGCAGAGAAAACAAACACTGTCTGGATGCCTGTGCCCAAGAGTCCTGTCCACCCCACATCTCACTGCACTAAACTGGACTTTGCTGGATTGAAGGGCTTCAGCAGGTTGTGTAATCTGCTGGCCCTGCTGATGAGCAGAAAAGGACTCTTTTCTCAATGTCCGCTCAGGACTTTTTAACCATTACTTTGTTGGAAGATGGAAAAGCACCATTAGAGTGAAAAAGAAGAGCAAAGACACAGAGCTGCAGAGTCACAACAATGATTATGTTTTGTATGCATTTGTGGTAATGATTATTAGTCAAACTGAGCCTCATTCCATATGAAACAGGAGGGAATTTGGGCCTTTAACCTCACGGCGACATGAAGCAGCATTAGGAAAATTGACTGTGTTATGGCTGGAAAATGGCACTTTGTTTAGGACAGATCACCAAGACGGAAACATTTGTCTAAAAGAGACACCTATGAATAAACAAATGAATGAATACATTAAAACATCTGTTCGTGCTTGACCACTGGAGTAATGCACACAGGAAGCGGGACCTCCTCCTTCTCTGTGGAGGCAGGAATGCTATAATTGAAACCACGTGTGTCGTAGAAACAGAGTCTGCCAATATATCTCTTTCTGTATTCTTCACCCCCCTGTTTCCTAACCTGATGGCTCTTCTTTCTTATGCCCTCATCCAAAAGTGAAAATGATCTGAACTGCTCAGAGAGAACAAAATGCTGCCTCTAAGGGTTTTGTGAGGCCGCAGAGCTCACTGGATAAATAGATGAATCCCAATTTTGGGCACATTGGAAAGGTGGGCATTTCCGGCACACAGCAGCACTCTCCATGAGCTTTTCTATTATTGCTTGACGATTTTCTGTCTGTGTAATGATTGGATCAACACTTTTTATCCCCCCTTTTTTGGAATTTTAAAAAAGTCTTGGTCACAATTTAAAGTAAATGCAATTACATAAAATTAAGAAAATACAATAAAGTAGTAAGATTTTTTCCCAATGTGTAAATAGTATTTAAAAATACACTAAATATTTAAATTAAATATAAATATTTTAAATATTTTGCTTCCAGCGAGACAGATTTTCTTCTGTTCTTGAGCGCTTCCTGAAGATCTTTTAGATGTAATTTTCAGCCCAGTCCTTGCAGGGTGGAGGAATTTTATTTATATATTTTAAGCCACTTCACACTGACCTTTGAATCATGAACCAGTGTTGTGTCTACACATAACATCTCAGCAGAGACATAATTTTCAATTGTATCTTTAGGCACAAACAGCCTGTTCACTATTTGTTCCCATTTCCTAGTTGAATTTGCAAAATAATGCCAAAGATAACACAGTTATGACGAAAATCATATTTTTGAGAGATGCATCTGGGTCTTCAGCTGGTCCATCTACAGTTCACTGAAGCCTCATCAGAAATGGTCTGAGAGGAAGGTTAGCTGTCAAGAAGCCATTCTTAAGGAAGGGAAACAAGGGGAAAAGACTGAGGTATGTCTTATGGATTGATGACTTTTAGGTTCAAATCATTGTCAATGTGTACAGAGGAGGTCAGGGGAGAGGTGGAACAGTGAGTGTAAAACACAGAGACTCTGTTATGGTTTGGGGCAGCATTTCACCTGGAGAGTGTATAAAAAGCCTAAGAGGTTTCAGGCAGTATTGGAAAATAAAGGTGGTCATACCAAACGTGAACTTCCAAGCTCATTACTGTACAAACTGTTTGTCTGCTTGTATGTGTTTTCCTTGTATACTGTATTTCCATGTATGCTTACATACATGCTACAGCTATTTCCCATTTTCCTCTGTGCAGAATAATATTTACTACAAACCCAGGTTATAATCGTGGAATAAAAGTAACTTAAAACTGTAGTACCAGTAAATTTCCAGCAATAGTTTTATGCCTAAAATGAAAACAACAAAAAAAGCACCACGAATTCCCATTTTTTCCAGATGATCCGCATATTTTCCGCATAACTTAATTAAATAAATAAATAAAGTGTCTGTATATCTGGTAACCGGTGCTCTCTGTAGTCACGTGAGTGCTGCTCGGCGATGAATGCTGACTCGCAGCAAGCGCAAGCTGTGCAGCGGAGCCGGGATGCGATTAACACCTTGGATCTTTCCGTCTGCGCAATTATACGAGAACTACTTCCGGTTGTGAGTTCCAAAAATAAAACTCACTCTTCAATTTACCCCGTGTCTCACCTGTGCTCGAGCATGATTCGTTTATTTCGAAGTCAAAATAACAGTACTTCCGGTGCTTGCATTCGCGAGCCGACCAACTTGACCCAGCCGTGTGAAAGGCTCTCCTGATACTACTGGAGTGAAGGCGTATTTGGAGGGATAGCGATAACACGCTCGGCCGGCGGTGCGGGCTAAAAGACGAGCAGCTGCCGCCGCCGCTGCATCACGGACACACCGCTCAGTGACCGGCGGACTGAAGGAGGCCCGGGGAGATTCGGAGAGGCGTGAATGGCAACAACATTTCCTAAAAGAAAACCCTGCCCGTGAGACAACCTGTATGCCAAATGCGTCCTAGAAAATAGGACGCGCGTTTGCCGTAAATTAGACGTGGGCTCGCACGGCGGAAGTTTCTGCGATCGATTTTTTGGGGGGAGATCTTGGTTTATTGGCTGCAGTCATGGACGAGGACAACCAAGGTATGATTCATTGAATCGTTTCATTCCCGTGATTTGTTGCCATTTCCCTAATCAGAAGACATGCGCCTCTGCCTCCTCAGTTTGATGATGATAATAACAACAATAATAACAATACCAATGCTATAATAATAATACATTTGGACCTGTTTGCCCTCAATTTCAGTAATCTAGGACTCTAAACAGAGTTGATTTGACACCAAAGACATGCCACAAACAGTATTTTGTGACACTAACAAGAAGTTGGCTTCTAAATGTGCAGAAAGCCCCTCACTAATGTTGCTGCTTTCAAGAGCAGTTTAATGTCTACACTGAGGAGGGTGGTGATCGACACTCAAACAGATTATAGGGCTCGAAGCGTGGATGAGAGTCAGCGCATCAGTGTCGGTATGAGATGCCGTGAGTATTGTGTTTTTCCTGTGCCTTTGTCAGCTGTGGGCTGGTGCCACTGTGGCCCAACAGGTCCTGTCACGGTCAGCCATGCATGGCCACCGAGTCGTTTATTGACTGAGGCTGAGCTTTTGTTGCAAGAATTTGTTGGCACGGATGCATCTCTCCAACAGGAGCCTGCTCATCGTTCAGCACACGGGTGGGTTTAGAAACTTTTGAATGGCAGGGCAGACTTTGGCAGGGTTATTTGGGAGTTGGCACAGGGAGTTGAGTAGAAACGCGTTTACAGTATTGCAAGCACTGTTCGTTCTTACGTTATTACTGTGCAATGAAACTATGTAAATAAATACTTGCAAGGTAACTCTAAGTAGCCTGGAGCCATTAACAGAGTCATGTAAAGGCTCCTTCACCCCTCCTGCATATAAGATACACTTAAAGCAACACAAAGCAGCTACACACTGTAGTTTCTATCCTTCTGGTTGTTTAATTTAGGGTTCTGGCAACCTGGGGTTAATCCATGATACCTGTCACCGGCTGACTCAGGCAGAACAGGCCAATCAGATTCCAGAGGGACCACCCCCTGTTAATCATACACTGCACAAAATCACACTTTAAATTGGCCAAGACCCCTCCAGGTTAAAATGCTCACTCCTGTTGTTTCAGGTCGGTGGTATTCAGTCCCACTGGCTCAACTGCAGGATGTGACTAATTGCTTGCGTACTGCATGCACGAATGCACACACGCATGCATGCATGGCACCTGGGTATAAAGCAGCCATTGTGCTGGGTTCAGGCAGCCGGTCCTCCAGCATTGGGAGACGTCAGCATAGCCACACAGGCAGACATATGGTGCTGTGACACCAAACAGAGGTAGCTGTCAGCAGCCTCACAAATTTAATGTCTACTTTTCCCCTTATGGCACTTTTTGCTGTGAAGATAGATAGATGGATAGATGGCTGGACACAGGGAGTAAAAACATCAACAGTTTGCTGCTTATTGTCTGAACAAATGAGTGCCTACACAGCTGTACACACGGGCCCAATGCAAGGTGACAGACTAAAGTAGAGAATGAGCAGCAGCAAGTTAGTCAACGAGGTCCACTGTGCGACTGTCGCTCCTCACAAAGTGACACACACGCAGAGACTTTGCCAGGCCACAAGTTAAGCAGGAGGGAAGACTGGAAAGTGGCGGGTGTAATGACCGAGAAATGCGCAAGCAGGGAAAGCACGTGTGACCACAAAGAGAGCGAGAAGCAGTCGTAGTAGCGGCGATGGTGAGATGTCTGAAAGGGAATGAGAGAGCAAGACAGGAGCAGTGTATGCGTGTTTGTGTGTGAGAAAGAGCGTGTGGACGGGCTGGATGAAGTGCCAGGACAAACTTGGAGAGTGGCCAGAGAAGTGTGGAACGTCGCCAGTGAAAGACGACGAGGGAGAGTGGCGGCGGACTGGATATTCTTTCTGAATCAATTCTCCGGCGTGTCAGTGGAGTTTCTCTCAGCAGAAAGTTCTTCTTTTCTGTCATTATTAACTCACTTAACAGCAGGTGGTCTCAGCCTCTCTGTGATTATCTATTAAACCAGGTCGCCCTCTTGATGGGGACTCACTTTTCATTTCTTTTTCCATTTTTTCTTCCCCTTATGTTGACATATTCTCTTTGCTCTGCTCAAACCTCTTAGCACATGCTTTTAGCCATGCTTGGCTAAAATGTCAATTTTGCATCCTTTTCAGACATTTTTCTTACTTTTTTTGGGAGTCTATGCACCATGATAAGGTTCTGAGTTTTTGTTTTGAGTGAAATGCTCAGCTATTTAATGCATTGTGGTGAGATTGTGTGCACTTTTTTATTTTTTTACTTTTTATTTTTAAAATTAGAGAATGTGGAGATTCGTCTGTGCCCGCTTGGACATGCTGTAAAAGGCTTAGCGAGAACGGGTGTATCGTAATCCAGCTGACACACATGACATTCAGCAGTACAATGCCTACTGCCGCAGTACTCCCCTCAATGGACAATGGGCCAACAAGAGGGCCACAAAGCTCTGCTACAGTGAAGCCTGCCTGACCGCACTGACACACTGTAGCTCGCTGTCAAACATTCCCATTTTGCAAGACCGACTTTGTCAGGCTGTCAAATGTACACCTGCATCATCTCCGCTTCCCCTGCTTTCGCTCTGCAGGTTTTTGTTAGTCGATGAGCTGTTTTACCGCGCTTTCAATCAAGTGATGCCCATGTGGTAAGAATCGGAGCATTAGAGATAGACTTTGGCTTTGCAGCGTACCTTATGATTTTGGCTGCAGATCCTCTCTATTTACACACTGTGAAACCAGCCATTTAAACTTGGCAAGGGAGTACGTGAGTGTGTGTTGCAGCGTGTGGTCTGTGGGGTTGCGGCACGCTGGCGCTCAACTGAGGCAACAACAGACGCACACAGCGAGGTGGGTTTTAAGATCGTAGAGCCATTCATCTGGCTGCTGCAGGACGGCGCCTGCTGTGTTCAGGATTTGCGATTTGGATCGTGGGAGTAGTTTTGCAGCTGCTGTCTTCTTCCCCGCAGCCCACACACTGAGAAGTGGCCTTCAAAAAAACACAGGAACAAATTACGGCTTAATTGTGCCCACCTGTTATTAAGCTAAATCTTCCCTGTTTGTATTTTAACCCTTTGGAAGGGGCTCACCTGTTTCACCTGTGTGATAGGTGGATATAGAGAAATGGCTCTGGGGAAATTGATAGGTCATGGCTTTTGATGTCAAGTCTGAGGAGGCTCCGGCAGGCAGGCTGGCAGTTAGCGTTTGTACGCTGCCTGTGTGACAGTGGAGAACCTGAGGGCCCTGCAGGATGTCAGGGAGCAGCAGTGGGGTGTGAAGAAGAGGCTTGGATCTCTGATGTTTGATGGAGTTCTGCAGAAGACACGTGTGGCCCTTGCAGATTGGGTTTTTAGTCTGTTTTCCTCCGCGTACCATCAGCTGCGGCTCATTTAAAATATTCTTAATTTAAAACCCAAAGCTGCAAAGCTACATTTGTACTGGGGTTGAGTCCAGCAGTTAATTGAAGAAAAAGCAATAATCGATTTATTCTTATTACTGTAAATTTAACACATACTAAGAGTTGGCTGTTTACAATTTCTTAAGTATAAAGACTTTATGCCTTTTTTCAGGTTTTATCTTTGTGCACACAAAGAAAGTAGATAGAGTGTAGTATTGATGAGTTCTGTCACCAGTAAGGATTTTCAGATACACCACCTCGGGCTGGCTCTGTGGAGTTGACGCCGTTGAGCTCTCACCAGGCCCCTCGTTTGTCATGTGCTTTATGACTCAGTTACACTAGAGTAAAAATAGTGTGACAACTTCATTCCAACTAGAAGAAATTGGTGGTTGCTTGGTGATTGTATCATTAAAAAAAGTTGCTGTTGTTGCCCAGAGGCTGAATATGCAACACCTTTAATCTGTGGGTCACCACTTTTGATCACAAGATTATTGCACATTGGTTGCAATCACTCTCAGACAGATTGGCAAAGGTTTGCAAGTAACTGCTCTCTAACCTATAAAAGCAGACAGATTGCCAATACATTGCAATTTATCTGAGTCAGTCTGTGACGTGCCTGTTTGCAATAGACTTGACTAAGCTCAATGGTTGTATTCTGGTTCTGTTTCTATATATACGCAAGTTTGCCCAAAATCTATATAATGTTGCAGTGGCTGTCTTGTATGTTGCCATCTGCACGCTCAATTCAGGTAGCTCCTTCTTCTAAACCACACAGAGCTTTTTCTAGTTGTGCAAAATATTTCTGCTTTGTGCTTCATGCGAAAAAGGACAACTTTGGTAAATATCCTGACCTGATTCCCCCTGAAATTGCCAGAAGTGGATGTGCAATAACCTGATTCATTGTGGTGGATTTCTTTTTTCCTCCCTTAAATGGAGCAAGCTCGCTCTTGTATATATTATGATTCAATTGGCCGTCTGTCACAAAACCAGTGATGCTTTTAAAAAGTTGGTCTTTCGGAGTGAATAAAGCTGCATTGTCAGGCGGTGAAGGCTCAACTAAGAACTGCCACAGCTAACCTCCAAGATGCTTAAAAATAAGACAAATGAGACTCAATCTCAATCTTCTTATCTAACTCTTGGCAGTTATGTCTATATCCCAGCTACTTCTTTATATTTGATGTTCTCATGAATTTCTAATGGCATGAAAGCGCAGTGGGATGTGTACTTTTGTTTTTTGTTTCCAGTGTGTTTTGGTATCATAAGCTCACATTTTCTGATATTGTTTCAGCATTTCTGCTCAGTCTCTTAGACTGTTTTGCTCCCACCAGTGTGACTCACCTCTGTTAAGGATTGTGTTTCTTCCTCTGTTGTGGCTGCCGAGTGCTCTCATTGCTGTCAAACACTGGTGGCCATGCACAAGCAGTCACACTTGCATTGGCTCAGTAACTTCCTTGAGAAATCAGTGGGGAGATGGACTTCTGGGTTCTACACTATGCTGGCCATTACTGTATAGACTGAAGTGTGTATGTTTCATCTTTGAGAGGATGGTGAACACAGTGGTCTCTTGTCAACTTTGGCCTTCCAGAATATCAGATAGCACGTTATGTTTAACCTTGGCGTCCCCTCAGTGGTTTAAGTTGGACTCGGTACACTTTAAGAAAGACTGACACACATGGAAATTGACTTTTTGGATTTAGTCCGTTCCAGTGCCTCAGCTACCGTAACAATAAGCGCTAAGTTTCAAGTGAACGCGAGTCATTTGCGTAAATCCTCTTGGACCTCCGCTCTGCCTTTAAAAACAGGTTTGAGGTTCTTTATAAGAGGCCGTGACGCTGATGGCAGACTTAACTTTTGTCAGGAGAAGTGGAGGAAAGTATAGCAAAGGGCTTTTTAAAGGAGTATCCAGTTTCCCCTTCATCACCCATGCAGTAGTGTGCAATAAAGCCCTACCGCTAAGCCTAGTCACAGATTGGAATCTGTCTTTGTAGCATTAAACCATCAAGGGGCTTGTAGTGTCTCTCCCCCCCCCCCCAAAAAAAAAAAAAAAAAAAAAACCTCTTTGGAAAGAGAAATCACAGCATGCATGCTAGGGGTCCCAGGACTCGGAAGTCATGTGCTGAAGTGAGTTTTAGCCAAAGGATGTCCTGCTCTACTTGGGCCTTTTGGGAGTCTGGGTTCATGGCTCATTGGTGGTGGTGGTGGGGGGTTCAGGTCTGTAGGAAAGGGAAGAGAAAGCTGACCAAAGTGGACAGGAAAAGGGAGGTTTGGAACAATTATGTAAGCACAGAAAGATTGTTTGACCTGCTGAAGATGCAGGAAAAAGGTGTATCCCCCCGTGACTGCAATTCTTCACAGTTTACACACACATCACACTATACTTTACTCTTCAGTTACAATGTGCAACTATGATTTGTCAGGCAGACGTACTAATTTTGTTTTATTAAAACAGATGCTGCATATTTCTTGGTGAAGGCTTTAACCTGATTACCATCCCCCAACGCTTCCTCTGTCTTTGCACTTAACGACTCTGTTTTACTTCCCTGAACTCACAAGTCCTCTCTGTCCCTTTGTTCCACTGATTCTTACTTTTCTATCCATCTTTTTAACCATCAGGCAGCACTGTATTCTTCATTCTTCTGTACATATATATATATATATATACATATATATATATATATATGTATATGTATATTTCTACAAGCAACAAAAGCATCAAAATATAACAAAATATTGATAATGAAACAAATGTTAAAATGTAGTTCCTTTTTCCTGATTTACATGCATACACCCTGTAACATATAAGACTGTAGTACTTGTTTGACATATTGGTTCATTTTAAGCTTCAGGCTTCAGTCACACTGGATTGGAGACCACTCTGTGACCCCCTGGAAACCCAGCCAGTAGAAAATCCATTGAGTTGTGACTCAGAGCCAGGTCACTTTCTAAACAATATTAGAACTTGTGAGATGGACTTTGGCCTTGGGGGAAGTGCTCCTTTATGCTGACAGCAGCCAACATTTATATCGAACTGAAGTCTCGGCTTGGTTTGAAGTAGAAAATGCTATAATGTGATATCATACTACGGTTGGACGTGTTATGGAGAGGCTTTAGTTTTATGAAAATTCAAAGCATATAGTCATTTCTCTTGTCCTAATGCTTCTTCCCAGCTTAGCTGCTGAACAGACAAGGGAGAACTATGAAAGTCCAGAACACCTTTCTTTTTAGCTCTGTTGTCCACTCTTGGACACTCAGTGTGTGTGCGTGTGTGTCTGTACGCACGTGTCTGTGTGAGTGTGGAACATTTGGCTAGCCCCCAGCCTCTTACAGACCTCTTGTCTTTCCCTAAGGGTTTGTGGCACTGCCAGCCCAGCTTTTAGGAAGGGATTTGTAACAGTCAGTGCCTTTACTCACGAGGTCAACGTGTCAGTAAACTGCTACAGCGAACCCCCGGTCTTTGCTTTTTTTTTTCTTTCTTTTTTTTTGCAAAATGTGCATGTTTCCACCTCCTACCCCCAATGCCTTTTTTGCTGTAAGATGCTGCTGCATCATGCAAAATTCATTCTTCTTTCATCGTGAGAGAAAACGAGCTGTGACTGCGCTGCTGGTGCGGTGGAGGAGGCTGAGTTTGTTGCAGTCATGTAGTCTTGGCTCTCACGTCCCCCATCATCAGCCCTGTGCAATTCAGACTAGCAGCAGTGCTCCGTTTGGCTCAGAGAGAGGCTAGAAAAAGTGCAGCAGGATGACCGTGTGACACACGGCACACGGACTCTTGAGCAACCTGTCAGTGTGTGTATTGGTGTGTGCATGATGGTGTATTTGTACAGGGAGTCGGTTTGTATATGTTTAGGCGAGGGAGATGGAGACATGCAGCTGTGGCACAGTTTCAAAGAGAGTCTGATAGGGAAGTTGATGCTGCAGTCAGATACTCAAACTAGGTTAGTGGTGCAAGGCTCAGCCCAGCTGTGTATACCTCATATTTCTACAGAAATGTGTTTAAATGACTGTGAATGTATGCATCTGTGTAGACATTCTCACGCAGAGGTTTAGTGAGTCCTGTAAGTCCTCTCCACGCTTAGACAAATGGAGATCAATCAGGCAGAGATAACATGACATTTAGTGGATTATAGGTCATGGGTTCGAGTCACTTGCTGCCACTTTCCTACTTGAGTGCTGGAAAACTTACAAATGCACATATCTATATAAACAGGATTCAAGAAAGATGGCAACCCTGAATGGAAAAAGTGGTGTTTTCCTCCAAGTCTGTCATGTGAATTGTAGTGTGATGTGTCACCAGGATTTTCTGCACTTCATGCCACAGTTTAAGGTTCTTTTCCTTTGCCCTGACCCTTGAATTGTTAAATTGTTTTCCAAGACAGGATGTCTTTTGTTGCTGTAGTGAGGACTGCGAGTCGCCCTGACAGAGCAGGTCAGGCTGACAGGCTGCAGAATAGTCCACAAGTGCTCTGATAAGCAGGAGCATCTATGTGGACAATGGTAGCTCGACTCGTGGCCGCACTTAAATACACATTCACACGACCCCTACGGATAAAAACTCACACTTCTTGTCCTTGTCCACAATCTTGCATCCACAGCATGTAACTCGTGGCACATTAATGGCACAGCAACCACTTCTAATGATTGGGCACGCTTGATCAACCAGCATACTCACTACTAAAATCCACACACACACACACCGGTAGAGAGGGGCCCTCAGGGTTATCTCAGGGGTTGAGTAATTTACAGTCACTCTCAGGCACAGGTTCATTCACTCTACTTGTTGGCCTTTGCCACATTAAATATCTGTCATCATCAAAGGGAAACTATTGTGCTTTTTCTTAGTTTCTGTCAGTGCATGTACAAGTAATCCCTGTGAGACAGAAGCTGAGGTTCAGACTGCTTTAAATGCTCCATTTCAGGCGGTTTATTTATTTTAGCATCTGTATTATGTCAAAAAGAGCAGAAGCTCTTTCACTACAGGCACATGGCTCTGACTGAATGCACAGAAACTCCACCCACCTGGTGTTCAAATACTTTATTTGTAAAGGGCAGCCAATCAAAAGAAAGTCAGCTCAAAGTGTGAGGTGCTGATGAACTTAATATGAAATGAATATAAAATAAATAAGGATTGTTTTGAACTTTAAATTGTGCAAAGCCACTCTAGTATTCAACGGGGTGTTTTTTGTCTTAATTATATAATGTGGCCAGAGGAGCATGATGCAAATGCTCTGTGATTAATTTCCTCATCATAAATGGACTCAGCTGATACACAAACTGAAGCAATAATGAGTAATTATTGTTATTTTCCTCGTGGTAAAATCACCAGCTCTCCGACGCTGACACTCCCAGGGGATATGTTGCTGTCATAAATGCCTGC
Organism: Neolamprologus multifasciatus; assembly: GCF_963576455.1. Taxonomy (NCBI): domain Eukaryota; kingdom Metazoa; phylum Chordata; class Actinopteri; order Cichliformes; family Cichlidae; genus Neolamprologus; species Neolamprologus multifasciatus. The sequence goes on from NC_140442.1 coordinate 15,610,707, forward strand.
AAGCCATCAGGAGGCAATACATGTGTGTAACTATGTAGTAAAACATGGGATTTTCAGCACTGGTCTGTATAAAAGGAAGTGGGAAACCAATCTGCTAGTTTTCAGTTAGATTAGAACAGCTGATATTCAAATGTGTCCTGTCTCCCCAGTTGCTATTTTCATATCTTCCAAATCATTTTCCTCATGCACTTTCCCTGTATGACCCTCATTAGCCACATCTTATATGTACAGGACACATACAAGGAAGCATGTGTGGCTAATCTTTCATGCACTTACAAAGAAGTTAAACGCAAAAATCAAGTTCCCCGGGCGCACTTCGGTAATGCTGTTTTTTCTGTACATTAAAGGTTAGTGCATCATCATTTCCACAGGCAAGCTTCATGAGCTCACAATTGGTCTTGTTGATTTGGGCTCCACATGTTACAAATTAATCGACCCTGACAACCAAAAATTATGTTTATATCCAGCACGCAGTTCTAGGCACTTGTCTGGACTCTCATCCATCATGCGCCACCATTAGAGAGGCGTCCGATTGGGCCCAGTTTGCAGCAGGACAAGTGAGGCCAAACACATCAGCCAGTCCTAAAGAGATACTGTATCTTCAGCAAAAAGGCAAAGAGAACATCCTGCAACAGAAGATGTGCATCAAACAGAGAACTGATCTCTTCTCACAGTATTACAAGAAGAGACAGTCGACACTGAGATGCTCTAAATCCACATAAAAACTGTGGCGAGCTCTCCAAGATGCTACGCTCAAGCTCATTGCCAAGTGTTATGCTGAGACACCTCAGTGTGTCTAAACATTATCATTATATGGTAAATGGTAAATGGACTGATTCTTATATAGCGCTTTTCTACTCTCTTGGAGCACTCAAAGCGCTCTATACAACATGCCACATTCACCCAATCACACACATTCTCACAAGCACTTTATCTATACTTAGTGCTATCTAATTACATTCACACACATTCATACTCCGATGGACGCATCGGAGAGCAACTTGGGGTTAGTATCTTGCCCAAGGATACTTGACATGCAGACTGGAGGAGCCAAGGATCGAACCACCAACCTTCCGATCAGTAGGTGACCTGCTCTACCTCCTGAGCTACAGCCACCCTGGGTTCTTATATGAAGTACTTGTGTCAGATCTTCCATTTTTACCATTTTGTGCACCTTCTGCACAGCACAAAAGCTTAACATGCTCTGGAAAATATTATAAAAGCAAACATCATCCAGTTATAACAACAATTATGCTTCCAGCAAAAACACATTACAGCAGCACATAGAAAAGAAACAGGGTTTAATTAATTTTACCGCTAATGCAATGCGGAGGCCACATGAGCCAACACGGTCATCCCGAGTGTTTTAATGCGACTTTCATCTGATTCTGTATGGAAAAACAAGCGTGTGCTACTCTGTGGTAATGATGCAAGAATCAGAAGCATTTTCTTCTAATCAGCGCTCAGCTAGTGGGATTTAAAATGAGAGGTTAAATAAAGGGCTCTTGTTTGCAGAAGCTCAGATTCTGGAAAAACCCTTTTACCCAGAACCTGGGAAGGAGTGATCGTCTGAACCTGAACCACCCACATATTTTGTGTAATAAAGGAGGAAAAAAGCTCAGGTTTTAACTTTGTTATGAATTTCTTTTTCCCCCTCTCCACCTCTTCACATGCCTCTTGTCCTTCCTGCTCTTTTGCAACAAGAAAAGTGGAAATAAAGTCCAACCCGTCAGCTGGAGTGTCTCTTTGCTCTACTGACTGCCTCTCCCTCTCTGTATCCCTGTATATCGTGTATACTTTTTTCACGATTTTTAGGCCTGAACCCAATATAAACAACCTGTACTGCTGCCTCCTCCACTTCTGTCTCTCTGTTGCTGCTCATCTGCTCAAGGCTTGCATATCAGACAGTGTGTGCTGTGTCACACTGCAGTCACTTCCTGGGGTGAGGGGACTGAGGTGCAGCTAAGGGTGTCTAGAGGACTTGTGTGTCGTGACAACCTCAGAGAAGATGGACCTGCATGGTTTACTGTGTTTCTTCTTCCAATCAGGCCTATACCGCTGACTTTTAATGGCTAAAATGGGCTTGCTCAGCCCTGTCTCCTTGGCTAGTTTCATGCCTGTTAAGCTGTCATTATTATTGTAATCTCTTTGATCATTCTTGACATTATGGACCACTGATTTCAGACTGTGGGTAGCAGAAGCAATTAGGATTCAGATTTTTACACCACAGACATTGATCCTGGTGGCTGTCAGTAGCAGATTTGAGTTCCTTTACTGAGGAAGGCCACATGTGGGAACTTACAAATATCTGACATTAAAGTACAGACAGGAACAGACTAGCAGCGGTGTTGTGACCACAAACCATAGTGGCAGTGGAATTCTGCGTGTTACAGCACTGACAGGTGAAACTAATGCACTGGACTAATGTCAACTTTGTGGTGAGCAATTGAAGTGACTATCCGTGCAAACAAAGGACACCTTTGGCTGATGTGATGGGATGTGAAATGTATTAATGGACTACCCACACAACCTCAGCCTCCATCGTCCACGAGTAATAAACTTTCAGCTTCGAATTGATGGGTGACGAGCTGTTTGCCTTATATTAGGCAGGAGCTGTAAAGTCAACAGCAACGCATAGCCGAACTGAGGGGTCAAATTCTGATAAACAGATCCTTTTCACGTGGTTGGTGATGCTCAGGGAACATTTATTCACCATTTTGAAAGAGCCGCTTTTCTAGTGATTGTGCACGGGGAAGTTGGAGCTTTGGTTGAGTAGATTGATTAGTTTGTACATGCGTAAAAATGCTGTCAACTTCCATTTATTTTTCATTATGCAGTCCTCAGCCACCCCAAGTTTACTCTGTAGTTTGCACAATTCTAATGAGCTTGAAGGTCAGTATCTGGTGTGACCACCTTTATTTTTCAACACAGCCTGAACTCTCTGAGACAGCTTTCTTGCAATTTCTTTAAGTAGTCTTCAGGAATAGTTCTTCAGGCTTCTTGAAGGACACTCAATGCTCTTCTTTGGATGTTTTTGTGCCTTTTGTTCCATTCTCTGTCAAGATGATCCCAAACTGCTTCAACAATGGTAATGTCTGAGCTCTGGGGAGGCCAATCCATGACTGATATTGTTCAATGGTCTGGACTAAAAATGAATGACAAAGTAGCCAATGTCCAAAGAAAAGCTTTGAAAGAGCTTCACAAAGCCTGGAGAACTATTGCTCAGGACTACTTTAAAAACATCTGGCTCCTTGAAAGCAAATTCTAGAGCAGTAGTTCTTAACCTTGTTGGAGGTACCGAACCCCACCAGTTTCATATGCGCAGTCACTGAACCCCTCTTTAGTGAAAAATAAAATGTGATTTTTTTCAAATTCAAGACATAGATATGTTTTTTACTGGTGCACAAAATGAGCCTTGCATGTCACGGCGGAGGCTCTGCCGAACCCCTGAGACCGACTCACCGAACCCCAAGGGTTCGATCGAACCCAGGTTAAGAACCACTGTTCTAGAGAGACTAAGGCTACGTTCACACTGCAGGCGAAAGCACATCAAATCCGACTTTTTTGACCCTATGTGACCCATATCCGATCATGGTATGACAGTGTGAACAGCACAAATCTGATATTTTCAAATCCAAGGTCACTTCGTATGTGGTACAGAATCCGATACATATCCGATGTTTTAGAAAGCGACTGCTGTTTGAACGGTCATGTCCCTTTAAATCCGTCTTTTACATCACTGACACAAGACAAACGCCAATTATCAGCGCCGGAGAAGCGCCCGATAAGACATCACAAATGCTTCCTGGCCATCCCGTGTAGATGTCAGTGAAACTGTTGGGACGACAACGTTGGAGAAACATGAACATTTTATTTGTACTGTATAATCTGCAGATTCTGACAGAAATCTGCAACTATCCTTTGAAGCACCGCTCCTCTCTAAAACAGCAATAAGGATAATTATTAGGCCATATGTAAATAACAAAATAACTTTATAACTTAAAGCAAAATTGGGAAACGTAAAGTCCGAAACAAGTTTTTATATTAAGGACCATCAGTCAAACAATACTGTTTGTTCTGGGTCTAAACAGAGCACGTTGTGTGTGATGTCTTCTTTTGCGCATGCGGGCCGCTTTGAGGGTTCACACTAGAGCGCGTTTGCTGTCACATTTTATTTGTAGTGTGAACAAGCAGACAAAAAAATCAGATTTGATCAAAAAATCGGAATTGAGCATTAAGACCTGCAGTGTGAACGTAGCCTAAATGTATATCTATAGAATAAATATACATTTCAACTTATTTTCTTTGATCACTCTTCTTACGTTTGAAGGCAATACCGCTTAATACTGAGCACAGAAACTGAAGATCTAGAAATGTATGAAAGAAATAAGAAACAATATTGTGTAGAGATGGCAACAGTGTGCTGTGTCACACGAGAAGTTGGGTTATAAGTTTTCCCAGTACAGCAGTAGCATTCTGGCTTAAACAAGCCCTGCCTTGCCTAGCCCACTACATTTGGTAAAGTTAGGCTGATTAGACAGTTGGTGGTTCAGGGAGGGGTTCTGGGAATACTCTGTCTTGTTAGGAAAGTTTTACACAGTTTGAGACAATTTTCCATCTCTGCTTCTTAGTTCTGGTTAGCTCTGAGCAGCTTAACCAAACATTTCATAAACAAGGGGTGAAAAAAAAGTATTTTTTTCATAGCAGAAATGTTTTCTGTCTTTTCTTATTTTTGCAAGCATCTTTCAACCCCTTGGGTGATCCACAAGCCCAACTTTGGGATCCATTGTTGTAAACAGCAACTTGAGTTTTTGAGTTTCTCGTGCTCAGGCTATCCTGTAATTAGCTGTGTAGGCTGGCTGGGAAAGGAGACATTATGTGGAGATTGCTGATGATTAAACGAGGGAGCCGTCATCTCGATACATTTGACTCAACAGAAGAATTCTTCAGGGCTTATTGTAGCCCCCACGCATGCAGGCTTCTTGACTTGGGAGTTGGTGGTGTTTGCGTAACAGTTGATTCCTCCGTCAATTAGGAAAGGTCTTGTCTAGACAGGGTGTGAGATTACAAAGAGCGGAAAAGAAAAAAACAAAACTGCAATTGGGTTAATCTCAAACATACCTATGCTATCACTGTCAGCTGGTGATTGGTGAGGCAGCAGGCTGTCAAGATCACTTTCTTCCCTTCAAATTTCTTTGCTCTCTGGTAAAAAGGCAAGTAGGATGTAGTCTGTGTGATAAGAAAAGGTCTCCGTCTTTCTGCTGTTGACAGACTTTCCGCAGACTGACGGTGCGATCGTTTATCAGTTGCAATACTTGCAAAACTTTGTAAACTGTTTCAGTCAAAACGTGTATCCAGCAGCAATAATTCAGCACTTCGTGAAAGAATTCATTAACAGTCATGATGAAAGGCCATCTATGCGCTCAGTGACTCGAAATTTACAGAAGGTGAAAACAATACCAGCCTCTGTGACGTGGCAGGCAACCAGGGATCGTATCACAGCAGCCGCTCGAGCAATTTGTCTGAGAATAATTGCATATGATGACCCAAAAATAAACCAATGAGAGAATGCCTTTCGAATCCAAAGGGAAAAGGAAGCTTTAGAGTGAAATTTGGCAAATGCACTTCATGAATACTTGACTGTGACTAGTGGGTTGTGTGAAGAGACTGTCTTGCTTCAAGGGATTGTGTTATATGGTCTTTGAGGCTTTGAAGAATCAAACAGCCATGTTGTGTTTGATGTAACCTTTGATTTTCCTTTGTAATCTAATTTTCATAAAGGGGAATGCTTTGGTTGTCTCTGAGATGAGCACCAACAACGAGTGACTGCTGTAGATTTGGAAGTCAGTCATCTCTTTGAGGCGAACGAACAGTGCAAAGAGAGATTTTTCTTTTCCTTGATATTGATGGAGTTTCGTGGTGGTTGCATGTACTAACTAAATACAAAATTAAAACATTAAACAAGTTTTCATGCTCAAAGAGAATAAAGTATTATGTCTAAATGTGTCAGGTCCAAGAACCAAATGCAGTTTCCCACATCAGATGTGTTTTTCAGTGCTCAAACTGGGCAGTTTGAGTGTTTTTAACAGGCAGAAATTGTTTTCATCTTTCACACAAAGATAAAAATTCGCTACGTCTTTTATTTTAGCCAGGTTCATATGTTGATCTGGCGGTTCACATTCCTTGTAGGATGAAGTGCGATCACCTTAGTGACCTCTGAACTTTTGAACCTTGTGGATTCACCGGGTCAGTTTTTTAATTTCTTGTAGGTGCAGGCGTATGAAAAACCTTTAGCAGCAGTGTGGAAAGTGAAAGCATTGGTGATGGCGTGACGAGCCGCTCTGTCGTGCTTGTCTTGCACCTTTTCTTGCAGTTAGTGGAGAGGGGGCGGCTGGTAAGACTTGGCTTGGTGTGAGAGTGCTTTTTAAAAACACTCCCTTAGAGCTCAGTTGCTGGTCCGCTCTCATGTCCGAGACATCCATTCGTTTTGCTGCGTGCCTTTTGGTATGTCTTCCGCACCGTTCAATATTGCATTCACTCCACTTATCCTGCACTACTGACCTTGATAACTACACGTATTATGGTTTGTTTAGGTTCTTCTTATATTTCTCTGGATTATGGTGTGTTCACCTCCCTTGTTTGTCATAGACATGCATTTTTATTTTGATAGGCAGAAAACTTTCATCTGATCCATCCATCTATCCATCCATCCATCCATCCATCCATCCATCCGCTCTCTACCATTTACCCAGGTTTGAGTTGCAGGAGCAGTCAAAGCCGACATGCGCAGACCTCTGTCTCTCTAACAATTCTTCCAGCTCTTATGAGGCAAAACTAAACAAGGGTCTCCTCCCAGCAGGACATGCCCGAAACACCTTGCCTAGAATGTGCTGGTCAGATGGCTGAATCACCTCAACTGGCTCCTTTTGATCTGCGCTCCTCATCCTATATCTAATGGAGTGCCCAGAGATTCTTCAGAGGAAGCTAACTTCTTCCACTTGTAAATACAGGCTGTTTTGGTCACAACTTAAAGCTCTTGGCCGTAGGTGAGGCTAGGAATGTAGGTCACTTTCAGGCTCAGCTCTGTTTTCACCACAACACATCACTATGGAGTCAGTCCGTGAGTCTTTCATTCGACTGTCCCTCATTTGTGAACAAGATCCCAAGATACTTTAACTCCTCCACTTGGGCAACAACTCATCCCTAACCCTGAGTGGGCACTCTACCATTTTCAGGCTGAGGACCATGATCTTGAGTTTGGAGGTGCTCTTTCTTGTTCCTTTTGTTTTATACTCGTGAAACAAACTCTTCCATGCATGTGGATCAGTTTGATGTGTTGTTGGCAGAGTTAGGTCCAAATCAGAGGAGGCAGAGAAATGATTTCAGACCTGGAGCAATGTCTGGCTGTGTGTCTGAGGTAAAAAAAAAGTATTATTTTACTATTTGTATATTCAGTACTGGTACATGTTTGAAACAACAAGTGCAATGCAGTGATCTCATTGGTCAGAGCTGCTTATTTGCATGCTATAAGATAGAAAAATCGAGCTTGGTGTGAAAAAATAAACGTCACAGATTTTTGAGTGAAATTACACCATGGTTGTGAGCAGCTCCATAAAGAATGGGTGAGTCTGAAAAATGTATTTAACAAAATAGTCACAGATTTTACAAGTCCGGTGTGTAAAGGCTCAGTCTCACTTATTCTCACTTTCATTTCCGTAGTGTTCATATTAAACTTAAAGTCAGAACCAAGGAAAACTTTTCTCCAGTAGCTGGTTTATTAAGCTTTTACTGCAAACATGAAGTACAAATAATGGAAGCCATTACTGATGAGATCTTTTTTTAAGGGATTCAGATTCAATAAAATGATATTGAACCCCAGCTGCAAAAACGAATGCACTCTTCTGCTGCTGTTAGGGTTTGCTGCCTTACCTCACTCTGCTGCACCATCAGTGCTGCTGATCTAATATGGAGTGCACGGCAGATGTATTTGGAAGCTTTTATTAAGCGAAGATGGGCATTTTGATTTCTCTGTTAGTGCTGATGTGGGAACTGAGTGTTCTCATGTGGAAAGTGGCTGATGCATCTTAAGAGAAAAGAAGGATGAGTTGAAGATAAAAGACAATGCACAGAATCTGATTTAAAGAATAAGGTTAGGCGGTGTATGGAGGCCTGGTTGGGCCCGACTGGACAGTTGCAGTAAGAGGAATGTGTGCTATTTCCACACTGCTGCTGTCATCTGTCAAGAGGCAGAAACTGTCAAAGAGGCTGTCGGTGCGCGCGCCTGTCTGTATGTGTGTGTGTGTGTGTTTCTCTGTGCCTGTGCATGCTTGAGAGCAGTGAGTAGGAGTAACGCCGAGGGGAAGAACAATTACTACACACCTACCAGCCACAATTGCAGCTTACATGAGTGCGGAACAAGCTGCTAAAAACAGTGTAGATGCTCTTATTGCAGTCAGCCACAGTACTGCCTGTTACAGGGCAGACCACCATAAGGACACGCTCCTCTTCTGAATGCATGTCAATCATCATGAGAACCGAGGAGAAGACAATGTGGTTTGTGTGTTTTATTGTAAAACTCCGGTGAGAATAGGGATCTTGTTGAGTCACATGTTGGTATCTTGCATTTTAACTATAGTGACATAGAGATGTGCTAAACATGAGAATTTTGAATTTGAATATAAACCATTTGGAGGTCATTTTTTTCCCCTGTGTCACCTAATTTTGAAACATCAACTCTCCCTTATATCATTCTCCACAGTCCAGCATGGGCTGTGCTGCAAACTTGTGTTAGTTCTCCTTAAGTAGCCTGTTGTGGGAATGGGTTCTGGCATCCTCATGTTTATGTGGTTGCTATTGTTACATGGAGCCCAACCTAGTGCACTGAACTGCTGTAGACATCCCCTCCATTGTCTCACTGAAAACCTGGTGAAAATCAGGAAATGTTTCGCTGTCTCTGTTTGCTCTTGTGCTCTATCATGGTTCTGTTCAAGAGAGCAACTCTCAAGCTCATGAACCTATAACCAGCGAGAAATCAGGATAACCACAGGACTGACCTACCAGCCACTTTCTTTTTCAGTAGAGAAGCTCTGTTACAAATTCTGTGTCAAGATAACTGACGTGAAAATAATTTCAAAGAGAGAATATTGGTATAGTTTGTTAATTAATTGGCCCCTGGCCCACTGTCATGTTCACTCAACGGCCACTTTATTGGATGCATCTTGCTAGTACCAGCTTGGACCCTCTTTTGGTTTCAATAAGCTCCTCATTTCTTCTCCAGTAGCGTCCAGAAGTTTCATACAGTGAACTGAGGCCTTAATTCTTTGTGGCATAGATTCAACAAGGTGCTGGAAACATTCCTCAGAGATTTTGGTATTGACATGATAGGATCACACGATCGATGCAGATTAGTCAGCTGGACATCCATGGAGCTAATCCCCCGCTACACCACATCCCAAAGGTGCTCTGTTGGATTGAGATCTGGTGAATGTGGAGGCCATTTGAGCACAGTGAACTCACACTCATATTTCAGAAACTAGTTATACTTTTAAATATATATTTTTTATATTTTCCAATGAAAGCCACATGATTCAGCTCTAATCTCTTTTGCAGTAGGGTTTCGCGTCAGACAGTAATGGGGGTCCTTCTGTGTCGTGTATTATTCAAGGCCCCGGGCGGTTTTCAGCTTCATTAGGTGCTTTCGTAAATATATTTTATAGCTCTAATGTGCCCTTTAGCACTGCTGTATACATCCACAAGTATTAATTGTTGAGCTTTTTGAAATTTCTTTTTTATATAGAATGTGATCACTGAGTTCAATAAAGAATTACATTGAGATTATGTAAGTGTGGATCATGAGTGGACTTGAAAAACAGCCTCAGTTATCTGTGGCATGAATAATTTGCATGTGATCTCTTTTTATGACCACTATGAAAATCTGGAGCAGGCAAGACACATTTATATCCGGTCATAAGACTTTGCCACTAATCATAAGTGATTTTTTTTTTAACTCACTGACCTAAATACTGAAAGGAAGGAGAGTGATCTGCAAACATGCTTCCTGTTTGGCTTCTTTTTGACCTGGGTTCTTCTTTCCCATTTTATGAAGATATTAAGAAATAATGCTAAAAGCTAAACAGCTCTGAGGAACACTATCCATGAAGTAAAACTTACTCTTAACAAAGTACACACTGAAATTGGCCATTTGCCCTGACCCATGCCAGCTGAGCTCATCACAGATGTATTGTTTTGCACATAGGACTTTTTTGACACACTGCAAGGCTGTGGATATCTTTCCATTGTCAATAATTAGCATCTTTTCATGATGATTTGAGCAACCATGTTACAATCATATGATGTGTTATTCTAACAGAGGGATCGTGGGTTTTTCATTGATTGTGTCATTGTTTCTGGTAACTCTTTCAAAACCAAGAATTTTCCCTCAATCTTCTGACGGCTGTTTAAGGATAGCAGGAATTAATTTGTCTTACACACTTTGGTCAGTATGGGTCTTATAAAGAGACTGTACCACAAGAGTAGTCGACACTCAACTCATATGGTGTATTTTTATGTTAAAAACACTTATTAAAACTGGGGCGCTTCATGTTCCCTGGGCTCTTTTTCAGGCTTTAGAAAATCTAACTCAACATGAGAGACTTTAACCATTCAAAGGTCTTTTCACACCATCTTAGTTGGTAAAAATACAACAAAAAGAGCAGGAAGGTCCAAGTAGACAGATCCTTTACCTGTGAAAGTAGGGTCACCCATACGTATATGAATTGCATGACAAAGCGTTAATAAGTCTGTTGGTTAACAGTGAGTAAGTAGTGGTTCCATAGTGTAGTGGAGCAGGGTGTCACAAACTAGTGCGATCCCCCCAGTACTGGATGAACAGGAGGGAAAAAATCAAACATGGATCCATTCATCAATATTGATGCTCCCTTGGGAAATAAGCAGCTTTACCTGGTAACAGTAAACATATGCATCTTAATATAAAGTGCTAATCATGATCAGTTAAGTATGTCAGTAACAACACATGGCTTGTGACCTTTTTGCTGACCCATAGAGCTGGTGATGACCCGTCTGGTTACAGGGCTTGAAGACTGGAAAATGATGCGTGTGAGTCCGAGAAGGGGAAGATTCAGACTCGGTGACCTTTCTGTTGGAAATGTTCGGGATCACGTGATGTCTATGAAAACTTCAGCACAGGGGCGGTTACTCATCCGTACATTCTTGGCTACTAATGCAGGGAAAAAAGGCTAAGCACGCAAGTTTGATCTGTTATGATGATGTATTGATTATAACTGGAGCAGCAGCCCCCTAAGTCATAATATAAAATGGCTGAGTGGTGTTGCTTTGGTAATCTGTGTGGCTGAGCCTAGGGTTGAGCGTTTGTATATAACCTAATTTAGGTTTTTTGAAAAAATGGAAATACACGCTCACAAACTTCTAGATGTATAGTGCATCTGATGCCCCGGGCTGGCTACACAGTGATATTTGGCCTTATAATCATATCACATTACTCTGAGTTTTCCACATGCTACAAAACGCACACAGCAGGGGGATTGTTAACCAAAACAGATTTGATCTTCTCAGACAATTTGTCCCATTCTCCGGTCCAGTCGAGCTCTTTCAGCCAGAGTAGGATGGATGGAGGAGTGTTTTGCGCATTTCCGACGTAGGTTGTCCGTGGGGTCTCTTTGCTCCACAATTACCGCTTTATGAGGATACTTAACTGCAGCCAAGAATCGAGAACAACAGAGGCAGAGAGTGTGAAGATGTCTGGTGGGCTGCTATCTGTTCACTCTTGTGCCTTTACTTTTCTTTGCCGTTTGGCACTAAACACTCCCGTTTGTGTCTTTGTTTCTCTTAGAAGCAGACTCGTCACAACTTTCTTTGCGCTCCTTTAACCCCCCACAGACCCTTTTCCACGGGTTCAGCATTACACTCAATGAAAAATATCACACACTTAAGTCAACAAAGCAGTCCTTGTAGTGGCTGTTTTGGGGCTATCACGGGATGGAGTTTTTCATGGATACCAGTTACAATTTTTCTATGCTCTCCAGGCAAACCTTTAAAGTTCTAGAGTTATTTTTTTTTAACAGGGTCAACAATGAACTTTTAGTCTGATTTCACAGAAGTGGCTTGACATTTTTAGGCTTGTTTGCTATCTTGCAAAGACTTGGATAAGAGGGCTGATACAACTTTGTCTGTCTAGGCAATATGAAACCACTTCTAGCAGCTGGTTTGCTTATCGTAGGCTAGAGACAAAGGAAACAGTCTAATGTTTACTAATTAACATGATTTACTGCTTTTTTTGTTTTTATTTTTTGTTTAATCTGTGTGGAAAACCAAAGTGTAAAAGAAGAAGACTTTTTTAAGTGGTTGCACTCATTTTCTGGAGTCTAGTTGCTGTGCTGTGTCTTGAGTTGAGTAGTTGCTGCAGGAGTAAAGTATTAGATTTAGAGATTTGATCAGAGAATCTAATAATGTGATTAAAGGATCCCAAAAATGAGCAAAGTACAGTAGACTCATTTTTATTAGATGGCTGAGTATGTATCAGTCTTTCTGCCAAGTAAGAATACATTAAGACTGAATTAAATATATTTAAACATTTCAGATACGTCAATTTTCCTAATCGTTCAGTCAATCCAGAGTAAAAACAGAACTGCAACCTTCTTATGTCTGTGTTAAATTGGTGATTGCTTGGTGGTTGTATTCACTTTTCTCATATTCATCAACTGTAGTTGAGGCAGCTAGTTGATCACCCACTGGTTGAGCGTGCAACACCCTAAATCTGTAGGTTCCAACATGTTGGCAATCTGTCTGAGTCAGTCCATAACATCTCTTTTTGAACAAGTCTTTCCAATAGAGGACTTTCCTCAACTGGTTGCATTCTGGTCATATTCCGATCAACAATGTAATTTTGCAGATAAATCACCATCGTTATTATCTGCAAAATTACAGATAATAACGATGTAATTATTATTACATCGTTATGCAACTGCATTGCTGTTTTTGGAGGAATTTCTAAATTCTAGTTTCAGATCTGTGAGGTTCTGGCTGATTTCTGTGGAAAACAGACACAGTTACCTGACAAATTATCACAAATAGATTGAGGTAAAGTTGGCAGTTCCATGCATTCAGTCGCAAACTGATAAAAGTCCTGATGCACCAAAGTCACTTTGAAGACGGCATCTGACTGCGATAGTTGGAGACCCGGTCCTGGTCTTGAATGCATCAATTTCAAAGGTAAACCACGTGCACAGCACATCATCTCAGTTGGTTTGGTCATGCAGTGGTTTAAAACCTCTGTTTCCCCACATGTAACTACAGCACAAGTCATCTATCTGAAGATACCATAAAGAAAAAAAGATTGAAATTATATAATAATAAAAAGATCCCGTACAACCCACACAGCCCCAATCGTCTTCTCCCTCTGATATTCCCACTTTGCAAATCCTTTACAAAAAATATCTTGTATTGTGTAAATGTAATAGCAGCTGTGTTAATAGCGACAGTTTCCTTGTCATTTGGAACATTTACAAGCTTAATTGATGCTTTGAGAAGTAAAAGAGTGAGAAGAGAGCACCATTATACCATGTGTCAGAGTTTACATCTTAAAATACGGTTTTTCCTCAGTGCAGTCAAGCTAATAAAAGAGCTTCTTTTGATGTCTTGGCACATTACGAGTGCGTCATCATTCAGTCTTGCACTGCTTGGTCGACACAGTTTTTATACTCCATTAACATTTGACCCACTTATGTGTAATAATTGCTTTTATAAATTTCTTATATCTTTTTTTCTTTTCTTTTTCTTCTTTTTTGAAGCACTGCACCCTGCTTCTTTCTTTTTCCCCCTTTTGCTTTGTCTTGTAGAATTTGGTAGATAGTGTGTGAGAAAAATGTCTATCTACACCCATCTGGATCCCTACCCTCTCGACCGACTGCTCATCTGTGATAACATGAGCTCCATGCCCTCAGAATGTAATAACCTAATAGTCCATGCTGCTTCTGTCACTTTGTCTTACAGAGCAGGACCGGGGAGAGGGACTGATTCAGACGGTGTGAGAGAGTGATACAGTAGATAGATAAAGACGAGAGGAAATAACTTTCCCTTTTTTTCCCTCCATTATTTACAGTTGTGGAGGGGTGGGTGTGTGTGCCTGGATTGCAAAGCTGCTTAGTGCTATGATTCAGTTTGGGGATTTGAATCTGCTCTCACCCCCACTTCAAGCACTAGAGTGGAGGCGGACAAAGGGTGAGATAGAGGGGGAGTGTGTGCATGTGCGCGAGAGCGAGGAACGGCGTAGGAGACGCTCAATCTGGTATAGCTCCATGTGAAAATGACCTACTTCCTGTCAGCTTGCTCTCAAATGGATTGCTGTTTTCTGATGTGTGGAAGAGTGGGGGAGATTTTTCTCTGTGGGGTCTGAGGGGGTGGAAGAGTTTGACGTGGAACGGTTAAATGAAGTAAATAAGTAGGTGGCTCTTGGGACCTTAAGGGTAGGATAAAATAAATGTCATGTTAGTGAAATGTAAATTCTGCATGCATGCATGCATGGCGAGCATAGTGTGTGCTCACCTGTGCATACATTGTCTGTTGACTCATGCTATAAAACATGTAATGTTGCGTGATGTGCTGCTCTCTCTCTGCTGTGTTAATTACCCCAAAAGACGGCTCGATGAGAGTTGACTATCAAAAAGCCAATATTTGAGGGGGCAGGCCTCGCCAGATGCTCAGTGGTCGTGTGTGTGTCTGCGTGCCATCCCGCATATTTGACACATACATAGAGGGTTGTTTATGGATGTCATCTGCTTTTCAGCAGGAAAGTTTCTGTGGTTTTAATTTGGTTTTAAAGGAAATTCTCATGAGAACCACAAAAGCCTCATATCGTCTAAACCTGCTCTTTGATTTAGATACATCTATACTTTAGTAATTAATGTATAAAATCACAAACTATATAACACACTAACAGGATGCACATGATAAAGAACCTACATGTACACACATTTCATACTGTTTCATATACTTAAGCAGTTTCTAATAATATTTTATTTAAAAAAGTACTGCACAAGTCTCAAGCCACCTCGCATTACTTCGTATTTTGCTTCCAAGGAGCCTGACTTTCTTCTACCGGTAAATATTTTTTTAAAGTTGAGCAACAGTCTTTCTGAAGGTTTTTCAAAACATTTTCTTTGGACATTGGCCACTTGTTCACTCATTTTCAATCCAGTCCTTGTACCTGACAATTTTCAGAGGAATGTTTTTTTGTTTGTCTGTTTTTCGCACTGATACCGACCTGCTGTACCTTAATTCAAGCATGAAAAAGGGGCCTAACTCAAGGGATGAATCAGTGTTGTGTCTACACTTATCATTGGCAAAGAAACAATTTTAAATTGTACCTTTAGATCTTTAGCTTGTCTTTTTTCTATGAAAAAAATCAAAGGTAACACAGTTTTACAGAACAAATGTAGTTTTTGTTCCAACAAGGTGATTAAAAAGACCAGCTGATAACTTTACATATGTTGGAATGGTGTGCAGTGTGTCCTTAAAAAGTTTGACGAAACTAGACAAGTGGGAAACAAATGAAGAACTGTCAGAAAAGCTATGTAGAGTAGATGAACAGTACCCAAGATTGATGTCCTTAAGAAACAAGAGCAAATCCACCAAAGACCTGACATAGAACCTGAGAGATGCATCTGGCCCCGTGAGTTCATCCATCTACTGTTCAATAGAGCCTAATCAGCAATGGTCTCAGTGGAAGGGCGGCTGGCAAGAAACCATTCAGAAGGAAAAGAAACAGGGAGGAAAGGCTTAGGTATGCCAAATTACACGAGAACTAGACTAAAAATTACTGGTACATCTGATGGAGTGATGAATCCAAATTTAAAGTTTGTGTTTCAAATGGTCAGCAAAATATTTGGAGGAGCTCAGAAGAGAGATAGAAAATAAGTGTCCACAGCCTCCTCAGAGTCCAGACCTTGACATTACCGAAGCAGTGTGGGACCATTTTGAGAGAGAGCAGAGAAAACGTCCAGAGAAGAGCTTTGAAGGTCCTTCAAGAGGCCTGGAGAACTATTCCTGCAGACTACTTAAAGACAGTACAAGAAAGTTTGCATAAGAGATTTCAGAGCTGTGTGTTGAATCTTCACCCCTCAGTATTGCTATAAAGTAATGACACCACTGATATTTAGATTGATAGTCTTTAAGAGTCTATAGTATTTCACTATGACATCCTGAGTACAAAAAATGAAAGCTTGATTGCAAGACCAAGTGGTTTTTGTTTTCCCAAAATGGCTTTTGGAAGCTGAAATGATGGACTCTGGAACGCCTGAAGAAACTGGAAACTTTACCCTGCTCCATTTGTTATGAGAGGTTGGAGAGACAGAAATGAAAGCAAAGCAAGCATGAATGTTGGCAGAGCATTCACTTTATTGAGAGACCTCGGGGACCTTTTGAAATGCGTGGAAATCACCTGTTAAAAACTAATCTGACCATGTGACTTTGCGTGAGCTCCAGCAAAGACTTTTCACCAGTTAATAAATCTGTAATCATGGATCAGAATTGGACCAAATTTAATCTTCATATTTAGGAAGGGAATTTGTGAATAATCCAAGGTTCAACAGCACACCCACCTGCAGGATAACATAAAATATGCAAGAGTAGAAAAGGCCACAAAAAAAAATATCTGTGGAACTTCCCGGCACACTCCTTCCCAGTCTCTTTGCTGCATTTAATCCCGGCTTTCAAAATGAAGTGGCAATTCTGTCTGTTAGTGTATTAATTTGGGTCATGAGTAATGTCTCTGGGATGGATTCATCGAACAGGTATGCGCTGTCAAAGCTTAATCCCCGTGACTCTGTCTGGCTGGTCGGAAGCTGAATTAAATTAATCCACCGTCATAACCCTGCCCCTCTCTATCACTCACATGCTATTTCATTTTCCCTGCACGCTGTGTTTTCCAGTGCCCGAGGACCTGTCTTTAGAGGAAAGAGATGAGCTGTCAAACATACGGCGTAGGAAAAAAGAGCTTCTGGATGATATTGAAGTGAGTAACAGTGGAATTAATGTTATTTGAGTAATCTGATCAAACACTTCTAAATGAATGATTCGGAGCAAGCCTCAAACTAATAAAAATGGTTGGTGATGTGCGTTGCATGTCTGAAAAGTCCTCTGGTGCAGTGCAGAACAATGAACCTTATTTCATTTGTTTTCAGATCTTATATTGTTACATTTACTTATATTAGTTTCCTGTTGCCTTTTGTCATGAAATGACATATGTGTTCGTCATATTAATAAGCAAGCCTTTCACTATTAAATATATTTAACTAATAAAATCATAGACTGTGTTTGCAGATCATTCAAGAGCTGCACTGTGTTGTCTCAGGAGCTATAAACTTGACTTTATGAAACAAGCGACTCTGTCCTTCGATTTCAGCGGCTGAAGTTTGAGATTGCAGAGGTAATGACTGAGATCGAGCAGCTAACCTGTGTGGGGGAGAGGTGAGTTTTGATTGTTTTTCTTTTCTTTTTTTTTTTTTACATGTTGTGCGATTATTTTCATTATGAATTGTGTCCTTATGATAGCATTTTCTTGGCTCTTAGTTTTGTTTGTAAGCTGTCGTTGAATAGGCAATAAAATCTAAAAGTAAATAATAATGCTCATCTGTGTTTTCATAGGACCAAGATAACATGAAGTTTTACCTTTTTTTTCTTTACATAAATTCATGTAAAACTCAGAAGTATTAATTTTAAATGATATCAAATGGACTAAAGAAGTAAAAAGTGAACATTTAAATAGCTGGTACCAGCAGTTCCTCAAATGCTAAATTAAACTTCAGTCACACAGTCATAGAAACTGGTCGGTGCCCCCGATTGCTAAGGAAATGTGTATTTCCTGAATAGTTGTTGAGTGGTTGCTAGCTGATGCTAGGTGAAATCTGTTGGAAAGAGGGTGGTGCTCCACCAAAAACCTCTTTGTGATTGCTTTGTTTATGAGCAGATTGCTGCGTCCCTCTGTAGCTTACATGGAAGTCGCCAACTTGTCTGCAAACACTCGCCAGT
Organism: Neolamprologus multifasciatus; assembly: GCF_963576455.1. Taxonomy (NCBI): domain Eukaryota; kingdom Metazoa; phylum Chordata; class Actinopteri; order Cichliformes; family Cichlidae; genus Neolamprologus; species Neolamprologus multifasciatus. Next base: position 15,628,770 of record NC_140442.1, read on the forward strand.
TTACTCTCCGAGTGATTGTGAAGCTGTGAAACTGGAAAAACTGAAACATTCGCCTTCAAAGTTGTGCTTTAGTTAACCAAGTTAACCAACGTATTTCGTCAACCAGTAGCAGAACGCACTCTTTTCCCCAGTGACCAGTGGTCCCTAGATGGTCACTAATTGGTCTCTAGGCCTTAATTAGCAGGATAGCTAATAGTGTTGGAGATTTAAATGAAGTCAAGTCAAAAAGTAGTAGTGTTGCATGTTTGGATGGCTTCAATGAACCGCCAAGAGATCAGCTCATTAGTTTTTGTTTGCTTTGGCTCTGCTACTCTTTTAACATGCAGTTACCTTTGCAGTGAGACTCACACCTGTCAGTTTGTGTGTGTGTGTTAACATGTTAATACCCCATTGTTTGAGGAGAAAAGCAGGACAGTCCCTCGACTTAACATTAACCAAACAGTCTGCATTTGATTGGTTGCTGAGGTGGGGCGAGGTCATGTGTCAGGCTGTTTGTGTGTCTCAGGTGCAGCTGGCAAAGGGGCTCCAGCTATTTTTGGGCACACGTAAGGCTTAGGGAGCGTTCAAAGACACACAAAGGTGGAGATTTCCCGAGGAGTGAGAGCAAAAACGGTTTCGAGCATTAATATGAGACAATGTACGTCCAGTTAGCTAAGATGAATTAAAGAAAAGGGAAAAGATACACTCAAGTGAGCAGTAACAGCTGATGCACAATCACATGTCATGAACGAAATTCAAGTTTTCTCAGTTTAATCCAAATGTAAACTCAGCCTTTACTTCACTGAGTGGTTGGTAAACACAGTTGTGACAGGCCCTGAATAAACTCGACACAAAGTGACCTACTAAACACACGCAGCAGCCGGGGAGCAAAATTGGACTCGGCTGTCATGTGAAGGATGTTTTCTGGGTTTTTTTATTCTTTTTGGTTTTTGTCACAGCAAAACCACACAAAGAAACAAGCAGATCGCCATGGGAAGGAAAAAGTTCAACATGGACCCAAAGAAGGTCAGAGGAGATCCACAGCTCTGGAGTTTAAATTTAAATCATTCATTGAAACTGAGTAAAATACCTATTTATGCTGCGCTTGCTCTCTCTTTAAAAACAGGGAATCCAGTTTCTTTTGGAGAATGATCTTCTCCAGAACACCCCAGAGGACATTGCACAGTTCCTCTACAAAGGAGAAGGGCTCAACAAAACAGTCATCGGGGACTATTTAGGGGAACGGTGAGCTCTCCAGTTTTCTCTTTGTTTTCCTTCCACCTTTCTTTTTCCTCTCCCCACGTCCTTGTCAGATCTGCACTGCACGTGCTCAGACATCAGTGATAGAGCCCTGGGAAATTGGTGGTCTGGATTTATGGAGCACAATAGTGCCAGGAGACCGTGCTGCTGAAAGAGGGAAAAAAAGTGTAGGGGACATGTGGTTCTTATCGAAGGGAAGTCAATGGGGATAGGATGTCAAAACAACAGGGGACATCACGCTGCCTGTCTCAGCCGGCACAGTGGCTCTCTGTCTGAGAGTGGCACTGTGACGTGGCTGCAGGACTTTGCTTTCCAGCTTCAGTCACTGAGCATAGGAGTTCATCACTTCTTCTGCTTTTGTTTAAGCTGAACTACTCATCACATGTGTTTTTTTTCTCCCCACCACCCCAGGGATGACTTCAACATTAAGGTCCTCCAGGCGTTTGTGGAGCTTCACGAGTTTGCAGACCTCAACCTCGTTCAAGCCTTAAGGTACTTAACAACTCATATTAGGAAGAAAGAATTAAAGCAGGCGACGGTGAGTGGGTACTACAGTGCAGATTGTAAAGTTTGTGAAGGGCAGGCATGTTTTCAAGTATAAAAAACACAGCCAAAACAACATACGGGAGTTTGCAGCACGATAAGAGGGTGTTTTACAAGCTTTATTGTTGCTTTGGTACTTTTCTTTTGCAAAGTAAACACCAGACGTGCACCGAGTTTTACAGACCAAACTGAAAGAAATCCACCTTGGCTTCACTTCACATATTTGGTTTTCCCATTGTAAACTGTTGAAATATGACATTATATCACGGCTGTAAAAAATCTTGGCCTGACTGAAATTGTTCCCACACTTGAGCCAACCGACTGTTTGCAGGGAAGGTGGGGGTGGGGGGAGGGGTGTATCTGTCAGAGACCTTTCCCGGGATGCACCAATTGGCATTATAAAAACAATATTAGAACAATTAGGCTAGCTGATCATTTCTTTTTTAGATGGTTTGGTCATGTTGTCATTTGTGATGTGATTTGCAAATTTGTAAGTTGGTCAGGTTGTTGTTGAATTCGCAAAACACTTTTCATATGGGATTGGATATTGCTGAGATGTTATTGATGTAGTGCTTTTCTCTAAATTGCCAATAAGAATCTAGTTGGAGGAGAGCATAACGACCAACCATGCAAAGCGGTCCACAAGGAGACCGCTGCTCTGCACATCCAAGCAAAATCAGATCCAGGTTTACAGTTTTTTCTGATTGCTTAAGCACATTTTTTGTAACTATTGGCTATTTTTGCAAAACTCTACACACAAATAAGAAAACCTGTCACCCAATTATCAAAACATTGTAGTTCTCTTGCAAAAGCGAACACAGCTAGATTAACTCTTCACACCTTCGTAAAAATGGTGTTTTCGTATCAAACAGTACACACAAGCCATCATCTACTAAGCACACAATGCGCCAACTGCACACTGATGGTATGAATACAAAACACATCTGGCTTTTGCTTTCTCTGTGCACAAGCTAGGCCATGTCAGTTTGAGCTCATACTTTTGTCATAGGTCTGTAAACATGGAGGGATCCAAACTTCAAGTACTGGTGTTTATTTACACACATCAAAACAAACACAAGTGTTTATTTCCAAGTATAGGATTATTTGCAATCGCCATATTGACTATATGGGTTTCTTGGTCTGCAGTGAACATGCTTCCTCTGCCCCAGCATCTGGTCGTCTAGCAATTCTGTAAAGTAACAATTTCAGTATTTTTACATCTATGGTATTGTTGTGTTTCTCATTAGCATATGGCAGTGCTACAAATCTTAGTGCAAAGTGACTGTACTAACCGATTCTCATTTCAAAATGTCCTTATGATGCTTGCTACAGTGTAGCGGCTCGAGTTAGGCTGAACCCGTCGACCAGCTTCCCTCAGGGTCATTCCACGGTTGATTACATGGTCCACTATTGTAGCTCTGATGTCATCAGCAATTCTATTTCTTACTCTTCTTACCCTTCCTCTGCCCCCTCCTCGTCCTCTTCCCCCCTCCTCGTCCTCCTCTCCCCCCTCCTCGTCCTCCTCTTGTTCCTCCTTGTCCTTGTCGTCCTCTTCATCCTACTTCTTCACCTCCACGTCCTCTTCCTCGGCCTCCTCTACTTCTCACTCTTCCTGCTCCCTCCATTGTACTCCACACACAGAGCTTACCTGTATTATAGTGCTTGGGCTGATTGCAAAGTGAACTAATTATCTAAAAAAGTTTTTACATGTGACAGTGTGCCAGACATATGGCAAAATAATGTAAATAATAGCCATAAATGTGTATAGTTTTGCTAGGAGTGTGTTGATCCTTTGGAAATTGAGTGTAAAGCAGTGAGTTGTGTTTACAGTTCTGCAAAAAGAGTGCTGTGCAGTGGATTGTAGCTACAGGTTTTCAAAGTGTGTGTTACAAAATGGCAAACTGAGTGCAAAGCAGTGTTTGTGCTTTTAGTTTTGCAAACTCAGTGAGTGGTTTTGCTATAAGTATTAATAGTTTTAGAAAATGTGCTATAAGAATCACAGTTAGGGTTTAAGCATTCAGAAAAAACTGTAAACTCAGATGAGGCCTCTGCTTTGTCACACTTGTTGCACTAGCACTGTGGCCATGACGAGATCAAGTGGAGGCACAACGATGCTACTTTTGATCTGTTGTTATGTGCGGGCACTGTCACATGTATTCATTGTTACCTATTTTGGAATTACATATAATTAACTAATTGGCAAATTCTGGGACAAAACGTATTTTACACGTTATATTTTTATGCTGATTTACATTAACATGTGTTGTCACCATTAAATAAATATTTTTTCATGCGACTGATAACAGAGGAGCCGGTGTGCACACCTCTTATATGTCAACAATGTGTCATGCAAACCTGCGCATCCAGTTAGGTGATCAGTGTATCAGATTCCTGCCTAAAGCTTTGTTCAAAGTGCTAAAAAAATAGAGTATTTTCCCATGCACAGCTTTAAAAGTTTGCTCTAACTTCTAGTTGTTTGGTTTGTTGGGTGTCCCATGAAAGACAAGAGTGTTCTTTGTGCTGTTTTTTTTTTTTTTTGCAGAAATATCAAAATCTAATCTAACACTAGAAAAACAAAACTGCCTGTGAGCAAAGACGTCTTCATTTATGCCATAAATACACCCTCCTAATATAAAGAAATGTCTGTGCCGTGTAATACTGTTTTGTAATTCACAGGGAAAAACACAGATACTGTTACAAACATTCACATCAATATTTCATGACACATCATTACATTTTTCCTCTTGCTCTCTGCTGTTGCAGGCAGTTTCTGTGGAGCTTCAGACTTCCCGGCGAAGCCCAGAAGATTGATCGTATGATGGAGGCTTTTGCCTCCAGGTACTGCCAATGCAATCCCGGCGTCTTCCAGTCCACAGGTACCACACACACGTACACAAATACACACATGTTTGCACTGCAGCAGATATATGAGTCAGACTCAGCCAGACAGTCCAGGACGGATAACATGCTCTGCCCACCAGACCACCCGGATTCAAATCAATGCCTCTGTCTGTCTGTCGTCTCTCACCGGACAGCTGGACCTGTATAAATCTTTACCTTGTGGCTACATGCAGAGATTTCGCGACTGCGTGGGGGTGCAGCTTCAGAATATTTGTTTGTTATTTCAGCCTCTGTGTGAACTTGAATGGACCTGAAGTCCACTTCAGTTTTCCACTGAAGTTGGCAAGTTGCTCACTAATCCCTGTGCGATCAGCATTCGTGTCTCAAGCAGTGATAATGAAATTGATCACCGGTCAATAGCGGTCATTAGCGCCGTCTTGGCTTGTTGCACATAGCCTTCCTGCTCACGTGTTAGTGTTAAGGAGGTGACGGCTCGGGTCGTGAATATTGATGTGGTGCAGTGGCGACACACCCAGATTTGGTTATTGGTCATCCCTCAAGAGTGGTGCACACTGGGTTATAAATTACATGTAGAGGATGTTGTCTGGGGCTCTTAGTGTGTGGATGGATGAAACCGAGTCGTAAGAGCAGGAACACACTGTGTCAGAAGATGGGCTTTTCTGTTGATTAAATTCTCCATTTTATCAGGTTTTCCTTGAATCTGTGGTGTGAAAATGTGTTACAAGATGTTTCTAATTCCCTTTTATGGCAAATAAGTTGAATGCCCTCTACTATACAGCCACTACTTTCTTGGTAATGTCATATTTGTCACATTTTCTTTTAAATTCTAACTGTTTTTATCACATCCACACTAATCTATAACCTCCACACACACGTGTGGAGTGTGCATGTGCTGTATTTGTTTGTTTCCCTGTGACACTGTGTGTAATTACCTCCACAGACACATGCTACGTTCTATCTTTTGCCATTATCATGCTGAACACCAGCCTGCATAATCCCAACGTCAGAGACAAGCCCCCAGTGGAGCGCTTCATCTCCATGAACAGAGGAATCAATGAAGGGGGAGATCTCCCAGAGGAGCTACTCAGGGTGAGAACTTTGACTTGATTACTTCGTCAGGTTTGATGAATTAATCCTATGTGGTATGCATTTGAAACACTGTGGAGGTAAAAGTGGAGGGATTAAATTAAATGTTTGGGGTTTTTTCAATGTAGCAGACAAAAAGGAAATTTATAGGTTCTCTTATAGGTCTCCTCTGTGAAAAGCAGAGTCATGCCTCCCTAATTGAGACATTGCAGCTCAGGATAATGATGATCTTTAATAAAATGGTAAATACAGGCCATTTAATAAGAAAAAGACGAAAAACAAGTCGATCGACTCGCATGCGAGAGGCTGTCATGTCTGCCAAAGTGCTCCTTCGGTACAAAAAGGAACCTTGTTAAAAACTCTTCAAGTTCCCAGAGTCACTGATGTATGAATCTTTGTCTTTGTCTGAAAATTGATTTCTCAGTGTCATGTTTAATGCACCGGTAGTTGAAGGCTTGAATGTTTTTGCACGTGAGTTAGAAGTGTGTGTGTGTGTGTTTTCATCTAAGCGTAAACGTTTTTCTGCCTTTTCTTTCTCTGTGCAGAATCTATACGACAGCATCAAGAGCGAACCCTTTAAGATCCCCGAGGACGACGGGAACGACCTGACGCACACGTTCTTCAACCCAGACAGAGAAGGCTGGCTGCTTAAATTAGGTTAGTCTGAGTCTCACACGCTCACGCTCAGGTTCTGGGGGAATGCAAAACATCCGGCTTGACTTTATTTAGGAACTCCTGCTTCTTTTTTTTTTTTGGTCTGCGACTATAGAATTAGACTCATGAGAACTTAAACTGCGTGGTAACTGTTGCTCGTGCACTCTCCTTTGATCGTAAAACATTAACTGAAAGATAGATAAAACTTTGCAAACACACCCATATGATAAAAATAGAAAAGGAAACATTCAACTTTTATATACAAGTCGTGCATCTTACAGTTTATACATGGGAGTGTATTAATGATCCATTTCATTGAAGGTCTGGTCGCGTTTGTGAACGGAGCAAACAGTGCATATAAAATATGCATGCATGTCATTCTGTCTGGAAACATGAAAGCTCAAAAAGCTTTGAATGAATTCGGATAAAACTGTAGGGGTGTAGAGTGGAGTCATCCACCGAGGTCTTCAAGGTCAACTTAACGATTGACAAAAAGCCTTTTAACCTAGAAACTATGATTCTTACAAGCAGTAACTTTGACTTCTGTCACTCACATATATAATTATAAATGTAACCAACTGTTTGTGATGTATCAGTGAATTCCTCTCTTTCTAAAAGCCAGGCTGTGTTTATTTAAAAGCCACATGATTTGAAATTATGAACTGTGAGTTATATCTCAAACATAAAAAAAAGGGCAGTAGCTGATTTTATGTGAACCGCATACACAGGAAATTCTAAATGGGCTTCACAAGGTGTTTTACAAGCAAAGTAAAACTAATTTTAATATATTTAAATACTTTATGGCATGAGGGACTTTCTAATGAAAACCCCGTCACGTCAAAAAAGATTATAGCCCGCTTAAAAGAAAAATAATAAAACATCATCATCCTAAGGTGAGAAACCCACATGTACAGCCATGCAGATGCAGATTCTCAATTAGCTCTGTATAAACATAGTTTAGAAATGATACGTACATTGTTTATTAACCTGGACGTGGACTCCTCTTATTGTGTGAGGAAGAAAAAAACATCTCAGTCATTTGAAGTGTGTGTGTGTGTACATATGTATGTTTACATATCTTTGTGGGGACTAAAAATTGGAAGTTTACCATACTTGTGGGGACCAACAGCTGTGTGGGGACAAAATGCCGTCACCACAAGTTTGAAGTCATTTTTGAGACTCAAATTGTGGTTTTAGTGTCAGGGTTACAATTAGGTTATGGTTAGGCTAAGGGTTAGGGCTAGGCATTCAATTTTAATGGTGATGGTTAGGGTAAGCAGCTAGGGAAAGCATTATGTCAATTAGATATCCCCACAAAGCTATGAAAACAAGTGTGTGCGTGTGTGCGTGCATGTGTGCGTGTGTGTGTGTGTGCGTGTGTGCGTGCCAGGCGTGTATTCATCTCCAATGAGGTCATGCATTTATAAATCTTGCTTTTACTCTGCTTGAAGTTGGCTCCCCTCTGATCCCATGTGTTTCTGATTTGAACCTCGCTCCATCACTTGCCAGGTACTCCAGCAGTCCTCACATACATAACAGCTTATAATTTACTGTATGGCGGTGATTTATTATTGGACATAATACCTGTTTATTAGCCCACATATTGTTGGTTTAAAGAGCACAGTCACTGCAGGTGGTTGGTTTTTACTACAGTGTTTACACACATGCACACACACCTGGCTTTGACCTGCACATTCTTTAAACTCTGTGTAACGTCTCTGTAGCCTCATCAAGCTAGTGCGTACGAATGTAAATAGCCCCATTGTGGCTCACAGACCTAACATGATTACATTCTTGCACAGTTCCTCCCTGGAGCAGTTTCCCCCGCAACCAGTTCTCACTGTAATATTTCTAATTTAACTCTCTAAAGATAAACCCTGGAGGATACGGAGGAATAAGGCCTTTTTTTAGCAAATGTCTCTCTGCGCTCAGCGGAAATTTGGCCATGCTAATTCAATAGCCACTGTCTATTGAAATGTAAGGAAACACAGAGCTTTTTATAGCTGTCTGTGACCCATGTAGGCTTCTGTGAGGGGACCATGAAAACAGGAAGGAAATGCTGCAGTAAAAGTCATGCTTAGGAATTAATAACACACATAGTTTTGGATGTAGTTTGCACAAATGAACACGTGAGGTGGCGAACTTGCTCTGGGGTGTCGTGTACGATACGTGCGTGTATTTGCGTGAGTGTTTTCTCCTCCAGGGGTGCTTTACGTGCCACGTTAGGTTCACATCAAGTTTGCTCTCCTCTCCTGAGAGCCAATGAGGTTTTATCCTGTTGCCTTAAAAAATGAATGGGCAACGGCAGTAATAATTTATCAGTTGCTCGAGTCATCAGTTAACTAAGCATTAAGTTGGGCGAGATTGTGCTGGTAGCCTGCAATCTCACACAAGGCAGCTTGCCTGCATGTCTCAAAAGTCAAAGCCAACAGTTTTCAGTTGTCAGTGATTTACATTTAAGCTTCCTGTGGCACAGCTGTAGCAGCACAGAGCATTTGAAGAGGCGCAGCCCGAAATATCTTGCATATGCAGCAAAACAGGGTCTTCTATTTAAAAATGAATATTGGGATAAGGCTGAAACTCTGTATAGTCTATCGTTACGAGAATCGATTTCTACAAACAGCCCAGGTACAGAAATCTACAACAGGACTTCCTTTTAGGTTCTTGAAGATGTTTCACCTCACATGCAAAAGGCTTCTTCAGTTCTAAAAGATAAAGGGTATCAATTCGTCACTCTGGTCCATCAGCTGGTAACGCTGATGGGGAGTAACCTCTGGCAATGGGACATGGACTGGTAGATGACCTGCTCTACCTCTGTCACCATGTGTCTACCAGTCATGACTCACATGACAGTGTAGTGTCAGGACCACCTCCAGTATTTTAGACTCACCTTTAGCTTTTAGAATGAAGAAGCGTATCTTCATTCTGCTGAAACATCTTCAAGAAACTAAAAAGACGTCCGTTTGTCTGTTAGCTCAGGCCGCAGCGTCACAGAAAACTGAATGGAAATCACAGGAAACCCACTAAGTGAATTTTCAAAGGCATGTGAAATATTGTATGTGTTTAATAATGACATTTTGGAAATGATCAGCCACAGGAAATTGAATTACATTTACTAATGAGTTAATGCTTAAAGTCAATAACTGGTTTGGGCCACTTTGATTTCTTACATTTACAAGAGTAATCTCTCTCTCTTGCTTGCAGGCAAGTAGTCCAACCATATCTACCTATGTTTGCTTTTGTCATTTTAAAGCGCATAAGGAAACACAGCGGATGCTGGTTGGCTTCATTAATGACCATCACTTCCCTGCTCTTTTTCCTGAGGGCAGACAGCCAGTCTGTCACTGCGGCCTTTGTGTCACTTCCTGTCTCCTCTTTTTTTTTCCTGTCAGGGGGCAGAGTGAAAACCTGGAAGAGAAGGTGGTTCATCCTGACGGACAACTGCCTCTACTACTTTGAATACACAACTGTGAGTCTCACACCAACATGTTTTTGTTTTTTTTTGATTAACAAAAGGCATCTCTGCCGCTGTGTGTGTATGCTTGTGTCATCACAGAGCCGAGCATTTCATTTTTATTTTCAGAAGTCTGTATGAAATCCACCCTGAGTCTACAGCCTCCTTGTTAGCACCAGAAAAACGGCGAGGATTAACAATTCAAGTTGGCTACACTGCTGTTACGGTTATGGATTTCAGCAGGGAGCTCTTCATGTAAACTCTACAAACCAAACAACTGAATATGTTGCACTGTCTTCACACAGTTTATTGGTAGTTTGATATAAAAAGTGGCCTCTGAGTCAACATTTGGTTTGTGACCACCTGTTCTTAAGTCTCAGTTTAAGGGTGTTTTCTCTCCCTTTCAGTCCAGTTAAAATGAACAAACAAGAAAACACAGAGACTCTTTGGAAAAGGTGTCACCTTCCAAATGGACTTCTGAGTGGTTTGTTTATGGAGAGATCCGACCCAACTAAAAGCTACACACTGCAATTTTGAGCCGAACACCTTCCTGTAGCCAGGTACGCTTTGCATTGTGAGAGATGTGCAGAGTACACAGAGTGTAAGTATACTCTTGGCCCAGTCTTATTTGGCCATTAATGGACTGAAGGTTCCTACATTTCAGTCCACCTGGGAGTTCACATCTCTCTGTCAAAGGACATCAAACCACAGGAAAAGGCCACAAGTTTACAAACTCATGAACTGATTTGGACCACAGGCTGAAAAGCTTTTTGGTTCGGGAAAGAAAATCAAGTCATCTGGTTGTGTCTAAGAATCTATATTTATTATTGATTCTCATTGAGGAAACAGAGACTTTAGGGGCCTCTAAAAACCCTCCTACTATCCAAATCCTTGGAACTATCTTCCATGAAGGGTGATGCTATTTTCTGAGAATTTATTGGTCAGTTGGTGGTAATTTCACACCTGTTGCTAATCTCCTGTTCCAAAGAACAAGAACTGAACCACCTTTGTGGTGCTAAAAACCCAGGGTTAACTCTGAAGTTAACCGGAAGAGACCAAATGCTGCTTCATAGTACAGGTCTCAAAGTAACAGGACCTAGTTCAGCTTTTAAGATCCCTCTTAAAAAGAAGCCTATGAAGTCTAGTATATGTCACTAAAAGTGGCCATACCCCCGGCAATGTGTCACCACCCCTACAGTTGCAATGAAGAGGAAATGCAGTGCTGTACAGAATCAAACCACCAAACTATGAACATGCTTGTTTCTGCTATGAAATGTGTCATTTAAGCATTTTAAGACCCTGAAGTTGCCCTTCTAGGAACTGAAGTTCTGGCAATTCTGCATTGGGATTAATTTTTTGACTTTGCCCTTGTGCATAACTAATGTGGTTTTAACATGGTTTGTCACCTAAATGTTCTCTTTCTGTATTAGTTTCTGTACAAAACGGCAATAAGCTACTAAAGTTACTGGGTCATAGAAAAGAAAGAAAACTCCAGCGTGTAATTATGGCATACTTGTCTTGTGGCCACAGTGGATGAAATGTTGCAGACTGTTTTAATTGTCATATGTGCTCAGGTTGGCATGGGTTACTATTAAATTAGTGTCCCTTACTATAAAAATTAGCCAATAGTGCTTGAAGATTTTCACCAGTGCCTTTGTTTCTTTGCTGCCACATCAGCACTGTCCTCTCTTTGCTGTAGTATTATCCTTCAGGACACTATCATTATGTCCCGTCCTCTGGTCAGACTGCAGCATACACAAGTAGAGGGGGGGCAACAAGCTACAATCACAGTGGATTTTTCTTTTCTGTGTAAGGCTGTTCCAGTGTTTCTTTCTTATAGAAATCTCATTTTATGCCATTTTTTTATTCATCGTTTTGATTTCCCCTTGCTCCTTTTCTGGTTTCTGTTCTTTCTTTAATACTTGCTTTTTGACTTTGTTCTAAATTGCTCTTTCTATCTATCTCTGTCTAACTCTGGTTGTTTTCTCCCCTCCTCGCATGTTCCTGCTTCTGATCGCTCTCTCCTTTAGGACAAGGAGCCTCGTGGGATCATCCCACTGGAGAATCTCAGCATCAGGGAGGTGGAGGAGCCCAGGAAACCTGTGAGTGTTGCCTGATTAGAGACCTCAGCCTTTCTCCCCTTGGTTACTGTGTTCACTAAATCTTCCCTTTGTTCAAATATTTCTTCGCCAAAGATAATTATCTGGCACCTGTTTTTGATGACCTTTGACCCCTCTCTGTCCCTCCTTCAGAACTGTTTTGAGCTCTACAACCCGAATCACAAGGGCCAGGTGATCAAAGCCTGTAAGACAGAGGCAGATGGGCGTGTAGTGGAGGGAAACCATGTAGTATACAGGATATCAGCACCCACACCTGAGGAGAAGGAGGAGTGGATTAAATCCATCAAGTAAGATTCCTCGTAATAGTAATGACGGCACAAAGATCCAGTGTTAAACCAGTAATGGTTGTTGTTACGTCAGAATAAACAAATCAAAAAAAAAATCAGTGAATGTGATTTCCTTGATGTTGGATTAATTTAAGGCGGAAACCAGTTTTAACCTAGAGAACTTGAATATATGAGGTGCAGTCTTAAAGTCTTACGAAATCAAAAACCTGACTTGATTTCAGTTTAGGTGATCTCATTCAAGGTCATCTTCTTGAGCACCTTGTTATATCTCTCTCGAAGTCCTGTTCTGACCCTTATACACATGTGATTTCACCACGTTCAAACTAGCACAAACATCAAACACCAGCTCCGGCTGTTTGCTGTTTTTTGTTGTCTGCTATTTTTCTGCTATTTTCAAAGGCAGAGGTTTTCATTAGAAAGCACTTTCTGTCTTGAAAGGACATGACAGCATAGTTTGGGTTTGCAAAGTTTCATCTTAAGAAACAACAAGACTTCTGGAACAATGTTCTTCAGACAGAAGCAGATTGCTTCGTGCCATATTTGGCAAAAACCAAACGCAGCATATTAGCACAAACACCTCATACCAGCTCTCCAGCATGGTGGTGGAGGCGTGATGATTTGGGCTTGTCTTGCAGCCACAGGACCTGGCAACCTCACAGTCATTGAGTCCATCATGACCTGCTCTGTATACTGAAGTTTTCTGCAGTCACACGAGAGAGCAGCTGTCTGACAGCTTGGTGCAAATTAGGTCATGCAACCGGGCAATAGTCCAAAGCATAGCAGCATTTTTACAACAGATTGGCTAAAAAAAGAAAGAACCAAGGTGCTACAATGTGGCAGGACCTTAAGAGAGCTGTGCATTAAATAAAATGTCCACAAACCTCAATGATCTCAAGAAACGTTGCAGAGAAGAGCGGGCCAGAGTTCCTCCGCAGTGATGTGAGACGATAGAGTCCTACAGAAAACAACTGCTTCAAATGACGGCTGCCAAAAACTTTCTTTTTCACGTGACTGTATTTTACTACAGTGTTTAAATTAAACAGTGAAACGAATAACAACATGTTTTATTTCCATCAGATCGTATACATTCACACTGGCAGTGAGTATACCATCGCTTTGGCAGCTGTGATAACCTTGCTTTTAATGACCTAAATGCTGGATGTTTTGTAATCGCCTGCATAAACGGTGGTGCAATGTCAAAGAGAGTTGGCTCAGCAGAACAGAGTGCTTATATACCGTAATGTAGCGCAATCATCCACCTCCCCTCTCTATACTATCAGAGTATTCACAGGAGACATGATGGGGGATTAGACATTGCGTATAACGCACCAGGGTTGAGCCAGCAAACCTATCCAACACAGGCAGCTCCAAACTAGGGGTGACGCACTCACATCTACCAAAGCTAACAATTCACAGCTTGCACTTCACCAGAGGGGTCCGAGAGGACTCGGGGTTCTGTGGAGATAAAAGGCTTTTTATGGAAATTATGATTTGCCCCTTTTTTAAAGTAGAGATGATTATAGAGGCAAGGCCTTATCTGCTCATCTTGAGTGTCAGGCAGTGAAGTTGGACCAAGTAGGTCAATTAAGGAAGTGAGCTGCTGTTGTATGAATTAGTGTGACACGTTTGAAGTGTGCTTTAAAAAAAAATAAATTAATAATTCCAGTCAATGTATCAGTTTTTAAGAAGCATTTTTCAGGACTGAAAAATGGTGGAGAAGGTTTTTAGCTGTGGCAGCCGCGCTCAGATTTGATTTCTCCACAGTGGAGTTTATTGTTTCACAGAATTGGGTTGTAGAAAACAACAATGAGGAGTATGAAAGAGGATAGTCATCTTACACACACTCATTCTTTAGCGTGTGGCGTTATAAAGGGAATCAGAGATATCCGCAGTGGGGGGTTGAGCCTCTTCTTGCTTTGTGCTGGTGCTAACAGGATTTAGCAGCCGTGAAACTGGGCTTTTCGGTAGAGCCCAAATGGCTTCCTGACTCACTTGCTGCCTTTGTAGGCTGCCTTTACATCCCCCCCCCCTCCCCAAACTAAGCAGAAGAGTCTATAAGCAGGAGGACTGTTGTTTGCCCTCCTTCAGACCTATAAGCCTGGAGCAAGAGGAAGAGAGTGTGTGCGACTGCATGGTTCGCTACGTTCTTGGCAGGGTTCTGGAGGAGGGAATCATTGCAAGGTTCCAGCAAACCAGACTACCCAAAAAAAATAACAACAAACAAAAAGTAGGAGAGGGGGTCCCTCTTCAGAAACCATGGAAACCAAACTAGGTCACTCCACTAACTTTTTTTTTTCTTTTTCTGATCTAGTTAAAGCATGCGTTTGTATAAATGTGCCTGCATTTCCATATCAAAGATGTTTGAGACCCTCCTCTCATGTGGCCTTCTTATTTATTTCATCGCTGTCCTCTGATTGGCTTCTCTAGGGCAAGCATTAGCAGAGATCCTTTCTACGACATGCTGGCCACCAGGAAGAGACGCATCGCCAACAAGAAATGAAGAGGGACAATCAAGTCAACCTCCAAACCCCCTCCATCTTTATCTCCTTAAGTTCATGCATTCATAAACCACACACACTGCAAAGCTGGACTGAAGAGCACAGAGCTGACTTCAACCCCGAAGGCAGACTTTGGTTTCTTTCCTGGACTCTCCACAAGTTGTATGCACTTGCTGGGGAGACATCACACACTTGCTGGGGAGAAAGCAGCACTCCAGCCAGTAGTTTCTCTTCCATCTCATATACACCCCCCTACCTCCCCAGTCATGCTTATAAGAGGTTTATAGGTTTTCCTAAAGCCCAACTGCCATGTTTCAGGTGCACATGCATGCATGTGGGTTATTGTAGACCAATATGTTTGTATTTGTGTGTATGCAGCAGTGTGCATGCTATCGGTGCATACCGCATCTACAGTATGGGTGCATAAGTGATGCAAGTGTTCCCTCCATTGTGCTTTATGAAAAAGTTGTTATTCAGAATCAGTTCAGATGTGTGGTCATTGACACGGTGCGCAAAATGTAAGAGTGACTGCTGGAGAAGGGGGGAGGTGGGATGAGGGAATGGATGGACACGTTTGGGACGTGGTTATGACCGCAGTGCAACCTCACCTGGACCACGTCATCATCTCACTCTGGTGCTGAATTCTTCTCTCAAGGTGCCACGGCTGAAGAGTAACCTCAGAGGACATCAACAACAACAACAAAAAGATGGCTTAGATTTAGGTTCTTTACAGTCAGCTGGACTGATTTCATTTATCTGTGTGGAGCAGAGAATTTTGTAACGTGCATCCTTTCTTACTTTAGTTGAGTAGCAGTGGCGCTTTTGCTAAAGCTTCAAATTCAACTCGCTTTGTGGACTTAAAGTTGCAATCCTTAAGATTTCAGCACCTCTGGTTTGACAGTATCCTGTCACACATTTCCGAACATCTGCTCCCTTACGAGGGGTCGCCAGAGCAGGTAGCTCCTACACGTTTGCGCCTCCTCTGCAGATCGACCCAAGCATCTTCAGCTCGAGAAGTGAATGTTTGAACTACAGCACAGTCTGCTGTTTAGTGTTTTGACTTTGATTACAACTAGACTTTTTCACAACTTTCCTCACCTTTAATCGAATTCTTTTTTAAAAATAGCAAATATACTATTTAAATATTTTACATATGTAATATGGGGTAACCCATTTCCATCAACCTTAATCTTAGTGAGAAATATATTATGTACCTATGACTGCTTCACAATAACAGCCCTCTTTTTAAATGCTTTTAACGTGAAACAGTAGCAGGATAACATTTGTTGGCAGCTGTCAAACCAGGATCTCATTTCATTGATATCTTAAGGATTAGAACTTTCAGAGCGCTTTCATTTGAGAAAGCCATTTCTGTCTACTGAGTGGGTTTTATTTTTGGCTGTGCAGAAGCCCAGGTAGGTACCAGTCCAATTAAGCTTCTTCTTTTCCTTTCCCTTATCTATGGCCTATGTGAGTGAAGGTCGGTGTGTTATTGTGATCCTGTTTGCATTTGGTTCGTACTCCTAAAGATCCTTGCTTGCCTTTGTGTTTCTTCTCTTTGAACATTTCTATATCTAATAACCAGCTATCATTTTTGTATTTATTTTCATTTGTGAAATGGTTTAATACTACCTGTAAATGTTCAGCAGTGTATGCCTAAGTTATGTTTGTATATACAATGTATAGCTTTCTGGTCTCTTTGTTGTAGTATGCACAAACTCTGTGTGTAACCATGTTTGAGATTGGCAGTTTGCATCAGCTGAAGTTTGGGGTCTTCTTTGCAAAAGCCTTAAACATAATCATTATAAAATATATGGGGGATGATGAATATTGGATAAATAACTGTGACAACGCCGTTTAAAAAGCCATGACTGAGTGAGAAAGGTGGTTGTATTTATGATGATGATGAAGATTATAGTGAATATGATGATGATTATACTAAAGTAATATCGGTGATGGTGATTATATAATTGATGATGATGTCAAAAACACCAGTAGTTTTCTATATAATTGTAAAATACAATGAAAGCCTTGTGGTCAGGGCATGATATTATCTTCTACTGCCCTGTGTGGGCTTATAGTTACATTAACTTTTATATTCTCTGTAAAAGCTATTGGTCACGTTGTACATTACGTGTATCTACATAAAGTATACATAAAGCGGATTTGTGGTGTGTTCATTATTAATGCCGGTCCTGACCTACTTGTTCGCATAAATAATGAGCTGTTATTAATGAAGCACTCAGGCTGCTTAGAGCACGATGAGCTGTTTTTGTGAATGCGGAGGTCATCCTCCATGATGGGGAGCAGTGATGTATACCTGCATCCTGGCGAACACGTGGTAAATTAACAGGAAGTAGGGAAAGGTGAAGGATAACCTATTGGATTTGTGTGTTAACGTGCACAATAAGTGAAGCAATAGCACCCTCTACAGGCTGTTCAGAGAAATATCCACAAAAACCTGAATCTTTAATTTTACTATTTTTCTGCTGTTCTCTCAAATAAAGAAAATCATCAGCCAAAATGAAAAGTCATACGCTTCAGTGTTTACTGTGGTAAAACAGATACTGAAATAAAAAATTTTAATGCTTTATTATGTGAAGAGAACTTTAAATAAAACAACAGCTTTCTTGCAGTAGATTCAGTGTTTATGATTATTACAGTGCTCACTGGGTTTCTCTTATTTTGTACACATCATTTATGTCAATGATGTGAATATAAGTGGCTCATTACATAATAAACCCAAGGAAAACATCCCTATTAAATAACAGCTTTAGTAGATTCATAAGACAAATAAATAAAATAAGGTAATATTTAGTCAGCACAGTAAGACAAAGCCAGATAAACTTCTGGGATACAGATGTGTTCAGCTCTAGGGAAAGGTTTCACAGGTGGTGGTCACAGATCATTACTCTCTTCTTATCCCTCCTGACTGATTATTTTCCAATTTTGCTTTTTGCTAGTGTTCTTGTCACAACTGGTAGGATTAGACAAGGTTTGAACATGTTGTCCTGTAGGGACGTCCTCCCAGTCCTGGATGAGAGCATTGATGAGCTTTAGCTCTATTTGGTCGCCTTGGATACCCTGATACATATCATCCCAGAGGTTCCTGAGGCATTAGTACCTCCTTTATCCAGGAAATGCCTGCACACTCTTGCCACTGAGTTTATTAAACGAGTGGACCATCAGTGGCAGATGTGTCTGTTCTGGTGTGCCGCCTGTCAAGCTGCGAGCACAAGTCCCACTGAAGTATAGCAGGCCCCCATGCCACCCTCATCGAGTCTGATTCTGATAGTTTAGTCAGAAAGATGCCCCTCAGTAGCCCACTGGAGATAATCTTATAGGACTCTGGCAGAACAGATGCTGGTCCTGCTGCTGGGTTGATGTATTTCTATGGCCCTGTACAGCTCTCCTTATGTAACAGCACATCTCATCATTTAAGTCGATAGCTTTTATTCCTGCATTTTGGAGCTCTCATAATCAAATTTGACCCACTTGTGTACTTCTAGTGCCTGTAACAATGACAACTTTGTATGCGGGTATGTTTTATGGAGGTAAAATTGTGTGTGCAAATTGTGTTAATGTGCAAAACAAACAGTCCAGTTCAAAAGCAGTCTGTATATACTTAATAAATGATTGTGTACCTAATAAATAGGTCACTAAAATAGTATATTAAAGTATTATGGACCCAGTGCTCAGCTGATTATCATCCATGGGGGAAAAAAAATTCTACACAAAGTGTGCAGCTTGTGGCTCCATTCATTGAAGCGTAATGTTATTATACTAAAAACGACTTAATGGAAATGAGAGCAAATGCTGAAAATGTCCGTGATACTTAAATCACATAAGCAATACTGTGTGTTTGTGGAGCATTAACTGGTTGGGAATTACAGTCCATTTTATACACAGTTCCCTATTTTCACAGGCTCAAAAGTAATCGGACAGTCAAAAATAGTTAATGCTATATTGTTGTTATTGTGCTTTTGTACTATAAGACAGGTTTGGAAAACTGTGGCTATGACTTGTATTTGAGCAGGTAGCATAATGATGGACACACTTGGTTTAACACAGTTTATTAGAAAAGGAGAGTGAGACATCACAGTTACAGTACTGTGCAGCAGGCTTGAGCTGCCCCTCATTTCTCTATATTTTGCAAGGAAAATGTGAAATAGGTGCAGTGATTGTACAGATTGTGTACAATTCTAACAAGCCTAAAAGTTAATACTTGGTACAACCACCTTTATTTTCCAACCAACCTGGAGTCTGTTACGCAAACTTTCTTGTCATTTCTATAAGTAGTCTGCAGGAATAGTTCTCCAGGCTTCTTGCAGGACATTCAAAGCTCTTCTTTGGATGTTGGATGGTTCTTGTTTTGTCCTCCATCAAGATGATCCCACACTGCTTCAATAATGTTACTCTAATTTCGTACCTCAGGGAGAAAACCCTGTTTCCCTGCTTCTCTACAGTCATCCATCCACTGGGACCAATTTTGATTTCCTGTTTCATAGAACATGCCTTTCAGATACTGTTAATGAAATATGCCCCGTTTCCAGCTAACAGTCATTTTGGGAGTCACTTTGTTGGTGCATAACTGCATTCACTAGAGAAATGGATAAAGTGTGTGTTTTTATTACAGGCTGTTAGTAATAAAGTGCCCCTAACTCAAGTTCATCCGTTGAGTTAGGTGCCTTTTTTATGCTGGAACGATTGATCGGTCAGAGTTAAGCAACTTAACAAAATTAAATCATCAGGAAACGATCAGGAAATGAACTGACAATGAGTGAAAGAGCAGCCGACGTCCAAAGAAAATGCTGAAAGACGTTCCGAAGATTAGAAGCAAACTATTTTTAAAGAATTCAGGGATGGCTCAAGACTTTTGCACAGTACTGTAAATGAGAAAGACTGACTCAGTTAGTCACTGCGTAAGGTAGTCAGTGTTTGTATTTCGGATTTGAATTGTGCGTAAATAACAAAGGTTATTTCAGGTTTTGTTTTTGCAGATTTGCACACTGATAAAAAAAAAAATGAGCTGAGGAAAGAAAAGGACAAACACTGCCTCCCAGTGGATAAATATGGAATCACAGCGGTAAAATGTAAAGTGCTAAAAAAAAAAAAAAAAAAAGGAAAAAGAAAACTGTATGGCAGACATTTATTTTACAGATGCAACGCCCTTTTAACAAAGATCTCTAGCAGCTCCATCAGGAACAACATCATGAATTCATGTAATCTGGACATATATATATATATATATATATAAACAAAAAACAGTGTATATAAAACAAGCATCTATGATTTCATGTTATATTCTGGGTCAATGTATAGCTAAATAAAGAGTCAAAGGCATTTCAACATAACGTCTTGAATATGTTGCCTTTAGTTTGATGACAATCCGGTTTTCCTGCTGCCTATGAAGGTGTCAAATGACAACATCACTGAAAATTAGAACCACATCTGAATGAACTGCCCTTCAACTGCACAACAGCCTTTGTCTGTAGGGTTTGTGAGATGGAGCCTCACGTGTAGTAGGTGGGTAGGCAGTTTTACTGGCTTGTTTTCGATCAGTTTTAAGGGAAAATAAAGGCAGCCAAGTGTTTTTTGCAGCAAACAGTAACCAATAACATGCTCATAGTTTAACACAAATGTGAGGTAAATGAAACTCTGTAGAAATACAAACTGCAAACGACCGGACACATTTTACATTCTGCTCTTTTTTTACGTTTGGCTCTGATTGCAGAGGTATTGCTGATTGTAATCATGAGCAACTTCTGAGCGAAATGTGTGCTTTTGAAACTGCACATCCAATGAAACATCAACCACAGATATCATTGTGCCTTCTGATATTATTGTTATTGCACTGATGTGATCTATACTAGCACATATAGAAGGTCCTAAAACATGACACACTCATTTAAATCACAAAAGGAAGCAAAGAAACAGCTGTGAGGCACTGGAAAGTACTGGAAAAACAGTTCAAAGTAATCTATACTTGACCTTCTGAACATGAAAATAAAAAAAATATTTAAATGTTTTTGAGATCTTTGCAGAAGCAGTGGCACAATGACCATGTATTGTTTCTTCTAAAATCGGCAAATTTTGCAGTCGTGTCTGCTACAACAACAAACTCCCCAAAATCTTTTCTGACCTGATAAAAAAAAACGTAAAAACAAACAACAACTTGCTGAAAATTACTGGTTTCCAAATCACTTGACCACAGTCGTAATGGTGCAAACTCACAGTTAAATATCAACCTTGTATCTTAAACTCTGGCCTTTTGTCAATGCCTGGGTGACTCTTTAGTAACTGGTAGGTTACTAACCGCCCTTCAGCAGGGCGAAGAGGACACCTGATCATAGTCAGGACATTTGAGGAGAGCAGGGTAGCTGGTACTCATCTGAAGGGAAGCTTCACTCGAGATGTCCGAGGGGCTCCGTCCACGTGACCAGGCCTCCGGGTGGAGGAACTGACCAGAGTGGTCGGAGCAGTTGCTGAGGCGAGGACGGTAGAAGCTGGGATGGCGGGGCTGGTAGAGCTCCTCTGCTGCGTAACGCTTCATGAACAGGTAGACTGACATGACGCCGGCGCTCTGCAGTGAGGAAGAGTCAGTTTATTCATAAATAACAATATGATCATTATGGCTTATAGCTTAAGACATTCAGTAATTAACAATATGAAATTATTAGAACACAGAGAGAAGTATGTCCATTTATACACTCAGTACTTGGTTGGGACCATGAATTACTGCATCAGTGCATCGTGCCACTGATGGAGGTGTCTGACGGCTATGCTAAGGTGTTATTGGAGCCCAGGTTTCTTTGATAGCAGCTCTCAGCTTGTCCGTATTTTGGGGTCGGGTATTTCTCATCTTCCTCTTGAAAGATGCTCTGTGGGGTTCAGGTCAGGTGAGCTGGCTGGCCAATCAAGCGCAGTAATAATATGGTCAGTAAATCATTTGGTAGTAGTTTTGGCACTGTGAGCAGGTGGACTTTGCATTACCACGCTTCGATACAGCACTCTGCAAACAGCCAGCCTTTTCAGCAGTGACCTTGGTGAGGGTGCTGATCATCAGATGATATTTACACTGTTTGAACAGAAATTCACTCAAACTGGAAATTAAATATTCGAATGATTTGCGAGTCACCTCTGATGAGCTCATGAGCTATAAACACGAAAAAGAAACTGAACAAACAAAAACAAGAGTGAAACCAAACCTCCAACAAGGCAGCTCACTCTCTGGGCAGCTTTTACTTTGAAGGGAATACCATTATATTTTGTATATATTCAGTTTGTTTAAGAAGCTGTTATTTTCCCTTCTGAAACCTATTTTAATATACTTGACACAATTTTGAGTATTGCTTTTTTAATACAAACACAAAAACCGAAAAACCCAACAATTATAATTAAACATCTGCAGACACTATGCACTAAAGCACATTGTTTCCACATTTCTCTTATTTCATGAACAAAGTCTTGTTTAGCATTAACACATGTAC
The DNA here is from genome assembly GCF_963576455.1 of Neolamprologus multifasciatus. Taxonomy (NCBI): domain Eukaryota; kingdom Metazoa; phylum Chordata; class Actinopteri; order Cichliformes; family Cichlidae; genus Neolamprologus; species Neolamprologus multifasciatus. The sequence goes on from NC_140442.1 coordinate 15,651,003, forward strand.
ATTCATGTTCACGTTCATGTATTCAAATTGTTGACTTGTTGAACGTATTTAAACATTTGTAACACATTAATGTAATGTACATAACACAACATGTACTCAAAAATGCTAACATGTTGTCATCAGTCTGAAAACCTGTTGTCTCCTTAATAAGCTCTATAAAGCATTTTCATTACTTTGACCTTCAGATCAATTGATTGACATTGAAGGAGGTCAGAGGTCAAATGTAACGTGATATTTTAAATCTTTAAATGGTACTTTCTATATGTTGACAACATATTCCACACTTAAGTTGCAAGGCTTTTTGTCAATTTTCGACCAATAAATCAGTCAATCTACATCTCGACGAATTCATTTAAAACTTTGGAGCCATTGTGTTTACAGACAGAATGACACGCAAACGCAAAAACATAAGTAATGAATACAGGATAACTGAAAGTTTAATTTTTTTATCAATTCAATAGTATATTAGAATAACTAGTATATGAATACTGTAAACATCTGTATTCATGCATGTTAATAATAATATCATAATAACTGTTTACCTGAGGTAATCCTGTATTTCCTCAATGTGAACCCTGGAGGGCAGTAAACACTCAATACTATGAGCACAGTCATTTTAAGGAGGAGATTTCAAAATAAAATCCTTCCTATTTACCTTCCTGTTACTACCACGCATGCCAACAAGTGCACAGCAGCAATGAGAGCTCAATGTTTTTATGTTATCTAGATTTATTCATGTAAACATGTTTCTTCTTGAATGTTTTTTAGCGTGTGAACTGACGGATGCTGCATCCGCAGCCGTGCCAAACAGCAGTAAAAGTCATTTCTTTTTTTATGTTCAGCTTCTCACCTCAGTGAGCAGGAAGGAGAGGGCAGCAAAGGCAAAGGACCAGCCGTACTTATAGGAAAAATAGGCCTCATTGCTCTTCGTCCTGTTCAGCATTTCATCATTTATACTGGAAATGTACAGCACCAGGCCCACCACCAAAGCCAGACCTGAGAGACGGAGAAACTGGATGTTAAAAAAGTAAAAGGGAGACACGACAGGAGATGATCCAGAGAAAGGAGGAGTTGCCTTACCTGAGAGGATAAAGAAGATTCCAGAGACAAATGCCAGGATGGTGCGGTGAGGGCGGACGTGGCCGATGTTATTGAGGACAAAACCGATGAACATAAAGAAGAGGCTGACCAGAGGGAACGGAGTGGCTGAACGGATCATCTCTGAAGAGGAGGATAAAGAGCAGATGAAGGAACCTGCTGTTTAAGCACAAAAACACTAAACAAATGATCGAGCCAAAGAAGCTGAGATATGAAAAAAATACTAAATACTTATAAATAAGAAAAAAAGCAGAATAAAAGTCTTTTAATGTGGAAATTGGAAAAAATGACATTTAGATTACCTTAATATCACAAAGGGAAATTAGGGCCTGTTTTGATCTATTTTAATTATACAGCAGTTTTTTAATTTGTCGTCTTTGACAGAAAATAGTTTTACATTCAAACTAGAGAACCACAGAAGAGAACAATGGAGAACAATGAGTCTTGAAATACAAAAACTATAATAAAATTCCCCCAAATGGAGCGCTGCACTGGAGCTCATTATATCGACTAACTGGAGTGATTTATCCTTCAGTTAAGTTTTGACATTGAGTTTTACTGAAGGACTGTCTGTGAAGAGGCAATAAGTATTCCAGGGAGGAGCAGGCAGCGACGCGAGGGTTCAGATGAGTCAGACGTATGTGGTCTCACTGCATTCAGACTTCTGAACACGAGCTTATTGGAAAACAAGTTCTCAGACAGAAAAATGCCCCCAGCCTTTAATATGAACAAGTGCTAGTTGTGATTACTTATTTTAAAGCTGCAGCTGGAGGCGGTGTCTCCTGCTGGTACTTACTGAGCACGTTCACTGTGGACTCTGACGTCAGCTGGACATTCATTGGCATGATGTACTCGATGGTGAAGCAGCGACCTGACTCATCACCTGCAAAGGAACGAGACAGAAGTGAGGGTGGGACTCATTTGAATTTACCCTCGCAAACATCGGACAAACAGATGTGCAGAACTCTTTGAGGATTAAAAGTCAGTTATTTAAATGACTAGAATTAAAGTGGAGCTTAAAGAAGGTTTAACAATCAGTGAGAACAGAAGCAAAAGGCTGAAACAGGCAGAGAAGAGGTCGGCATGTGGGCAGAGGCATTTTAAGAGACACATGGCAGCCAAAAAGTCCTAAATAGAAATCTGTGGGAGAATTTCTGCCCCACATAACTGACTTAGTGACAATCATATGACACATACTGACACAGGCTCACAACAGTTTTAGATGTGGTGGCAGGGATATCTACTCATTATTTTTGCTTTTTGATGTTTGCTCAGCTGCTCTTGGATGATCAGAGATTTCATAAATGAGCTGTAAATGAACTTATAATGTTGTGTAGTAGAAGTCTACCTCATAAGGGGAAAAAACCTTTTTAAAACATATTTTGGGGCAAAGTTGTCAAACTTGTGAAATATTTTTTGTTTGTTTGTTTGTTTGTTTGTTTTTGAGCAGATTTGTTTGGTGATTCTGTGCATGCCTTCTTTATGTGAATGTGACCATTTAAATGAAAACAAGCTTTAAAATAATAGAGTCTAAGCTTGGTCGTGGGACACTTATCCATTGTAACCAAAGGTAGTTTTGAGACAGGGAATAGTTCCTCTGGTCGTTACTGTGATGACCGAGTGTCAGTATGTGGGAATGTGTTGTTTTGTCTTATTGTGCTACTTATTTTCCACTGTACTCACTTAGACCTTCTCACTGTGGAGTCTTGGAACTCACTTAGGGTAATACGGACATTTACAAAATGCTGTGAATACACAAACTAGCCCAGATTATTCTAGACAAAATATATGGACAAAAGTACTGAGCCATCCCAAAGACAGAAGCTGCTCAGACATGGAAACCCATGCTGTGAAGCTCCCGGCGCACAGCTTTTGTGCTGATGTTAATGCAAGGGGAGACTTGGAATGCTGTAGGTACTGCATCAGCAGAGGTTAGGGTACTTTTACACATTATGTAACCCTGTTCTATAATTTCACTCCTGTCACAAAGAGTAAAAGCAGTGTTACTAACATAGAGAGGGACCAAAAGAGGACACGAGAAGGTTGGACAGCTACAGCTGATGGTAGAAAAGATTATCTGATGTTTTTGAACAACATGGCTATCTTGTTATCTTGTTACAGTGACCGCTGTAACAAGATAACAAGATTTAAACCTTCACTAGTGTCAAGATTGGAGTGACTTTGTCCAAATTTGTCAGTTTTTGCATGTTCTGATTCCCAAAGAGGAGCGACAGTAGCATAACCTGCTGAAAATTAATCACAGTGCAGAACACACAGTACGCTGCAGCTCTGACCTTGATAGTCACGTATAAGTACAACATATCCACTACTTCACTGCAGTGATATTCCCTAATGGCCTTTTTTAGCTTGATAATGCTCTAAAATGCTACACAGGCATGACGTTGTGCAGGACAACGTCACACAGACACGAGGACTCATCCTCTGTCTCCTCATTGCTCTTTTTCTCACTTTTACTTGTATTCGACACTTACTCACAAGCTCTCTTTCCCACTCACACACACAGTGATGAAGTAATTGTGAATGTGTGTGAACATGAATGCTGGTGGTTTACATGATGATACATCACTGTGACAGCTTGCTGCTGTCGCCACCTTTACTGTAGAGATGATGAAGATCTTGAATGTGAGAGTGTAAAATCCAGTGGCGTTATCTGTTCTACACTTTTGATTCATCCATGACTAACTGACAAATTTCAGGAGCACAGAGCTAGCCGTACCCACATATTTCCTTAATTTTTAAAATCTTGTCACTAACCAGCCAGAAAGCAGACTCTCCAGAGGCCAGAGTGCAATGAGGTCTTGATGTCAGTGCTCTGGTTCAGAGGCATAATGACTCCCTCCTCCAGGTACAGCCAGTAGTCGGTGCTCACTGCCACTCCCAGCAGCCCCAGGCCACTGATTGCAAAGACACTGCTCAGCAAAGTCAAGGCCTTCCTGCTGCACGCACTCATGGCCACAGCAGGGTGAGCTCCAGCAGCCGGTGTAAAATACAGAATAATCCCAGCAGCAGGCTGGAGGAGAAAAAGGGAGATGGATGTGGCACTTTAAAAGAAGCTGGAAACAGAAACCACCAAAAAAGATGCTTAAAATAAAAATAATAATAATAATAAAAAAACATTAGGAAAAAAAACACCAGGAAAAAAACAAACTATAACCTCTAAAAAATATGACAAAACAAGAGTTAAAAAAAGATCCTGTGACATATAAAACATGAATTTTTATTTATTTTTTAGCAAAATTCAAAATGTTATTTACACAATTATGACAAAAAAAAACCCTAAAAAAAAACCCTGAACCACAAAATAATTTCCAGAAAATTATTTTATTGAACCTTCTGACAAATAAAAACAAGTAGTCATTAATTATAATTATTAATTTGCAGTTTATATTTTAACTAGCAATTTTATTGTCTTTTGCAATCTACTGCTTAAAATATATATATTGTGCAATTTATTTAGGGTTCTGTTTGTGGGTTTTGTTTTTGTTTGTTTGTTTTTTTAATAATGTAGAGGTCTCAAAAACTCTTACAGGGTTAAAGGCTGAGAATACTATTATTAGCATGAACCTAGTTAGCTTAGCATAAAGAAACTGGGAAATCAGCTCCTGTGACTGGCTACAAGGAACAAAATCCGCCTTCCACTATTTTGTAATTCATGTATCTGTTTATGAAAATTAGCTTGTTCCAGACTATTTATCTCAACTTCTTGATAAACACACTGCTGCTCACTGCCTTGTTTGCAGCTAGCTGCCTTTAGCTGTAGCTAGTATAAGACTGAAGACTGGGGGAGGACAGTCTCTCAGTCTGTAACATCAGGACTTTGAAGCAGTCTATGCTTCAAAGTCCTGATGTTATGTTATGAAGCAGGCTATGTTTAGCTAACTTTGTGGATTTGTTGAGTTTCCTTTGGTATTATTGTTTTACCATCTGAGTTTAGCATGTTTTTAACATGGTTTTGTATTGCTAGCAGCTGTGTTTTAATTTTCTTTTCATTGTTCATTGTGCATATTCCTAGTTTTTACTTATTTTGTTTAACAGCGCTTTGTGATTACTATATGCTTCACACCTGGATGGAAACAAGCTAGTTATTCATCTTTTTTCCCCCCAATATTTGTGCTAAGCTAAGCTAACTGCACACTTCAGGATGTGCTGGTTGTATTATTTGTTTATCTATGTATTTGTTTATTATTTTTGCTGTTTATGAGTAAAATTTTCATGCTAATATCACAAAATCATGAGTTGAGTTAAGTTGAGTTAGGTATCATGAAATTTCAAATTACTCAGAAGTAAACTGAAATTTTGAGAGAGTCAATATTGTGGGACTCATAGCTTCAAATTTTGAGTTATTTTAATGGCAGAAACAAGCTTCCTTAAATAAAGAGTACACGGTTCATGACGGAGTTAATGTTTATATTTCATCAGTCTGGCACCTTTCCCAGTCTCAATTCATTCCATTAAAGAGCAATGTTCAGATTCATAAAACACCACCATAACTTCTAAAATCTTTGCATATTTATGTAAACACAAACTTCAACAAAGAGGTTTCCATTACAGAAACTGTGATGGTGCTTGAGGTGTGTCGCTGTGACACTTTCAGAGAGAAATCAAAATAGAGAAAGAGTGGAAAAAACATTGTAGCATTTTTTTTTCTTTTTACATTTGACTCCAAGTTTCAGTATCACAGAAAATACTAATTTAATCACGAGAATTAACTATCCAACCTCCCACAAAAAGGAAAATGAAGTGTGATTCAATAAAACCTGTTTGAGCCTCCAGGCAGCAGTACATTAAATGTGTCGCAGTCTGCTACTATGAATACAAACGGTCACTTTATCTGAAATCCAAGACGAGCTTCTGACGTTTTACGGCCATGAATCCAACAATGCAAGCCAGCACTGGGATCTGGCCGACTGATAACATAATGAGACATCATCTGAAGAGACAAGGTGATGATTTACATCCCATTTGGGAACCCCATGTGAATAATTTCCGGGTGGTGATAAGGGGGAAGGATCAAGTAGAGGACAGATATTAAAGGGGGCTAAATAGTAGCTAATTCATAGCATATTTATGAAACAGTTTTGCATAAATAGGAAAATTTTCCCTCTACAAGCACATTAATCAGCATAAAGACTTATTTTTGTTTCCCCTTGAGCAACTAGAGTTTAAGCTGCTAAAAAAGCCAGTGGCTGCTCTTGAAGAGATCACATTTTATCAGTAGAAACACCCTCCATATTATCTAAATCATCCCCCAACAAGGTCACCTCATTTACTCTGAAACAGCCAATATTCATATATCACAAGTCAAACTGTTATCCAGTACCATCCAGAGCATTTAATCACATATTTTATTACTTAGTGACAGCAGCGTGCTGACAGAAATTAAAGGATCAATACACAGAATACTGCAATTACATGGTCAGTATTGAAAACACAGAGACCACCAGGACACCTCCAATCGGCATTATTTTAAGTTGAAATAGAATTCAAGATATTTGTGCAAAATCTGCTTCACTATATGTCACATTTTTTAAAAACAAACAAACAAACAAACAAACAAAAAGGTGAGTAAACAATAAGTGGACACTGGAATTCTTCAAATATGCAGTTATATCTTTCTGAAATAGCAATAAAGGAAAAGATTATTGTACAAATATAATGTAAAAACACATACTGGGTTTCTACATGACTATTATAATCTGTCATTACTTCACAGGTTAAATTCCTTTAGAGGGATGGAAAAAACACTCCTTTTAGCATTATTGCTCCATAACATGTCAGTGCACAATATTCACACTTCACTTATCAAACATGAAGGAGCTCTTTCATCCACAATCAAGACTAAACGTCTCTTCTTAATCCAAGATTGAACTCTGACCATGAAGGTTATAAGCACAGTTTCATTGTTACTCCTATTAAAACCAAACATGTTGTCACAATGAAGTACTACAGCTAAGATATGTGTACAGAGCTAAGGAGTACTGTGTGTATAGACTTGTGTAGGAATATTAGATTCCAACTCAATACTCTAATGAAACAGATCATTGCAGGTAACTGATCAAGGATTAAAAATAGTTGACCATTTTAGATTAAAGCTACTGATTAATTAAAAAAGAGAGAGAGAGACTTTATCACACGCACCTGTTTATGATCCGTCTGGCTCTTCCTGCACTCGAGATTGGGCCCAGAGTTGTGAATTAAAACCTCACTCCTGCAGTTTGCCCGCTGAAGGTCTGACTTACGGAGGAAGATCAGCGTTGCTCCGTCGAGTCGGTCACGAATTCGTTCGGAAAACTGTGTAATCTTTGGGTAGAGAGATAACGCATTGCAGACACAGTCCGTGAGATAAACTGAGACGGACCGCTGGTCCCGCTCACTGCTGCGTGATTTCAGAGAGAGAGAGAGAGAGAGAGAGAGAGTTGCATTGTTGATGTTGTGGAGAGAGAGACCTGCTATAAAAGCGAGTCCACTCCACTGCTAATGAGCCAACTGGTCAAAGCTTTGATTAACTCTCTGCGATGAATCAATGAATTTAAGTCAGTGTGATGTCCTTTACATGAACTCACTCTGTTTCTATCAGGACCAAGGACAGCTCCAATCAGAAAAGGATATAGTTTATGTTCTGTAATGAAATTCTTTACAGATCCATGTTGTATATTATAAACTAGCATTTTATCTATTTATGGTCACGTCTTAAAGAAAACACACCTCCAAGCAGGGGTGGAAAACTACCCTGATTATATTCTCACATTATTCGAAAAACTAGTCGTTTGTTCTGCTGTAAAATGGTCTCTGTGATTCATATACACTCTCTGGCCACTTCAATAGCTGCACAGAGGATGTGTACACTGTGGTCATAAACGGACGCATCTGTATTCAGGTAGGCTGCGGTGTTTAAAGTTTAAAGTAAAGTACTCAGTTGGTGCCAAAAGTTTGGTGCTAAAAAGTATCCGCCACGTTATTTCACAAGCAGGCTGAACTATAGATACATGACATGTAATACATTTCATGTTGTTTACTCTAAATTCTGACCCTATAGCTTCGGACTTTGACAAGCAGAAATTCAGACTCATCAAACCAGGCACCATTTTTCGAGTCTTCTATTGTTCAGTTCTGGTGAGCCCATGTGAATTATACACCCCGTTTCCTGTTCTTTGCTGACAGGAGTGGCACTTGTTGCTGTCTTCAGCTGCTGTACTCCCTCCGCTTCAAGTTTCGACGCGTTGTGCGTTCAGAGATGCTCTCCTGCATACCTTGGTTCTAACAACTGGTTATCTGAGTTACTGTTAGCTTCTTGTCAGCTCAAATCAGAAATCAAATCAAATCCTCTGACCTCTGGCATCAACAGGGCATTTTATTTCAGAGCACTGCAACGTCTATAAGTCTAAACGTGCTGCCAGTTGAACCCAATAAAAGCGCCAGTGGCACTAGTTGGTTCAGTTTTTTGTTCACAGATTTTATGATATCGTTTTTTATGGATCATCTTCAAACTTCACAACAGTATTCGAGGCCTTGGGGAACATGAGTACCTTGGTTGGCTAAGCATTTGACCCTCGATCATGTTGCAATAAAAACATAAAACATAATAAGGTTTAGTACAGCACTTGCCCTTTGGGGGGAGTTGCGCTCTCTGAGTCTTTCTTGTATACTGTGATAGTGGAACAAAATAAACATATACAGTACATCATGCATAATTCAATCACTGGTAATTTAATCTCCTTTTCCTCAAGCCAAATAAGGGTGGCGGTGACATGATTAAATCGGTAGGAAATAAATAAACAAACAAAAAGCTGTCTTTTCTTTTATGCATTATTTATTGTGAAATAAAGTCAAATGGGGATTGGTGGAACAAAAAGGTTAAAAGGTAAAGAAAAAGCATAAAGTAACACAAGTAACAGTGTTGAAGTTGCACTTAACCGACCTCAAGGACTGTAAGGTTTTGCTTGTAAAAGCTTTTAAACCACACGCCCGTGCCATCCAGCTTCTGTCAGGTGCAGTGTGTACAAAACACACAGCGATGTGAAAACAATGCGGCATAATGTAATTCATGCGCTTGCTACTTTAGGCATTTCAGCGTGAGACAAAAATACTATGAGGCAAAAGTGAGAACCAGGAAATTTACTGCAATAACTTAAGCTGTGAGTCACACTGCCCGAGTGTAGGCCTGTGGTATGTCACCGCTATTAACTCTAGCAAAGGAGAACTTAAACCATAAAATCTAAACCTAAGGTAAGAAAACAAATGAATGATATCCAGTAGGTCAAATCACCCCCCTTCAAAGCAAGAGAAAGCCTGCGTGTGCCGTTGACATGTGACATGATGTAAACGCAGATTAACACGTGACCACTAAGAGCTGCGATACAGCGTTAGAAGAAAAAGTCCACAATGAAAAAGAGCGGAGGAATATTTTCATTTTCATACTTTATTTATGCACAGTATCCGTCATACCACAAATAACAGAGGAACGAGAAGAATCAGGTTAACAAAAAGCAAGGGCAGTGAAAGGAAACATACAAACATCCCTGTGGCTCTAACTGTAGTGGTTCTGTACCCTGACGAGCCCAACTTATGATGATCTCTGTTAAGGGGTTGTTTTTGTTTTTAAATCCCTCTTTCAGTTCAGATTCTCAATGTGAGACATGTAAACACGCAGATTAAACGTAGAGATCTCATTTTGGTCCTGATATATGTGACAGCTGCAGGTCTTAAAAGCTGCGGTAAAAAGTCTTCCTTAATTTGGCAGTTTATTTTGAAGATTCACTGTTTTAATTTGTACATATTGGTAATTAAAACACAACCCCCCCCTCCCCCCAAAAGAAATACAGAAATAAACAAACTGCTTGACGCACCTGACTGAAATCAAAAAAGACTGTTTGGCACCGGTAAACAAAAAGCCATTAGAAGCAATTTACACACATTTGTCTGCTTATATTTCAGCATTTTAGCCAAACAGGTCCGGCTACATGACAGCGAAACTGGGAAGAGACATGAAAGCGCACGATGCTGCTTGGACTGGGATGGTGGGGGTTTGTCTAATTCTGCGCGGTAAGGTGGGAAACTTCATGCTCCACACCAGGGATCTCTGTATTTCATGCAAGGGGTCTTTCTCATGCTTAGATCAGGCCTCGCCTCACGCATGCACACACGATATATATAAAGAAAGGACGTATTTCGGCCCCGCAGGAAGGGCTCTGAAATCCTCATTAGCATTAACGTGGTTTAGTTACATAAGGAGTCAGCCCTGAGACGACCAAGGCAAGAGGGCATTCAACGGTTCCACGCACAGTAAGTGCTGCATATTCTCTATATGACACTGAGTAGAAAACAATGGATAAGTAGTGGAAATACATATAACAAGGTTTGCTGATACCAAAGCTACCAAAGATTCAGCCAAATGTTATATATCTCTTCTTAGGGCTAATCTAAACATAGAAATGTCCGAACCGTCTACGGTAATAAAAGCACATTCAGTTCGTAGTATAAAATCTGCAAGTAGCTCGTCGCTTCGAAACATATTTACATAAAAGACCCCCCAGATACGAATAAATAAAACAAAAACACGGTCGACTCACGACAGAGGGGGTTAGACGTCGCTCTGAACGTAAAAGCTGTCTTTTAAACAGAACATTAAAACAGGGACAATCTCCCTTTTTTGTTTTTCCCAATTAGGACCCTCTCTTGAGAAGAAAACGTACGACAGTTATATATCAACGCTGTTTATATCGTAATACTAAACTTTACAATGATACCAGACGTGTAATGCATCCTAGAGTCTACTGCTCGTACAGAGTCAGAAAATAAGCATGCAACAGAGATTTGATTTGTGCATATGGAAAATAGCATCGTTATCATTCAAAACACTGCGACTTTTTAGCCACACTTTTCTGACCCTATAGCCACTGGAGGCAACATCTGTTGCATTGAAAAGACCTAGACAGTTTGTAACTGTAGCACAGTTTGACTCAGCTTCTCCATGTCAGGTTAGGTATACTGTAGTTTTACATGTCCTACAAAACAACAGATACAAACAGCCCGTGTTTAAGGGTTTCGGGGGTTTTTTTTCACTGGGAAAAAAGGCCAGAGGAGGAAGAGTGGAGAAAAAACACTACAAGGACAGCAATAGAAATGTGTTATTCCACTTCTACTTTGGCACTCATGTAACAGTATACTACCTCTTTTTTTGTTTGTTTCTTTTAGTATATAAATATAATTTACACATGTAGCAGTTCAGAAGTAGATAAAGCCGGGACAGAGCAGAAAAAATAGGTTCCGTATTTCTTGTGCATTGCAGCTCTTTGTGCGGTGACATGGGGGAAGCATGAGAGGTGGGATGAGCGGGAAAACTGATTAAATACCTAAAGAGATAGTAACTGATACTGACACACATTTGTTCACAAGGTAAAGGCTGCGGGTCTGGAAAAAGAGGCAGAGAGTTAGAATAAAAGAACATACTGTGAGATGTTTGGGAAAGCAATTCTCTTTAGATTGTACATATATGGTTTTCACACTTTGCTCCTCTCTCCTCGGTCGTTTCTCGATGCGGGTGTTGATAGCTAGTAGACGGAGCACTGCGGAGGATGAATCGAGTCTGTTGACAGCGGAAGTGTTTGGTTGAGACCGGAAGGAACCTGTATTCAGTGACAGTCGTGCTTTTTTTTGTGTGTTTTTCCTTCTTTAAAATCTCCATTCTCTCTCTCCTCATACCACGCTGTGCAGGGATGGATGGAGGAACTGAGGGTTGATGTAGGAAAAGCCGGCGAACTCGCCCTGGTCGATGTTGGCAATGACCAGCTGGTCCGGAGGGGTGAGGACGGGTTGGGTACGCGTGAAAAACTTGTCAAAGTTTTCTGCTCCTTTGCCGCACTGAAAGAGATAAAAAAAACAAAAGGATGTCAGATGCAGAAAAGGGTCAGTTATCTTTTTGATCACCGGGCAGTAAAAAGCTGGTTAACAGTAACAGGATTGGAGTGGCATGATGAAAGGTGCTTCCTCGCTTTCATTAGAAAGCTTCACAACAGTCCCAGGGAAGGGGTGCAGGAAAATGTCAAAGCCTGACGTGTAGCCGGGCAGATGCTGTAATTAGATTAGGAGCTAACCCTAAGCACCTACAGTGGAGGTCATTAGCATCGGTTTGTGGCCCCGCTTGGGGCTTTCATGTGTCTAAGCAGCTGAATATATATACGGTTATAGCCGTGTGTTGTGCACAGTCACGACACTTACAGGAAAATGAGACAAATTCACTCTGAATGAATAATCCACAACAAAAACAAACCTGTAGTGCATTTCAGCGCCTGCTGTTCCCAACGCATTTTCCTCAGGAGACATATCAGCATGTGAGCATTTTCAGCTTCTTCTATAATATTACAGAAGCCAAACCATAAAGGCTCAGATGGAGGCTTTGTTTGGCAGTCCCTTCAGACCAATTAATGACACAGTGTATGAGATCACAACTGTGATACACCGCATAAAGCCCCCTGAATGGATGGATCTGCTTTTAGCAGTGTTTTCCTCCCCTTGTGTGAGCAGAGACACATCCGCTGTGCAACCCTGCATCTATCAGGGCCTTTGTGTGAAAGTGAAGGGGAACTCTGCTCTTGGAGAGCTATTTTTAATCATTGGTGGCAGCAGTTGTGTTGCTTCAAGCGCTGTAGGCAGCGAGGGGATGGAGCACGTGGGGGTCCGCAAACAGAGAATGGAGCGTTTGTGGTGACAGCAGGACGTTTAGGTGTCAGCAGCAGGCAGCGGGGCAGGTGGCTGCAGCTGGGATGCAGCCTTCAGTTCTTCGGAGTGCATATAAACCACAACACCAGCTGGAGGTGAACGAGAATACAAACAAAAGACGAGTGTTCGTTTTTTATGTTTGTGTTCTTTAGAATTGTTTACGTCCCACTCTGCATGATTTATTTGAATTTATTGTTTTTTTTGTAGGGGTTTTGCCGAAAGGTGAATAAAACCCCAAATAAATAATGCAACATTGCTGCTTTACGGTCATTTGTGATATTACACTAGACCATGTAAACACCAATCAAATCTTTCTGACACGAAATGCAACATAGAAACAAAAAAATACAACAAAAGGTATTTTTTTCCTTTTAGCTCAGCTGGAGCCATGTATTGATAAAAAGAAGCTGAGGCAAAGATGAAATGATCACTAAATGCACAAAAAAATATACGTATTAAAAAAGCAACAAACAAACTAATTCACCTCCAAGTATGTGTTGAATTCATAAAATTCTGCTAACACATAAAATCACATAATAAGTAATTATCTGGGAAATTTCCAGAATAAAACAAAAATATATTAACGCATTAGTGCCAAATATTATAGGAAGTATTAAGCAACCTGACAGTGCAGGTTGTATTTCTGGGCTTTTTCACTCATTTTCAGTAATGTCCTTGTACCCGACCATTTTCAGGGGAATATTTTTAATTTTTTAATCCATTTAACTTTGACCTATAAATGATTTAAGTGTTTTGTTTACACATTACAGACAACTTGGCAGATAATTTTAAATGTAAATCAGTAGCATCCAGGCTTACTTTTCCAAACTTTTGGTTCAAATCATCGCCAATATGCATGGAGGAGGTCAGGATGGAGTGGCTGCATTTCAGCCAGCGATGTTGGAAATTTTGTCAAAATTGTTCGAATTATGAATGCAGAGAAGTATCTTGAGATTTTGATGCACTATGCAATACAAATCTGAGAAGCAGAAGAAGCGTGGGATCATCTTGACAGAGAAAAGAACAAAAGGCAGCCAACATTCAAAGAAAAGCTTTGAATGTCTTTCAAGAAGCTTCGAGAACTATTCCTGAAGACTAACAAAAGGAATGACAAGAAAGCTGAGAGAGTTCAGACTATGTTTAAGAATAAAGGTGGTCAAACTAAATGTTGACTTTCAAGGTTGTTAGAATTACACAAATTCTTTCTTAGCCTTATATACTGGATTTTCATGCATGTTTGTATATTTTATTAGCTGCAACTATTTCCAATTTTCCTAGTAAAATATAACGAGATGAGGGGTGGCTTAAGACTTTTGCACAGCACAGCTTCAGTGTTGTTCTTTCATGTTGGAAGCACACTCAGCCTTCACTCACCACTTTGGGTTTAAACGGTGGCTGGATCTCTCTGTTGGCCAGGCGCTCCCAGTCGATGCGTCTGAAGAAGGCCTGCTCTCTGATGTCTCTCTCACCCTCCGGGCCACAGCCGAGACGCTTTGAGGGGTGCTTGGTCATCAGCTGGTGACAAACGGAGGAAGAAAAAGAAGAGATGGAGGCAGCTTGAGGGGAAGAAGGTAAAAATAGGAAAGCAGGAGGACTGTGAAAGGATCTTAAAAACTTAAATATAGAAATGGCAACTACACTTTATTTTTATTTTTTGAATCCTTGCTTCCATCGGCAACATTATGCAGAGCCAGACTGACACTCAACCAGCTTATATATATAGTTACAAGCAATCACGCCACCTTTTCATCAACAGCCACTTTTAATTTCAACTGTGAATCATTTGTTGCAAATGAAATGTGAAGAAAACAATAAGAGGGGTCAGGATAGTCTCTCTCGTCAGCGGCTCTGAGATGATGAATGATATTTTTAGTGGCGGGACGCAGCCACAGGATGTAATATCATAATAAATGAAGGCGGGTGTGTTATTAAAAACTCGATCAGACCGCGCTGGAATCTTAATAGAATTGTCTCCGGTTTCTAAATTTGCTGTGAAAACTCATTTCCATGTTGGTAAACAATCATAATAATGACGACCTTGATGCTGACTTGACTGTGATGATGTCACAAAGTCCCCAGGTGTGAGAAACCCCCCCCCCCCAAAAAAAACCCCCAGGTGGTCACTAAATAAAGGGTTAGTGTTGAAAGCCATGGAAATCGGTGATTCGATGCATTTTTCCACATAAATATTAGTGTGAAAAATTATTTCCTGCTACAGTGAAGCAGCATATTCTTAAAAAGGATGCTTAAAAATGACTGGTAATAATATTTATAATGTATTTACATCACTGTGGACCATGTTGCTAGGTAATCGTGCACAGCGTACATAAGTCGGATTGCTTCTAGTCACCGATTTAAGAAAATGCAAAAAAGCTTAAAAGTAGCTTAAAGTTGCTTGTTTGGTGTAATGGTGTGTGTCTGGTTCGAGAAACAAACCCTGACGATGACAAGTTGTACTGCTGTTACCAAAACTGGTCCAAACTGGGAGTCATTTTCCAGGCGTGGAGGGTGTAATGAAAAACATGGGACACATTTGCTGTTGCAGTGTTCTGTCTCTGCAGTTTTTTATTGCACTTTTATCAAAGTGCAATAAAAAACTGACTGGAGATCCCATGAGGAAGTGCATCTAAAGCAATAATGTTTTTAGCTACAACATGCTTGTACCATATTGGATCCCCTTTTGCTTTAATTCTTTGTCGCATAGATTTAAAAAGGTGTTGGAAACACTTTTGTGTTGTCATGATGGTATCACCCAGTTGCTGTAGATTTGTTGGCCGCACATGCTTGACGAGAATCTACCGTTTCACCACATCCCAAAGAGGCTCCACTGGATTGAGATCTGGTGACTGTGGGGGTCATTTCAGCACATTGCATATATTGTCATGTTCAAGATTATTTGAGCTTTGTGACATGGCACCACCACGCTGGTGGAAGCGGTCGTGGTCAGGAATAATTTTCAGGTAGTACTCAGGTGTGGCGTTTAAAAGATGCTCAGCTGAAACTAAGGTGAAAGAGTGTACTAAGGAAAATATCCCCCTCACCGCTATATCACCACCAGCAGGCTGAATCACAGATAAAGCAGGATGAATCAAGGCTTTCTTGTTGTTTATATCAAACTCTGAGCCTAATATCAGAATAGTGCAGCAGAAACTGAGACTCAGACCAAGCAACAGTAACAAACTGTACTCTTCATATTTTGTGTTGACAAGAGGGGAACACGATGTAGTCGTCTGCTACAACTTTCAACATGTTGCACATTCAGAGATGTTTTTCTGCAGCTTTTGAAGTAGCTTGAGTCTAACGAATGATTATTTCAGTCATTGCTCACAGGATATTTTCTCTTTTTCTCTGTAAATCTACATTTCGAAATGCACCGAGTTAATGCCATGTTATTGCTGATTAGATATTTCTGTTAATGAGCAGTTAATGAAGTGGTTAGTGAGTTAAATCTGCAATAATCACATCTGCTATCACGTCAATATGGACCAAAATCTGTGAGGAATGTTTCCAGGAGCTTGATGAATCTATGACATGAAGAAATAAGGCAGCTCAGAAAAGGAGGTCCAATTTCTGTTTTCTAGTTTGATCACTCATGTCTGACATCAGACAGGATTCTTTGTTTCATGATTTGAGCTTTGATGAATATAACATAATATTTTTTCATTAAATCATACCCGACTCTTGCACACGACAGCTACTGAAACCGGCTTTCTGTTATATCCTATATCATTATACCCTGGAGGTTCAGCTACCAGTAGCAGAGCGGTGTCCTGTGAAGTGACATTAATGACTTACCGAGCTGTGTCGAGCTTAAAGCCGGAGTTTTCTGTGGCTCTACCTGGCTAAACCTTTTTACTGCGGATCTGGTACTAATTGAATCTCAAGCCTTCTGCTCAAGGAGTTCTCTTAACAAATAAACAGATTTAGCAAAGAAGCAGGAGCCTTTTATCTGAAGTCCTTTGGCCTTTTACACAGTACTTACTCCTTTGCAGATGGACACAGCTTCTTTAGACATGGACTTGGGGTAGGACACGTTGTGCTCCATGATAGACTGGAAGAGCTCGTCCTCGTCTTCTCCATCAAACGGCGGCTGAAGAGAACAGAAGCAGTGTCGGAGAGTTCAGACAAAAGATGATGATGATGATAATGAGGATGACGATTTGCAGCTTGTTATGTGGAAGACACTTAGGCGGCAACTCCGGCAGGTGAAGGTGATTCGCTGTGGTGTTAAGTGTGTTATGAGGCGTCGCTATCTTTGTAAGCTGTTGTTGTACTTACGGTTCCCGTGTGGTTCACTCCAGGTTACTCAAAGCAGCGTCTCGTCTTATGAGCGGTAAACAAACAGCAAATCCTGGTATAACAGTTTATGTGATTGTTTCCAAGCATGACCCACCTAAACTAAGAAAAATGTCTTCCTCCAAACTGTTGCCTGGAAACTGGAAACCTTTTATTCACACCTTAAGTATCTGAGCCAAGATAACTTGTGATTTCTTTTTCCAAGGACACACACTGGTTATAATAAAAAGACGAAATATTGCAGTGCTTTGCTGCAGTCGCTTTTAATCTTCAATCAAAACCAAACTCTCTGTATTCACACAGATATTGTGAGGCTTCTCACTATTCTCTTTCATTTCTGAGCATTGGGAAGATAATTACTTGTCATTCCCCCTGTCTCTCTTTTTCTTCAACAAATTGCTCATCTTTCATTAATACAGCTGGAGCCACTTCAGCTAGCTGCCGTTTCCATCATCAGTTAATCTGATTACTATGCTAGCCGATCTTAATTAATTAATTTTCATCTAAAATGTCAGAATATAGAGAAGGAGAAAATGCCCCACAGTTTCCTAGAGATTGAAGGCACATCTCGAAATCTCTTTGTTTAAAGCAGATGGTCAGTGGCGTAGTGCAGGACCTCATCGGGCTCATCATGCCTCAAAACTCACAGGTTACTATAATGTGTGAAGTAAAGAAAGAAAGTGATAAGCTTTGTTGCTTTGTGGGAAGAAAAAACTCTGGAAGCTCTGGCAGAACCAGGAGGAGGGTCAGCCATGTGTTCCATCCAAAGTGGGATGGATGCTAGCTTTCCTAACAAGACCAGGTTTTCCAGGGGAACAGCCAATAAGACTTCAAGAAATCAGAGATCCAAATGACTGCAGGAAACGCTTTGACTGCAGGCTGTGCTTGAGTGGCAGCTAATATTAAAATGTGAGCTATATCTGATTAACTTGCAACAGGTTTAAGCACAATTTTCAGAATACATCTGTAAGTACAATTGGTGCATGAAAAACAGTGCATTACCTGTCCTGCCAGCATCTCGTACAGAAGAACTCCATAGGCCCACCAGTCCACTGATTTCCCATAAGGCTGGTATGCTATAATCTGAAAGTAATGAGAAAAGAAAATATATTCAAAAACTGGAATAACTGTGAGGGCATGAAGCAACAACATCCCTGCTATCAAAATCCTTTTCTAACCTGCCTTTATTCTGTCACTGCTGCTCGACTCTGCAGCAAAAGGTGATGACTGCAGTGTTGTACTGTATGCAACCAAAGGCAGACACAGTAAACGTATCAGAGAAAAGTGAACAAGCAAATCAACCACCATTAAACACATTCAGCTATTCCGAGCTTCCATAACAAAAGCGTTTTCTCCTACCATCCAATTTGCCATCCCACAACTGCCTCCCACACACAGACTACACACGCGAAATGATAATCACGGAGACGCTAAAGCAACGCGCTAAAGCACAGCTGCACACAAACGCAGCAATTTATGCAGCTCCCAAAGTTATAATTTGTAGCTTGGCTTTCTTGGGAGATAAACCCACAGCCACGTGAGGTGCAAATGTTTACATCTTTCTCTGGATTCATTAACTTAAGAAAAAAAACACAGTTTAGAGTTAAAGCCTCGTCAATATCTGTCAGTGTTCGTGCATATTTAAAGATCTAGAAAGTTATTAATATGTGGTGTTACTTTAGCAGCTGGAGAAGTAGTCAGGAAGTTTAAAAAAAAAGAAAGAAAATGACTAAGAGTAAGGGCTTCCCTCACCTCCCACCTGGGAGATGCTCCCCTCTGAATCATTGCAGACAGATTATTTATATATATTTATATATATATATATATTTATATATATATAATGCATGCACATAATACTAAACAAATAATCAGACATTTCATCACCCTGAGTGACTCATCTCCTCCTTTTACTCTTAACTCTATTTCTGTTCATTTTATTAGTGATCTGAAGTCTTTCTCTTTCTGAGCATCCACCCACGAATTATATTTTCTTTGAGCATCTGATTTCATGAGCCTCGGAGCAGCTCCGGTGCTCCTTGTCGTGATGAGTGTGAGTGGTTTAAAAAAAAAAGTGATTAAAAAAATTTAAAAAAACATCACAGATCACTTAAACGACTCTCACAGGCTTGAGAGATTTTTTGATATCCAAGAAACTTCAATTATTACTCCAATGGTTTCAATCTTTCTCCATAATTCACTAAAAGTTCTGTTGGATTCGACAGAACTTTTAGTGAATTATGGATTCCACAATTCGGTGTTTTTATGCACTCGTGAAAGACTTCCAAGGTCTATTTTTAGAAAAAATTAACATTTGAAGTGTTTATATGCGCTAAATTTATAAATTGTAAAGTTTTTATGGATTCTTTTTAAACTGTTATATTACTAGTATGGTTAATCTGTGGTGGGTCTTTAGGCAGAATTAAGTTATATTAAGTTATCAGTGCTAATTTTTTTTATTTGTTATCAGAATAGGGAGCTTTTAATTTCATTAATTTGCACATACACAGGTAGAAGAATTAAATTCATTCTCCAACCAGCTTGGTTTTACACTGTCCACAGAAACATCGACTTAAAGCAGCTTGCATGGCTTTATAGGTAATCTGTTTCAAACAGGCCTATAGTGCAGTACATGGTAAAAGATATGTTCCCCCCTCCACCTAACTACTGTTCTCTTTTTTTTAAAGTAGAAATCTAATTTAAAACAGTAAAAATCTTATTTTTCGTTTTACGATTTCAGTCACTGTAATGAAAATGCAAGTTAAAGTACTGGACAATCAGAAAGACCGACAAAACTCCATTATGGTATTAAACCAATAAGAAAGTTCCCAAATAACCTGCACTGTAATAATGTCGTCTTTGTTTTGTTACTCTCATTGTAATCCCTGGGTTTTGTTTTGTTTTTTTTGTTTTTTTGTTGCAGACATCTCACCTCCGGTGCGATGTAGTCTGGGGTGCCGCAGAAAGTGCGCGTGGTCATTCCTTCGTACATGTTTTCCTTACACATGCCAAAGTCTGCTATCTTGATGTGGCCCTCGTAGTCCAGCATCACATTGTCGAGCTTCAGATCCCTGCAGCAGAGGCGGCATTTGTGTGAGTGCATTTGTGACTCCTTTAACACTTCTTACATGCGGCTAAGCCAATATTTCTGCACCGTCTCTTAGCAGTTTATCTGCCTGCGGCGTACATCATACACTGAGTAATAAGCAGTCATTTCTAGGTCTGAAATTATTTTCCCATCAGCTTTTTATCTTTATGCCGTCGTTGCTCTTACAATTCAGCCCACATCTCTGCTTGTGTTTTATGTCTCGATTCTTCATTTTCCTCCCCACCCCCGGCCTTCTGGCGGTTACGTCTGTCACATACTAGACTCTGTATGTCAAGCAGAATGAACGTGAGCATTTGGCTGGAGTACTGAAAAGGAGCGGGGTGACCTTGGTCTCCTTCAATCACATTTTTTTTTAGAATTGAGTGATCAGTATGGATGTAATACCGTGGCTTAGGGAAAGACTGACGATCAAGGCGTAGCTACATGTCCATTTTAATCTCCTTGTTTAGGGGCTCAGGAGATAGAGCGGGTCATCTACTAACAGGAAGGTCAATGATTAAATCCTCGGCTCCTTCCTGATTATCACTGGGAAAGACACTGAACCCCAGGTTGGGCCCGGTGAGTCAATCGTCTGTACGAATGTGTGTCTGAAGGGGTGATTGAGGCTTGCACTTTTTGATTGAGTAAAAAAGTGCTCGAGTGTTAAACTTAAATGCAGTTAGTGATGAAACATCATGACAAGCATCAACACCTGTCACCCACCTGTAGATGATTCCCTTTCGGTGCAAGAAAAACAAACCGACAGCAATCTCTGCAGCATAAAACCTGCAAAATTGAAAAACAGACATAATATACGAGCCATTAAATAGGCTGTATATCTTCCCAAAAAAAAACTGGGAATATATTAAAGCAATACACAAGGTTCCCTTTCCCTAAAGAATAATAAATTACAAATCATAGGGTGACCTGACACTATGAGCAAGCCAGAGTGTGTCACTGAGGGAAAATGCACCAAATAAAAACTTTCAGCTGGGGTTTGTAATGCGTCTTTTCAGCAGACAGTGCTTCGTGTTGTAGATTGTCATTTTTTGTTGCGTTTTTTTCCCGCTCTCTTTTGAAAGCAGGCTGTTATATTTCGTGACACCTATTTGACTGACTAGTCTGCTCTGACGGACAGAATGAAAGAGTTGAAATTACAGAGAAGTGCTTTCTGTGAGGGGCGTAGACAGTATGACTAGCAGCAGTGTGGAGACCACAGATCATGGAGTGTCAATGAAATCCAGCGACAGCAGAGGCAAGCAAAATAACTATTAACCACTTGAAGTAGGGGAGTTAAACTCGTCTCAGCTACGACACGGGTGAACAATGAAGCATCGCGTTGATTGACGTTTAGTGGAGCTGTAAATACCCACACAACTGAACCAACCGTCAGGTGCAAAGCAGTGTGTAACCAGGTAGACGGGGCTTTAGTCACACTCATATTGTGACAGGAAAGGTGAATGAATGAAAGGTAGTAGTGCTTTTTCCCCCTTGTTGCATAAAACAATAATAAGTAGGAATGCACTGATCCAGCTTTTTCAGTTACAATCTGATTCGATATCTGCTGACGCCGAGTCTTCTTCAAGTTTTGGGCGTCAGTACAACAGATCATCTGCCTCCATCTCACCCTATCCCCATCCTCCTCCTCACAGCAACCCTCTGCAAGTCCTCCTTCACTCCATTCATCAGTCTTCTCTGTTGTCTTCCTTATTTCCTCATGCCTGGCAGCTTTATCTTCAACATCCTTTGTCCTGTATATCCACTATTCCTCCTCTGCACATTTGCAAACCTTCTCAGCTTTGCCTCTCTAACCAAATTTCTGTTGCTCTGATCGTTCTGATATACTCATTCCTAATCCTGATCTCCCTTGACGAAAATCTTATTAAGTACCGATCCCAAAATTGAATTAATAAGCCCTAGTCCCCATTGTGAGGAACAGAACGGGAATTATTTTTAAATGTTAAAGGCAGCATTGGGTCCAACTTAAACATGGCCTGAGTTCACAAATTAAACTGTCGCAAATAAAAAACAACTAGGAAGAGAAATTTACTGAACTGGTTTTGTGTTACCAAGACGATGACAGACAAGGCAATCAAAACACATGGAGCCATGCAAATAAAAGCTTATGCAAGAGGATGCACTTTCCCAACGTAGCCACAATAGCTCGTTTTTCAGCCAAAATAAGCTGTTTCTCTTAAGTTCTCTACAAGTGTTACCTGTTTACTTTTCTTACTCAAGAAATAAGCTGCCTGTGTAGGTGATACTGCATGTCCAGGCTTCGTCCTCACTCATCTCCCTCCATGCTACATTACATCATAGAACTGAATTGGATAGATGGGGCCATACATCAGCTTAGAGTCACCAGTACAAATACCAGAATGGTGCATCCTGAATACTCAGACACCACTGGCCCATGAGCTGCACCGAGACTCTCCGTTTTCAACCTTTTATCTAGCATAATCATATTGTTATATTTAAAATATAACATATCTTAGAATCACCTAAAAATAACGTTATTTCAATATGATTTTCCTCTTAATTTGACATTCACCTTGTCATTATGTACCAGGTTAAAAGGAATACCATAGTTCACACATTACTCTACTATAGTACTGGGGCATCATTACTGTAAGTATGTGTACTTTTAAATAACTTGATGTGACTATAAAACATGTAAGCTGCCTGCAGGATATCAACATGCAACATATCAACATCCTTACACAGCCTGTGGCTCCTTAAACTTGCCCATACGCTGGATATGATACATGAGGTCTCCTCCGTTAATGTACTCCATCACAAAGTACAACCGATCCTACACACACACAAAAAAAGAAGAAGACCGAGAAAAAAAATTGTTATTGTCCAAGATTACATAAAGATAAACACCTCACACTGAAAGAGCTTCAGAAAACAGCCTGTGAATCTGATGCAGATCTAATATTCAGTGTCTAAAAGTCTACAGCCATATATCTTAGAGTTACAGTATAATTCAGACTGAATACATTCTTCCATTAAAGCCTGCTGTACAGATTATAGATCTATATTATAGGACACAAAGGTTTGATCATTAAATATAATTTTATTTAAGGACTCCTTGAGTCACCCTGTCTACCCACAGAGTTGACGTCATACAGGAGGACTTTGTATTCAAAGGGTGGTCTCAGTTCAGTTTCAATTTTCTCTGCAGGAGCGCCGTTCAAATAAATGTAAGTAGGAAAAAGCAAATATAGACGTAATGACCGACACACACAATAGGACACACAGATTGAGCACTAAGTAACGGCTCCCTTTGTAAATTAAACTGATATTTTTGGAAGTATGATTAAAAACTTCGCCGTCAGCAGGGGCTGAAGTTTCTACACACCACTGTCTGGAAGCAGGAGTGGAGCTGCGTGAGGAAGGGCGGTTTGTCTCTCAGGGCCAAGACTCTCTTCTCCACCATTGTGCATTCAACGTCGTCGTCCTGGATCACGACATCTTTCTTCAGGATCTTTATAGCGTACAGCTCCTCCGTCGACTTCATCTCAGCCAGCATCACCTGCAACGGGGGGAGACGCCAAGAGCCAAAGCCACCATAAGACAAAGATTTTAAAAAATCAAGCAAATGAAAAAGCACAGGAGCATCTATTTTCTCTCACCTTGCCGAAGCTGCCCTTCCCGAGCAGAGCCAGGAAGTTGAAGTCATTGAGTCGGACCCGGTCCATATTCCCTGACGGGAAGCTGAACCGCCGGTGGTCTGATGGTGTGATCACTTTCTTACCGTGTCCCAGCTTTGCTTTCTGCAGAGACAGACGTGTGTTAGGATACAGACTGCATTCACTCACGTGCCAAATAGAGTCAAATTAGTGTTTGAGCGTGGATAAGGTTTGCACATTTTTGTTCTGTGCTTCAGATTTTGTTTTTGCTTGTAAATAACTGTAAGCATGATCCCAGCAAAGTTCAAGAAAAGAACTTAATCACCACCACCTTAATTTGTGACAGTCAAGAGGATGAAGGAAGTATACATGCCACCTGTTGTTGTTTTCCAGTTTATGATAAGATATAAAAATCAGAAAACCATACTGTAACAACTCACAATGTAATACCAACAAAAACATGTCAAAATGTGATAAAAATATCTTTCTGAATGTTTGAAAATGCAACAAATTCTAATAAATTATGGTCAACGTGACAGTTCTTTACACAAAAGCATGCTGTGACATATTTACACCTCATTTAAGGTTACATTTTACAAATGGAGTTTTCGTGATTTGTTACATTTTCAATCTCTCTGGAGATATTTTAAAATGTTTCGCATGCTGACAATCACATTAATGCATGGGAGTTGCTTCTGTAATTGTTAGTTATTACATTGTGATATCGTTACAAAGAGCAATGACAGACACATGCATCCATACAAAAAAAAAAGAAAAGAAAAACAGGTTTGCTGCATAATCACAAGAAAATATAAAGTCAAGCTTGTTTAATCCTTCCAGAGCCGACAGTAATCAGCATCTAATTTTTTCTGGCACGCGTGGCAGTTTCTTTGTTATATTCAAACATCCTCGGTTATTCAGCGAGATCTCACTACTGGTGCATTTTGGGAAACTGTCTGGTGGACAGTCAGCGGGGGTTGCCAGTGTTGTGAGGATCCCTGTTGTTATAATCACTGCTCTGCTGAGCATCTCTGAACAAAAAAAAGGGGCAATTAGGACCCTGCCAGCTCCCATCACGGGTCCAGCGGTTGTCTGTTTCTGTCAGATGGAGCACACAAAAAACAACAACAAAAAGAAAAACATACAACCAGTGTGAGCCACGAGAGCCGTTTCCAGGACAACCGTTTCTCTACTCTTTACTAAATGTGACGGTATACTTCACATAATGCTTATCACATATTTATTGGACTCAGGTCAAGTGGTTCTACGCGTACATCTGGTTAGGTCAGTTAGCAGCTGATTATTCTAAACATTAAGTAGGTATGTCAGTAAACAAGCAGGGCGGGATGAGTGATTTTCATTTTGACCCTGAGTGCTGCCTGATCCACTAATTCACTGCGGTTAATGAATTTCACCTGACAGTCCAAGTGTAATTGAGGTGGAGAGGAGACAACTGTGATGAAAATGAACTGACCAGATATTTGCAGGAGTGCGCAAAAGCGCGGGAGACAGGAAAAATCTAAATAAACAGCAGTCTACAGTCAGCGTGACCACACCCGAGGTTCCCTAGGGGGGTAACTCCACAGCTGAGGTCAGCTCACAGCAGCTCACAGTGCAGGCCAGAGTACAGGCCATATTTAATTTGGGGTTAAAATCTCCCTTTAATGCAATTTTAGGTTTTACAGGCCTAAAAATAAAATGTGGAAACATAAAAATATGAGATAAAAAAAGTATGCTTTTGTTTTGAAATTGCACACAAAATTGTTTTATGTTGCTAGGTAGATCTGACATGCCGCATTGCTGCTGCTCTTTTTATTAAATAGTAACACATTTGAATAAGACGATAAACACTAGGTCGTGCTGTTGATTGCAACTGAGTTTAAGTTCAGCTTCCACCGCTTGCTCCACTGATACCCTTACCTTGGAAGGACACCTAGTGGTCATTCCTCAAACACAAAACTGCACCTATCTAACATGCACCAGCTGCTGGTATATAGCGTATAAAAGGAAACCGGCACGTCTCCAACACAAGCGCTCACACAATATCGACACAAAGATGCTGTGGCCACACAAAAGTTAGGCAAACCTAGGGATGGGTACCGGTATCCGGTGCCATGATGGCACCGGTTCTGACATAAACGGTAGTAACCAGACCGAAAAGCAGCGCACATTTCGGTGCTTTATTTCGGTGCTTTTTTTTCCTGAGATGTGATACACTTTGAATTCTAGCCAATCATTTTACGTTTCCGGGGATAGTAGGCGGGTCCAGGTACGTACGTTCTTTTAGAGCAGAGCTACAGATTAAAAATGCCCAAGGCGAAGCGGTCAAAAGTCTTGCTGTACTTCACAGCAAAAGATGCAAACTCAGCAGCCTGCAACAAGTGCTTTAAGGTGATACTGTGGAAAGGAGGTAACACCTGAAATCCGATGAAACACCTGGCGACGCATAGCGTTTTTTTTAAAAGCCGAAAAATGCGCCGTATTTGATAGCTTGCTGCGAGACCTCACACCGAGCGCATCTACTGCAGGTGTGGTGCCTGTTATCGGACGAAGAGTTAGCAACATCCCCCAAAAAGCTGAAGAGTAGAGTCCTGGCCCCTAGCCCTGCCAGTGTAGCAGAAATGATGAGGATGATGATGGCAGCAGCAGCCGTTCTTCTCTGCGTGAGTAGCTTAATGTTGTTCGTGTATAATTTACGTTGAGTAGGCTAACCACGTTATTACATTAATGTATGTAAGGTGAACTAGCAAACACCATCATAGCTACATGCGGCTGTCTTCTTGTTTGATGGCAGATACTCCCTTCACCCTGGCCAAAAAGGCAAAAATGACCAAATAAAAAGTGGGAAACAGTTAAACATGAGAGGTTTTTGGATAAAGTTTTTGTTTTTTCCATTGTTAAAGCACTGCTTCCAGCCAAGA
This sequence comes from Neolamprologus multifasciatus, assembly GCF_963576455.1. Taxonomy (NCBI): domain Eukaryota; kingdom Metazoa; phylum Chordata; class Actinopteri; order Cichliformes; family Cichlidae; genus Neolamprologus; species Neolamprologus multifasciatus. The sequence continues at coordinate 15,677,777 of NC_140442.1, forward strand.
GTGATACCATATATGCCCTATAGCTGCAGAAAAGGCTAACATTGTTATCTTTTTACTAAAAAAACAGCTGAACATGAGAGGTTTTTGGACCAATTTTGTGTTCTCCATTCTTTAAGCACCGGTTCGAGCACCGTTTAAGCACCGGCACCATTTCAAAAGTACCGGTTTGGCACCGGTATCAGATAAAACCTAAACGATACCCATCCCTAGGCAAACCGTTACAAAGCAGCCACTCACTGGTCTCTTAATAAATCTAGGACTACCACTGTGTTGAGGGATCTGGCATATGTGAGTGTTCATCAGTGCCTCATATTTTAACATTTAGACTCTTGACTAAAGAGACACTCATAATAAAACTAATTGGAAAGTCTGCCTTTGGGGTTTGTGTCTTTCTCAAAAAGACTGAAGAAAACATCATGGATTGGACTTAAAGGTGTTAATTTTGTCTTACAGAGCCTCTCAGTAAACTTCTCTGTGCTCCATAAGTTTACAACAGAGGGACAGACAATGCTGTCTGCTGTTTGTGTGTTAGAAGATATGAGGGACATAAGCTGAAGAGTGTACACGTGGCATCTTTATAATCATAATGAAACTGTTAAAGATACAGACTAAAAAAACAAAAAGAATTTAAGTCATTCGCTTCCTTTGTTCTTTTATTTTTCGTGTTGCTTAAATGTTTTTGAACCTTTTGCATGAAAGATGAAGATGTTGCAGTCAGTTTGGAGCACTTTCTGTAGTTCAGATGATTTTTTATTCTTCTGAGTCATTCTATATACAGCTAATGTCATGTTTTAGCAGTCTGAGTTACACAGATCAAGCAGATACTTACCAACATAGTGCTCTGTCTACTTTGCCTTGTGTCCTGTGTTAAGTTTTACAGAGAAACAGAAAACAACTGGAAACAGCAGGCTTTGCTGATTAAAACCGCCCAGTAGATCACTGGCACCAATCATTCCAGTATTAGAGATACTGGCGAGCTGTCTCGCCCGTAAGTAATACAGAAGCATCTGCTGCAGCGCTACCAGACTTCAGAGCAGTTTCTTTCCTTAAGCTTCTGATGCTGCCGAATCCATCCTCCCGAGTTCAAGATGAAAAATGCCTTCTGTTTTTAAAATTATTCATTCTTTCTTTTATTTATTGATTTATTTGTCTAGTGGCACGAAGGTTCTACATCTACAATTTTGATGTAAAACCCTGGCAGGAATTCATCTATCGTCTTGAATATATTTGTGCACAAAACAAGGATTGTGGATTTTGTCCTTGACACTGGAATAAAAAAGGGGGGATGCATTAATGGGTGGTGTCAGCGGGTGGAGGAATGTTTACTGCAAGCAGAACCCTTCTTTTTTCCCACTGCTTGTACCTGACTATTGCTTTAACACAGGCTTGAAAAATTGCGAGCCACTCCTCTGCAGCCATTTGCAAGTGCTGCAAATGTCAGACTTTGCTGATGTGACCTTCAATGCGAACACACCAGGAGTCGTGAAAACCTCCAAATGTGTCATTCATTCATCGTAATGTGTGGTTCGTTTTACTTTATGCTTACGTGTGATTATGAGCCTGAGACAAGTAGAGAGTATAAGAGTGGAGTTAGAGAAAGAAGACAATTTATTACAAAGGGTCTGTAACAGCAAGCAAATTGGGCTGATTCAACTGTGTGCTGTTGAAAGCCATTGTTAGTAAATCAGATTGATTTGTGGAATCCCAGCAGAGATTCACAAACAATCCTAATTCGGTAAGTAAATTAAGTGCGAGGCAAGCTACAAGTGAGAGAAAAAAAATTAGATGAAGCAGGCAGGGGAGCTACCTTCAGATAGTGGATATTTAACTGGCAGTCCTAGAAGAAAGGAGAAACTCAAAGGTTAGCCGGTGTGTGCGAGCGTGTGGACAGAGACAAGAGAAGACATTATTCTGATCACTTGTAATGCTAAAATCGTAATTGGCCTGGAGAACAGAGAGATTCCTGCTTTGTCACATCTGTCGCATCCCGCCTTAGTTTCCACGGCAACCACACAGTCGTGCACAGACGCGAGCCTCGGAGGAAAGTCGAGGTCAGCGTCGTACGGCGTGGAGAGAAAAGAAGCGAAAAAATTAAAAACAAAGCAGAGAGAGTCGGCGCTTTGAGGACTTGCTGTGAGTTTACACAGAGTATTAAAACCTCCGCCTGCACACACGCAGGGCTGGACTTTAATAAAATGCCTCTCGCTCTCTGCCGTCTCGGTTTTCCCTTTTTTTTAAAAAAATCTCTTGCAGTTTTGCACCTGTTTTCATTGCACTGTTCAATATAGCAGCCACCTTAATGATATGGACATAAATAGGTCGTGAGTTTTATTTAAGGCTGCATGCTGTAAGGTGTTAAAATAATGAACAACCTGCAGTCGACGGCGAGGCCACTAGAGAGCCAACGTTAGCTGTAAAGCCTGCTTCCACTGACTTGATTAGAAGGACTGTGCTGGGGCTGCTGCATGCTTATTTCACTTGGCTCTAAACATGTCAATTCGAAACATTTTCAAAGCTTTTAGTCGTGTTTTTAAATGACTATGCATCATTTTAGTTTTGAATTATAAAAGTGATGTGGAATCAAATATGTTTAAACATCTTGGTGAGCCTGGAAGCGCAACTGAGGGAGAAATCCAGACGAAAAACATGATTTTCAATTTAAAAAATAATCAAATTTTAGACACCAAGGACTCTTTGACACAGTGTATGAGGGCTTCTTGGGATTTCTTATGTTTTACTCAAATGTTAACATAATAATAAAACTAAAATTGTTTTTTTTTTTTCAAACATCTTGAATGTTAATGTTTTAAATCTCTGCTGCTGCAAACAGCTTATGGTCGAGTCCACTGAGGCCAGGGAAATGTAGCCTCAAAGCTTACCTTTCCAATTCAACAACAAAGCTACCCTCGAGTCAGAGTACAAACCAGGCGGTCCACATGGGATTGTGGCACTTCATGTGCACAAACTTACAGTTTAAACCTCTAAGTGAGTTTTTTTCAATACACACAACTGTTGTCACGCATATTTTATAAATTCTCCTACAGATTTTCTTCTAAAGTAAAACTACCTGTGCCTATGTAGCACTTATTGTATTTCTTGCCTGTTATTTGAAGCCGACTTTCATTTACGATTTTCATAGACTTGTTGAATAGCAGCTTCTGCAGCGAGCACCAGCGTGAGAAAGATAAATTATTATCTCCTGCTGTACTTCCCACATAGGGGTCTCTGGGATTTGCATCCTTCGTTGTCCGCTCTGTCTCCCGCTTCTACGCGGTCTCACTTGTGCTGCTTGCACCTTCTTGTTTCAGCTCGCCAAGCTTTTAATACACAGTGTACACAATTGTAATTTAAAAAAACAAGAGCGCTCATTTGGATGCCGGGAGAAAACGATCTCCCTCTCAGGCGCACAGGGTGAAAAGCACAAGTAGGAACGGGATGAGGTTACCATGGTGACAGGGACACACATTTTGTTAAAATGAGTGCGTACAAGTACAACAGACATGTATGACAAAGGAAATCTAGTTATGCCTTTATTAGAGTTAGAAATCGCGCAGCTCCTCACCTCAAACTTCTGTCGGAGCTCAAGGTTGACATCATCCACCTCAGGAATGGGAACATTGTAGTACTCTCCCTCTTCCTGGTTCAGCAACTTGTACCTGACAGTAAAGAAAGCAGAGAAATGTTTGTCGAAATGTGCAAAAACTGAGTGCATTTATTATTCACTTTTCAAAACACATCACAATCTTTATTCAACAGAGTACCTGTTTTTAGATGAAGCTGTTTGCAGACCTGTTCTGTGAGCAGTAAACACTTAGTCACGTGAAATACACAGGACTTTCACAAGACTTTATGTCGTCCTGTGGAAAACTAAGTACGCCCTTATTGCTTAATTAAGTGGGTAAGCAGCCAGGTGGTGCTAGTCAAATGCACTTGATTAACTGATTATCAGTAAGTGTGAGGCGCCTCTATAAAAGCAGAATTTTGGGGAGTTTGCTGGTCCGAAACATTCATGTGAGTGTTAACACAATGCTATAATCTTCCCAGGAGTGGACAGCCGCTGCAAAAATCCATAAAGCAACATTTTAGACTCCACAAGCCTCAGTTACATCATGTTACATATCATAGTTTAGGTTTGGAGTGGTGGAAGGGTTATGATTTGGGCTTGTGGGCAGCCGCAGGATATGAACTCCACTGTATACCAAAGTATTCTAGAGGCAAATGTAAGGTAATCTGCCTGACAGCTAAAGCTTGGCCAATGGGAATTTGAGCCCCAGCACAACAACAACAACAGCAAATCTACAACAGAATGGCTTAAAAAGCAAATAATTAAGTGCTGCAATGACCCAGCTAAAGTCTAGACCTCAACCTGTGTGATGGGACCTTAATAAGAGTGTGTGCATAAATGTCCGCAAACCTCAATGAATAGAAGCAACGTTAAGAGTGAAGAGTGGGAAGACAAGCGGGCCAAAATTCCTCCTTATTGACGTAAGAGAATGACAAAGTCACACAGAAAACAGTTACTACAACTTATTACTGCTAAAGGATGTATTTAGGACTGCAGAGTCCTCCTCTACTTCCAGTATAGACATCTTCCAGCCACTTGTCTAACGACCTGTAATATCCAGTGAAAAGAAATAGCAGCACGCACACATATATACAGTACGCCTAAAAATGTTTTGGTCCGGTGTCTCGGAAACTACTGCAGGCATTTCCCAGAGCTTATAACTGTGCTCACAGCAGCAGTCAATCAGACTTGGTTTAGGCTAAGTTGCTGCAGGTATGCTAACATGGTTTATGGAAGAGTCATTTTAACAGGTCTGTGAGTGTGTGTTTATCAGACTGAGACAAAGCAGCCAGACAAAGACGGAGAGGCGAGGAAATGAGTCTAGTAGGTGAAGTTTGTCAGCATGAGTGGACCTGGCTGCAGATGGCATTTCCGTCTGTTTTACGCACACCCTGCAGCCGTTTTGTTGTGGTCAGTGTCATGTCGACTTTACAAGTTGGCAACCTGCGATGACAAATAAGCTCTATATTAAAAATAAAGCAGATGATCTACAATATGACGTTTAAAACTAGCTTCCATTGCTGTCTACGTTTTTGTAAATATGACTTTCCAGTGTTACTGGCACTGATAGAATTTAAAGCTCGTGGTTGTTTATATAAACACAAAGAGACACACGTACCGAACTGTATTTTGACTCTTATAAAACAGCGCGGACAAAAGCCAACTAAAAGTGTTCACATTGACCATCCTCGTATTCAGCTCTCTGAACGCCCACAATCATGCACAAACAATGAATGCATGAATGATGCCTGAAAATGAGGCTACTGGACAGTAGTTCTTCCATTCATGCAGTCCTCCAACAGTATAACAGCATGGTGCACATACATAACTGCAGAACTTCCCACAATTATCACAATTATAAGTGGCATCCTCCAACCTGGGATATCATTGGAAATTTGAAGTGTCATTGATAAATACAATTTATTCATTTGATGTTTGTAATTGTAAATTGGGCCCATACATAATTAGGAACATAAAGAAGGTATGTAGTCTGTGTGTGTGTGTGTGTGTGTGTGTGTGTGTGTGTGTGTGTGTGTGTGTGTGTGTGTGTGTGTGTGTCACTGGGTTTATTTCCAGACTGTAAATGTATGTGATACATACTGTACTCAGTACAGCACAGTATATTACTGACGCTCCATTATGTTTTTTACCACTTATCTTGGCTTTCTACCACAGATTATGATAACAGCATTAGCTATTATGTGAGGGGGAAAGAGAATACGCTTAATATGAAGGAAGTTGGACTATTATGACTTCTGCCAAATCCTGGCATCATCCTGGATTTTAAAAGTCGCGTAGCACTCCACGAGTTTCAAATAATTAGTTCACTATTAGTTTAAAGTGTGAATTACTGAACTGGTTGATGTAAATTCTTCTTTTTTTTTTTTACTGACTGATAGAACAACCATCAAATAAAGCTTCTTTATCCACATTTCTAATTGTTGAAATGCATGAGTGAGTGTACGAGAGTCAGAAACATAACGGACCATCCAACTGTAGGAGCTTTGATGAGCTCAGACACTCCAAACGACATGGACCCCATGAAGTCATTCCGAGTGGTTCGGTCCCAGTCCCACACCTCGATGGACAGACGACGGTCCTTGTCTGATGCTTTCAGCTTACTGAGCACATATACGCAAAGCAGGAGGGAAAGTAACACAGCGATGTCATGCTTAATATTCACTGATTTAATGAAAGTATGATAAAAATGGCATTTAAACAAACACACACAAACAAACTTTGTCACTTACAAGGTGAAGGACTCATTCCAGCAGGGGTTGAGAGAGGAACGGATGGTCCTGGTCTTCTGTTTGGTTTCATTCTTTGGATCCGGGATGAGCTTGAGTTTAACATATGGGTCTGATAAACCATTTGGATCCATTGGAATCAGGTTCCTGGCTTCTCCGACTAGAAGAAATACGACACACAGAAAATATGGTAAGACTTTATGATACAGCCCATGACTTAGGCTGTAATTCCCCTGTAATTAAATTGAATTAAATGCATTTTATTTTGAAATTACAAAGTAACTATATTAAAGAAGCACACTAGAATAAGGAGGTAACAAGTCAGGTTTTTACAGGAAACAAAGAAATAATTATGCTATAAGTAAATCTAAGAAGTGTGTTATTTAAATGCTGTATGATTTCCTGGTAATTCAGTGGAAAAACTAAAACTTTTCCTCATCTTAGATCATAAGTACGCTCTACTTTTTGGGGAGTGGGACATACTACGGAGTGGCTTACCCCTGTCTGACTTCTGGGTATTTTACAGGAGAGAAGACACATTATACATATAAGTAGTAAGTAATTATATAAAACAGGACAAATTAAGAATACAAAGTCAAACAGAATGAACATTAAATCCACTCCGTAATACAGCACACGCCCAGGAAAGTACAGCGTACATATGACGGGGAATATTGTTTAGAAATATTACCTGTAATTATTCAGTATTTAAAATTATTGATGTATTACTTTAAATTTTCTTACAGCATAATTATTCTTTTGTTTCCTGTAAAATGCTGACTTGTTACTGCCATACTATGCCTTTATTTTTGTAGGGAGCTAGAGCATAATTTCAAAATAAATCCATTAAAATTTCATTTAATTACAGGGGAATTATGCCATTATTCACAGGCCATATTATAAAGAGTTACCAAAAATATAAGCGTAAGAGTATTTGCCACCCACCTCCCAGCTAAACGCAAAGACTCTGTGACTTCGCACTAACTCAGGGGTTAAAAGGCGCACAGATGGGAGAACGTAGATGAAGTGTTGATGAGAGGGATGGATAGAAAGAAAGAGGGGTGAGTCACTGCAAGTCACTCCATGGCTGAACAGCCAACAAGAACGATCTGACCTTCACTCAGAAGCAAATTATCTGTTTGTACTCTACTGTATACATGGGATTCTTCTTTAGATAGACAGGCAGATGGCTGACCATAACAGGCACCACATATGTTTATAACAGGTGCTGCAAGGCAAAGCATACTGTTAAAATTCACTTAAGTTGAAGTGTGAAAAAACACCAACAGGAGTGTAACCCTGGTGGGTGTTAGGGCGCACGTACACGTAAATCAAAGAAAGAAAAAAAAAAACAGAAGTGTAGTGCTCGGCCAAAAGTCACATTTTCTGTTGCAAAACGAGCAAAAGTGAAAGCAAAAGAGGTAAAAACACGTCTTTTACTGTCTCGCAGGAAACACGTGTGAGCGGATATTGTGAAGGACACATGAAAAATGATCACATAAAAACAAGTGATAACAGCAACAGGAGCAGGGGGATGAGGTGGCATGAGTGGGCCACCATCACCATGGCGACAGCATCTAGTGTTAAATGGCCACTCCCTCATATATGATGTAATGTATAACAGGGATCAAACAGAAGCAAGAAAGGAAGGAAGGACAAAGTCTACTTTAAACAACAGGCCACTAAATGTAAATCAGAGATTTTGAAATGACAAAACTCTTAACAGATGGAAAGCAGAAACAGGATACTGATCTTGTAAAATAACGTTTTTCAGCTCCACTCTCCCCACTCTGTATATTTAAATGCAATCAGACACACTGCAGGATAAAGCAGCTCTGGAAAAACAACAAAAGAACAACTTATTTGTTCTAGTTCCACCGGTGGATTTCACATTTGTGGATGTAAAAGCCATACAAACCCAGGCCGTGAAGCGCCCATGAAGCACCGCTTCTGTGCTGACGTTAACGCAAGAGGAGGTTTTGAACTTGGCAGTTACTGAGTCGGCAGAGTGTTGGTGCCTTTTAATGGACTATGTGCCTCAGCACTCAGCAAGCCTGCTGTGTAACTGTGTGTGGCCCGTCACTTTGTGGCTGAGTTCCTAAATGCTTCCACTTTGCAATAATGCCAGTTAGAACTGATTGTGAATTATCTAGGAGGGAAGAAAAATAGAGATCTCTGATGTTGTGCCTTCAGCCCCTGGTACTCCTTTCTGATCTTGCTGCTCTCTGGGACTGTCACATCCCAGGGACTCCTCCTCTTCAGCCTCCACTGTTGGCCAGCAGCTGCTTCTCTGTCTGGAAGTTGAATTCCCACAGGACCTTAGCCTTAGTGTTATTCTCAACCACGTCTGGCACTGGACTTGGGGACTTCTAATACATGTGCAGCATAGACGTTCGTCTACACTATCCCAGCCCCAGCTTGCATCTTAGATCCTGCTACTATGTGCTGGGGCACCTCCAGCCTTTATGGAGCTGGAGCTCGGGGCCTGTTCTTGTGCTGATCAGAGCGTGTGTGTTGTCCTTTAGGCTGACCATTTCTTCATATCAGTCACAGCCTCAACCACTCAGTGGTACATCCCATGGAGGGACTTGGTTATCCATGGCTCACAAGCCAAGAGATTAGAGTTAACCATATATATGCTGTATGTATCCATACAGATTACATGTATTCATTTACCCTCTTCCAGTTACATCCAAGCTTAAACTGTTCCCTTGATGTTTCACGACTTCCAACCTCTGGCCTCGCCCTAACCAGTCAGCCAAAATGAATTCTTCCAAAATAAAGAAGAATAACGTGAGCTAACAAAAACACAATGTATAAAAAAAAAAAAAATCATTAAACACAATGGTAAATATAGTACATTCTATCAATGAGTCAGTCAGTCAGTCTGATCAACTTCCTATTGCTTCATGCACTTCCAGCTTAGTGCAGTAGAGGGCAGTATAGGTCTCCTGCTTGGAGTTGCAAACATTGTCAAAAGCTCTTCTCTTTTTCATTGTTGTGTTGTTTTAACCTCATAGTTAACTCTTTGTCCAGTGCACATTCTCAGCTGCAGTAATCACCTTCCATGTCTTATCGCCTCTCTCTCTGCGTCTCTCACGCACCACACACACACACACACACACACACACACACACACACACACAATGAAACAAGCGGCAGAAGGACAATCTCCCACGTTCTCATCTAAATCCTCCCCTCTGCTGGCCGTGGCTGTGCTCACAGGCATCAGTCACTTCCATGGCAACGCTGGCACCAAACAACGCTAAAGAAACTTAGGCAAGCATGTAAACACCCTAACTAGACACAGGCACACAGGCGTGTGTGTGCACGCACGCCATGCGTGGATAAACAGAAACTGCTGTTTAACAGACTCTACATAAGTGTGTGTGAGAGAGACCTGTGGCGCATGTGCTGTGTATGTAATTCACACACACACACAATGAAACCTCATCATCAGCAGTGATCAAGGACTATCTCTGCTGTCGGTTGTTGCTTAGCTACAACAAGAGCTGCTTGCCTTCTGTGTCCTCCCCTCTACTCACTCCTTATGAGGTAGCTGCTAATATAATTAGGGTGTGTTCGTGTGCGTTTTGTTTTCATGCAGACATATTTTACATTAAGCATCTGCGTCAATAAGTAACTTCAGCATTGGAGCCTCTCTGCTATTGTCATGCTTTGTGAAAAAGCCAAACATAAGCCTGATACTGAAATCTTCTACAAAGCAAAAAAAACGAACCCTTGGCATTGCCTTTGAAGGTTGCAGTGTTTCTTCTCGAAAATGACTGCTGTCTATTATCCAGTGCCAATCTTTTCTCTAAAAAGTCTTAAATTAATTTATCTGTTGCACTTAAGACTGTTGGACAAAATCTCTCCAACAGCAAATGCAAAGATACCAGTAAATCGTTTCAAATTTCCTGCGTATTATTTGACGTATAAAAACAATAGCACCACCCGAACATTATCTCCTGTATCTGAATGTCATCTAGATAAAAATGTGCCACAGCTAAAAATGACATATCATTTGGATCCCGGGGTGCGTGGATGCAGGGCTGCTGTGGGCCAACAGTGTAATCTCTCCCAAAAAAAGCTTTGAAATTCAAATGTGTTGTTGCATAACAATGCCATGTGCAACCAATGAATGCCTGATAATCTTGGGGGGGGGGGGAATATGCACAGCCAAATGGGAACTAGATAGATCCTTGCTGTGCAGTGCCTGGGATCTGGAAAAAAAAGGAACAGAGAAACAAAATGAACTTAAAAGTTCTATTTCTGACTGTGGTCACTTTTAGGAAGAGCAATTAGGACATTAAGTACAGGCTTTAGGGCCAGTTCCCACTGCACGTCTCACACACACAATGAGACTAATACCTTTCCATCTCTCATCACAACTCCAAAGTATCAAACCTGTTCACACTGAATGCATAATGAGTGAAACCGCACTTTGATGACATTTGTTGAAAAACAAATCGGTATCATATATATATATATATATATATATATATATATACACATACTAGAACCAAATGATACATATACAGTATACTCGAAGCTTCCTTGACAAATATCAGTTTGTTTGTACCTACACAGTTCGAACTAGTGAGGGTTACAGTTAGGGTTAGAAATGGAGTTATGGGTTATGGGGCAAATTGGTGTCTTGTCTCCATGTTTAGTCCATCCATCCATTCGCTTCCGCTTATCCTTTTCAGGGTCGCGGGGGCGCTGGAGCCTATCCCAGCTGTCATAGGGCGAGAGGCGGGGTGCACCCTGGACAGGTCGCCAGTCTGTCGCAGGGCCAACACACAGGGACAGACAACCATTCGCGCTCACATTCACTCGCACATTCACACCTAGTGGCAATTTGGATTATCCAATTAACCTATCCCCACAAGCTGCATGTCTTTGGACGGTGGGAGGAAGCCGGAGTACCCGGAGAGAACCCACGCAAACACGGGGAGAACATGCAAACTCCACACAGAAAGACCCTGGCCTGATGTTGGAATTGAACCCAGGACCTTCTTGCTGTGCGGCAACAGTGCTAACCACCGTGCCACCGTGCTGCCCATAAAATGTCCTTACATCAAACACACCAAGGTGATGGGTAGGTTGCTGGAAAACCAGCTAGAGTGTTGTTAGAGTCAGTGCAGGGACACTGACATCACATGCAAGCTATTCTGCATTTCATCTCACAGACCAGTAGAATTCGCCCTCGCGTCAAAAGAGGGTGAAACCTTGATTTTGACTTTTGATGTTGGGTTTAACAAGTTTCAAATTCTCGCTGCTTCTGGTAGTTTCTAATTTGCCTCCGATTTTAGGTAATGAAGGATGCAGTAATGTCCTTATGAAGAACACGCGGAGCAACATAAATGATTGAATCATTGTTTAGGATATTCTGTAATGTAGTTCTAATGAAACATTAGGGCATTTGAAAATGTTTACGGGTGTCAATAAGGGAAGTGTCAATAAATCCTGCACATAATCAGTGAATGTCCAATCATAACTTAACTTAACTTAATGGCGGTCGTGGCGGTCGTGGCTCAAAGAGTTGGCAGTTCGTCTTGTAACCGGAAGGTTGCCGGTTTGAGCCCCGGCTTGCTTGGGCAAGACACTTTACCTACCGCCTACTGGTGATGGCCAGTGGGGCCGATGGCGCGATATGGCAGCCTCGCTTCTGTCAGTCTGCCCCAGGGCAGCTGTGGCTACAACTGTAGCTCTCCTCCACCAGTGTGTGAATGTGAGAGTGAATGAATAGTGGAATTGTACAGTGCTTTGAGGGCCCCGAAAAGCGCTATATAAAATGCAATCCATTATTATTAACAACCAAACTATAAAGTTTGGACACAAATGTTCATGGGTGTATCCATGGTGCTAAACAACAAAATGAATTAGGACACAAATGGAACCTAAAACTCTCAGAAAGCAGCGTCAACCAGACAGTTACTCTGGACAAGATTACCTTTGGCTTCCAGTAAAACTGCAAGGAACCTATGAGGAATAAGTAAACCAATTTCTAGGACTGCCTCCTTTATCTGCTCAATATTGTCCAAATTAGGTACACATTGTCCAAGAGTTATGCCAAAAAAATGGCTAGACTACTATAATTCGTTATTAGCCAATTATCCTAAAGGCTTCACAAAAAGCCTTCAGTTTACCTAAAAGGCTGCAGTAAGAATACTTATGGAGAGAAAAAGAGATAACATTTCATCCATATTAGATTCTCTTCATTGGCTTTGTGTTAACACAGCAGGCCTTATCCTGTCTTAAAGACTTCACAGTATCATGTTATTCCAATAGAGTATTTCGCTCTCAGAGTTCAGTCTAAAAAGGGAGTTCTTCCTCTCCACCATCACCAAGTGCTTGCTCATCGGCGTCTGTCCGATCACTGGGGTTCATTTTTGGATATTACAGGTTTTATTTACACTGCAGTATCAGAACACTACAACACCTTTTTCCAGAGTCTTCTATATAAATAACTATTCCTTTTTTTTCTATAGAATTGTGCAGAGAGACTGATCAGGTGTTTTAAATACCCATTGAATCCTAAAATGAGCTTAATGAACTAGCCTGCTACATTTAAATGACTAAACCAGCAGATTTGAATAAAAAGTCAGATTTTCTCGACAGCTTTCTAAAATTAAGGACTCCTTATTTTCAAGAGTTTCAAGTCGCCTAAATCTGCCATAGAAACTTTATGATAACTGAAGCCTCCATAACTAGACTATGAACATTCTGGTAATGAATAAACTGAAGCACCATAATCATATTTAATGCTTCCAAACATGAACATTAGTGAGTTATAAGACAGTTTTTGATTTCACACATGGAGAGATCTTTTGCGTGCGTATAAATTGTGTTTCAACATAATGCCCTGAATTTTAATAAGTTCTCACACACAAACAGATGGCCTACTAGATTTCTCAAAAATGACAGGCATACATTTGCAGTAACACATTAAACTCGTCATATTAAAATAATTGTATTTTATTTGTGTTATCAAATATTACCAAACATTCAGTATCTGTACTGTACATCTGTCAATATCTGTGGAAAAGTATCTGCCCTGATTTCAGAGATTTTTGCATACAGTGGGGCAAAAAAGTATTTAGTCAGCCACCGATTGTGCAAGTTCCCCCACTTAAAATGATGACAGAGGTCAGTAATTTGCACCAGAGGTACACTTCAACTGTGAGAGACAGAATGTGAAAAAAAAATCCATGAATTCACATGGTAGGATTTGTAAAGAATTTATTCGTAAATCAGGGTGGAAAATAAGTATTTGGTCACCTCAAACAAGGAAAATCCCTGGCTCTCACAGACCTGTAATGTCTTCTGTAAGAAGCTTTTCTGTCCCCCACTCGTTACCTGTATGAATGGCACCTGTTTGACCTCATCATCTGTATAAAAGACACCTGTCCACAGCCTCAACCAGTCAGACTCCAAACTCCGCCATGGCCAAGACCAAAGAGCTTTCGAAGGACACCAGGAAAAGAATTGTAGACCTGCACCAGACTGGGAAGAGTGAATCTACAATAGGCAAGCAGCTTGGTGTGAAAAAATCAACTGTGGGAGCAATCATCAGAAAATGGAAGACATACAAGACCACTGATAATCTCCCTCGATCTGGGGCTCCACGCAAGATCTCATCCCGTGGGGTCAAAATGATCATGAGAACGGTGAGCAAAGATCCCAGAACCACACGGGGGGACCTGGTGAATGACCTGCAGAGAGCTGGGACCAAAGTAACAAAGGTCACCATCAGTAACACACTACAACGGCAGGGAATCAAATCCCGCAGTGCCAGACGTGTTCCGCTGCTGAAGCCAGTGCATGTCCAGGCCCGTCTGAAGTTTGCCAGAGAGCACATGGATGATACAGCAGAGGATTGGGAGAATGTCATGTGGTCAGATGAAACCAAAGTAGAACTTTTTGGTATAAACTCAACTCGTCGTGTTTGGAGGAAGAAGAATACTGAGTTGCATCCCAAGAACACCATACCTACTGTGAAGCATGGGGGTGGAAACATCATGCTATGGGGCTGTTTTTCTGCCAAGGGGACAGGACGACTGATCCGTGTTAAGGACAGAATGAATGGGGCCAAGTATCGTGAGATTTTGAGCCAAAACCTCCTTCCATCAGTGAGAACTTTGAAGATGAAACGAGGCTGGGTCTTCCAACATGACAATGATCCAAAACACACCGCCCGGGCAACAAAGGAGTGGCTCCGTAAGAAGCATTTGAAAGTCCTGGAGTGGCGTAGCCAGTCTCCAGACCTCAACCCCATAGAAAATCTGTGGCGGGAGTTGAAAGTCCGTGTTGCTCGGCGACAGCCCCAAAACATCACTGCTCTTGAGAAGATCTGCATGGAGGAATGGGCCAAAATACCAGCTACTGTGTGTGCAAACCTGGTAAAGACCTATAGTAACGTTTGACCTCTGTTATTGCCAACAAAGGTTATGTTACAAAGTATTGAGTTGTATTTTTGTTATTGACCAAATACTTATTTTCCACCCTGATTTACGAATAAATTCTTTACAAATCCTACCATGTGAATTCATGGATTTTTTTTTTTTCACATTCTGTCTCTCACAGTTGAAGTGTACCTCTGGTGCAAATTACTGACCTCTGTCATCATTTTAAGTGGGGGAACTTGCACAATCGGTGGCTGACTAAATACTTTTTTGCCCCACTGTATATACTTAAATGTTTTAATTAAACTAATTAAACTAATTTTATTATACAAAGATAACCTAAGTGATTACAAAGGGCAGTTTTCAAAATTAGGATTTCATTTATCAACAGAAAAAAGCTTTCCAAATCTTTTTTGGCTAGCCAAGAGTGGCCAGCCTACCGATATTACGCCAAGAAAACATCGACCGCGACATCCAGAAAGTCACAGAAGAACCCAAAACAATATCTAAAGAACTACAGGCCTTGCTTGGCTCAGTTAAGGTCAGAGTTCATGAACAAAAAAAAGAGACTGGCATCAATGGGAGGGATCCAATGAGAAAACCACTGTTGACCAAAAAGCGGTCAAAGGCTTGTCTCTCATTCGCCAAAAAGACATCTTGATGATCCCAGAGACTTTTGGAAACATGACGAGACAAAAGTTGAACTTTTGGCAAGGTTTTAGTCCAGTTACAACAGGATTTCATAAAAATAGCATCAAACCAACAGTCAACATGGTGGTGGTAGTGTGATAGCCTGGGACTGCTTAGCTGATTGGGGACAACTTGCTTTAATTGATGGAACCAAAAATTCTGCTCTCTGACAGAAAATCCTCAAGGAGATGATGCCCTGACTTTCAAGCTCACTTGAGTTATGCAGCAGAACAACAGTCTGAAACACACCGGCAAGTCCACCTCTTAATGGCTTAAAAAATAAATTAAAAAAATAAGTCCCATTAAAGGGTGACTGATTGAAGTGCAACCGCATGATCTTAAAAAGGTCGTTCATGCTAGAGAAACCTGTTAAAGTGTGACTGAATTAAAACAGTTCTGCAAAGAAGAGTGGGCCACAAGTCCTCCACAGTGATGTGGAAAACTCCCAGCCAGTTATCACACACTAGATTGCAATTGTTGGGGTCATGGGGCCAGGTAGGTTTGGATAGCTTTCCCCTTAACTTCAGGAAGGAGTGCTACTCAATGTGAAGTCTCACTAATTGTAGCCCTTACCTTTGGCTACAGCCGCACTACAGTGTGTTCATTTATTTAAGACACACCCACAGACAATTCAAAGCCCTGATCAGACACACTTAGATATGTAACTGTTATCCTCATATTTGTCAAAAGCCTCTTAGAAAAAAAGGCCTAATATTAGATATTAAGCCCTTAAGTGTACTAAAAGCCTAGTGGCACTATGTGCAGTGTCAGCGCAGGGTAAAATTTATTTGTGTTCAACTACGCTTTAAACCTGAGGCAAAGATGTCAGCAGTAGAAAATCTCACCCTGAGTAAACCGCCGTGCAATCCGCCATCCTCAGATGCTCTGAGTGTGTGTGTGTGTGTGTGTGTAGGCAAGTCATGAGGGGACGTTTGCATGTTTGCCTTTTCTTAAAACTCCAGAATAAACGTCTGCTCATGCCCATAGGTTATTTATGTGACTTTCATGAGAAGAAACGGCAGTTCGGGAGAGGAGTAAGAGAAGAATGAAGGATGCAATCAGAGGAAAGAAGAAAGAAACAAGCAAGGATGGAGAAAATAAGAGAAAAAAAGCCACGAAGAACAAAAGCAGAGGAAAGGACAGAGATTATGGAGGGAAATGAGTAGTCATTCAACTGAAAAAAAGATAGGGTCCTATGATGATGTCCTATTGAGGAAGAAAATGGATGTGGGGAAAACCTAGACGGGTGAGGCGAGCCCAGGTCTCGAAGGAACAGGTAGGCGAAGACAACACGAAAAGTCAATATTGGAGGAAAGATAGAGGAGAGAAAGAAGGAGACAGAGAGGAGCGGGTAACAGAGAGAGAGAGCCTCGAGAGCTTTGTCTGTTTTCTTGGCTGGAAAGATTTAATCAAGTTCACATCGTGCGGTGAACCACAAAGGCCCGCCACTTGTCTGAGGGGAGCCAGAGGGGAGCCAGAGAACAAGCTGAGCCTTCGCTGTTCAGACCGCTGTCGTTAGGGAGGAGGGAAAAAAAACGCAACCCAAAACAAAGCAGCACAAAGCACACACTTTCTCTCCCGCCCCTCCTGTGTTGATCTTTATCTACTTGTTACCAAAGAAAACTCTCAATCATGTTTAAAGCTGCGTGTCCCATCAGTCTCATTTTCAGCTTTATTTCACTTGATGAAAAACTCTTATCTATATTTATGGATTTAAAAACTTTCATGGTACAGTAGAAGCTCCCTTTGCACCTGATGATAAAGATCTTCTATTTAGCTGAAATCATCAACATTATTATGTTAACAGCTTTCATTTCCAGCTACAGGAAGCCCCTGTGAACTCACTGTATGTGTCTGCTTGACACCAAGCAGGAGACACATGATGTTAATGACTCTCTGTTGAACAAAGTGGAACCTTTTTACAGCTGAATAGCCAAATGGAGACCCATGTGTATCAAAAAGAAAAGCAAATATTGGGCTTGTTGTACGCTGGCAGGTGGGCAGAGCCAGTAATAGACCATTAAAATACTAACCATGGCTATTTCAATAACTAGTCGCTGAATAATGTCCCCCTTCAAGGTTTGATAAGATTGTGCTTGTATGCAAGAAAACAGTCAATGTTGTCTACAAAATGAAATAACGGGTTTTCAGAGTGGGTGTCAATAGAAGTTGAATGCACTCACCGGTCAGTTCATCAGGCACAGATGTTTAACCACTCGTTAACATTACTATCTAATCAGCCAATCATGTGGCAGCAAGTCAATGCATGTAAGCATGGAGATGTGGTCAGGTCGACCTACTTTAGTTCAAACTGAGCAGCATAAAGAAGGGATAAAAGTTTTGTTAAGTAACTTTAAATGTGTTATGGGGGTTCATGCAGGATGGGCTGGTCTGAGTATTTAAGAAACTGCAATTTAATGGGGTTTTTTTCCCCACACAGATATCTCTCTATTTACCAAAATTGGTCCCCAAAAAAAAAAGAAAAGAAAAAAGAAAAGAAAATATCCAGTCAGCAGCAGTTCTGTGGGTGAAAATGATGCGCCGATGCCAGAGGTAGGGAGAGAGGCATGCTTTTAACTGCTTTCAGCTGATAGGTAGGCCATGGTACCTAAAATAGGCACAATGAAGGTATACAGGAGCACCTCCCCATGTCAGATCACAGGGTTGCAGCAGCAGAAGTCCACACTAGATTCTGGTGTTCCTGGCAGACTTTCGGTCCCTTTGTACCAACTGAGCATTGCTGAAACGCCACAGTTTACCTAAGTATTACATGAGTATTACATGGTATATCCAATAAAATGGCTAGTGAGTGTATAAGTACAGCTTTTTTGCTTATTTTGCTTGACTTGAATGCAATGTCCGTCCATCCAACCATTTTCTTACGCTTATCCAGGGCCGGGTCGCGTGGGCAGCAGCCTAAGCAGAGAAGCTCAGACCTCCCTCTTCCCAGCCACCTCTTCCAGCTTGTCCAGGGGAACACCAAGGCGTTCCCAGGCCAGCCGAGAGACATAGTGTCCTAGGTCTGCCCCGGGGACTACTCCCGGTGGAACACCTCGCCCAGGAGTCATCCTTATCAGATGCCCGGACCACCTCTACTGGCTCCTTTCGATGTGGAGGAGCAGCAGCTCTGCTCTGAGCCCCTCCTGGATGGCTGTACTCCTCACCCTAACAGAGAGTCCAGCCATCCTTTGGATAAAGCCCATTTCCACCGCTTGTATCCACGAGCTCGTTCTTTCGGTCACTACCCACAGCTCGTGAGCATAGCTGAGGGTAGGGACGTAGATCAACCGGTAAATTGAGAGCTTCGCTTTTACACTCAGCTCTCTCTTCACCACGACAGACCGCATCGTATTGCTGTGCGATCCCACCATCCTCAGATGCATTGTATTGCTGGAAAATAATCCATAGCTTTAATCTACTGTACAGTAACACCAATGCCAATGAGATTAAATGCACATTCCCAAAAATAAAACCTTTAAATCTTTAAAAACAATAAAAAACTAAAGCATGTGAGCCGTGGAAGGTATAGCAGGGCCCAACTTTTTCTGCTTGACTTTTCTGTCTGATTAATTTGAGTACAAACCTAACTGACTGACTAATGAAATAATCACATGTTGCAGCTCTGACAAATACAGACAGAGCAGCTGTATGATGAAAACAAACACAGAAGTCCAGAGTTGATATTTTATCAAAATATCAAATGCCACAAATGCCAGTAGCAGGTGCTGCAGAGCATACTGTGGTACATTCAGTGAGAAGTAGCACAAACACATTTAAAAACACTGGAAGGCTGGTGGGTGTTGTGGCGTGTGTAAGCATAAAATCAAGGACAGCAAGGCAGAAGAAAAAGAAGGCTTATCAATTCAGCACGGTAGCAGCCACCTATGCCGCAGTCTCTGCAAACGCGTTCACTTCCAGCAGTGTCCATCTAGCCAAAAAGACTGAGGTAACCATGTCAACGAGATCCCTGCTGTCATCATCACGGCTAATAGCCTGCCTCGTTTGCCCATCGTCACCATCCCACAAGTCAAATTCACAGACAGACGAAAAACAAGAACATAAAAGAGGACATGTAGCTGTCAGCGCGGTGCACAAGATCAAAGCAGTAATACACACAAAAGAGCTGGATGTTGTGTGCAGCACACCCAATAATAAACTGCAAAGTAAAAAAAACAACAACTGAAAAGCACTGCAAGCAGACCGAACAATCAATGTCAGCCTGATGCTGAATATTCCTCATTTTCCCCCATTTTGAACACTATAAACGAACACACACTTTTTTATGAAAGCAATATATTTCCACGTCAATCACATCTGCCACTCTGCTCCTGCTGTGGCTGCAGGTTATTCCTGTCTGAGCCGCACTGAGTTAGAAACTATTTATTGGCCTCAGCAATCATATTCCCTGACCACCCCTGTCTCGCCCAGCTATTGCATGTGTGTGCGTGCGCATGTATGTGTGTGTGTGTGTGCTTGAGTGTGACAGTGAGAGAGGTTGTGGAAGTGACCCAGCAGTCATTTCTCTCACTGCCAAAGGGTTTTTAACACCAGAGAGTTCTCCACTCCAGGTGCTGCTTATGACTGACAGGATAATTTGGAGGTGTTGAAAACACACACACACACACACACACACACACGCATGCACGCATTTGCAACACACAGGCTATAAAAGCAGCAAAGAGTTGATTTTTATGCTGGCAAAGTAGCACGCTACATTATTTTTAGACATAAGTCACAGTTTTTATTAAGTTACAGGCTTGAAAATTGAAGAGGATTTAGTTCCTCTTGTTTTTAAGTAAATCCTTCTGTCAAATAGTGTGATTTGGAATCAGGTAACACTTTATATTACAGTTAGGGCTGGGTAATAAAACAATAAAGATAATTATTGCAAAATAACTTTTTCTCGATGGAAATAGCACACAAGATTTGTGTCCCAGTCAAGGTTATTATCGTTAACGAAAACTAACGAAATAACGAAAACTAGAAGTGAAAAAACATTTTCGTTAACGGAAATAAAAATAAAAACAAAAAAGGAAAACTAACTAAAACTGGAATGAGTGTTCACAAAACTAACTAAAATTAACTGAATTTATAGCAAAAATGTGTTTAGTTTTCATTGATGTGTGCGTGTCATACAATAGTCAAGGGTGAAAATGAAGTTTAGTTTCCAGATTTTTTTCTTGCTGTGTCTCATTATGCCAGCAGGTGGCAAGTATGTTAGTCGAGTCGTCTGTGTTGCTGCTCCATCCACACGAAGAATCATGTCAGGAAAAGTCGGAAGAAAGCGCCAGAGTCCAATTTGGGATTACTTTGAATATAATTGTGTTTTGGATAAAGCAAGTGTGTTGTAGTGGAAACAGACAAATTATGAGGGACATTTCTAAAGGGAAAAAAATCCCACAAACCTTAAAGTGCACTTGAAAAGCTCACACAAGAAGGCTAACCTAGCTTACCTTGAGAAGGTAAGGGAGCACACTCAACCCTCATCCCCAGAAAACAGAAGCTAACCCCAGGCAAGGCAGCGTGATGCATCCGAGACAACAGGACGGGGATATCTACACAACTGTGTGAGTCAATTACCTTCAAAAAGTTTATCAATTCACTTGAACCAAAATTACGAACACCCGGTGCTGCAAGAGTTAATAGTGTCATTGGGGCCAAGATATACATTTTATAGTTGCCTGGTATCAATGGTTGTTCATCTGCCTTTATTTATTTATTTATTTATTTAAAGAACCCATAGGTGGGAATGTGAGTTGTCTGTCTCTGCATGTTAGCCCTGCAACAGACAGGCGACCTGTCCAGGGTGCAGGGTATGGTAGCTGGAATAGCAACATACTGGGATTTTGTTACACTTAATTATTGCAAACACAACTAAAACTATAACTGAAACTAATCAAAACTAAACTGAAACTAAGGATTTTCAAAAAAATAAAAACTAAACTAAACTAGTAAACAATTGGTAAAAACTAATTAAAACTGATATAAAATTGAAAATCTGAAGTCAAAACTAAATAAAAATAAAAACTAATGAAAATTGCAAAACTATTAAAACCCTGGTCCCAGTTCAAGGATTGCATCCTTCAAAGGCGGATTACATCAAAGCGTGGCGTAGAAGGCAAGATTCATTGCGCCCCAGTGGCAGTGGATAATTTTCTTTTTCAAAACTTTTCAAAATTTATTAAAAAAGAAAAAAAAAGATGGGAAACAGCACAAGGAAAGCAGCTGAGAAATAAACTTTTAAAAGTAAGTAATGGGTTTCATACCACTCAGTTATCTAACAGTACAAATAACAAAATAATGAGGAATCTTAAACCTGTGGAGCATGAATCATTAAATACTTGACAGAAAATTCAAATTTTTTTTTACCTGCGAAGTGAAAAAAATTAAGTTTTAATTGTTTAAATTTGATTATTAATATGTTTTTGCTATATCTGGCTTTTAAAGGTGTTTCGGGGGTTGGAGAGTCACACTGATGATGTAGAAACTCACAGAAACCCATTTATCAAATATAAAACATTCTGCATTACCACTTATACCACCAATACTGAGTACCAATAACATATCCTAATATGCAGCTTTCACTTTTACCAGAACAAGCCGTTTGTAACATTACGATTTTACCACATTGTAGTTTAAATTTATTGGGATTTTTTAAATTTGTTTTCCCCATTTTCTCCCCCAAAATAGAACACCTTCAAGGAGGATTTCCAAATTTTCTCCGGTAAAGGCCTTGGTCTGCGAGTTATCCATCCTGGCTTCTTAAGAGTGAAACTTGTAATGCTCCAGAAACATGCTAGAGCATTACCCAAGCCTACTTGTTTCTTCAACTGTATGATGTTGCTGTCAGCTTGGGTTTGCCACATTTATTCAGCTTCTGATGTTTCTCACTGTATCGGGTTGGTTAGCCATCAGCTTTGTTGTTTTTTTTACGTCTGGAACTTTTAAGTCCCACAGGATGTTCGCTTTGCTGTCCTTAAATAGTTTGTCGTGTCCCATTGGGACATGGAGACTTTCAACCCAAATTCCACACAGATGTTCTTCTACACTGTCCTAACCTCTTGGTTATGCTTCACTCATATACATCATCTATCTGCTGAGGATACGTCTTGAAGAGTTTGATCTTCCACAGCCTCTAGAAACTGCCGGTAACCTTGCCAAACTTGATAACTGGTAGGCCTGTGTGACTGAGGTCTAATGGGAAAATTATGGTTCAACAGTGGAAGTACGCGGGGAGTCATGAGCAGCTTCGGACTGCCCATTGTTGTCAAATGGGGGCAGTGTCAAAAAAATGATACAACACGATGATACGTCACTAGGTAACTGTTGCTTGTGCTATTGTTGATCCATCAGCTAGCCACAAAGACCTGAAGTGAAAACAAGCAATGAAAAGCAGTCACTGCAGCCACTGTCTGTATTTTTCATGCTGTATTTTTTTATCTTTGATGTCTTGTTTTTCTTGCTTTTCCCATTCCCCGTGAGCTCTGTTACTGCTTCCATTCCTGTTCCGACCAACTTGTCCACTAATTAGCATTTGACCAACACACAGAGCATCATTTATGTCAAGCACCTCTCCATAGGCTCCGTGTGGGCAAATACCTCTGTAAACAGACATAACCGTGGTAGCATAAATTAAGCATGAGGTGCTCCAACGAAACTTCCCAACACTACAGCAATGGTGTATATCTAATTGAACTTCCCCGACATCTAGGAAAATGCTGTAACATTTTCATGTGGTAGATTAAAGTTAAAAATTGAATATGAATACATCCAACATAACTCTGAGACTGAGTACTTTTGTGCAATCAAGTGATTTACAGACAATAATTTAAACCAACCTGTGACGTGTAGCCTGTCTACGCTGACCTCTATCTTGAGGAACAGGCGACCCCGGCGCTCAGTGTGGTCCGTCCCACACAGGCTCGGCACATTGACCACACACTGTTTGTGCACGTTCATGTCGCAGGCTTGAAAGAGACAGGAAACAGAGACAAACATACAGAGGGTTGACTTCATCTGGAAAGGACTTTGTGTTTGGCCCTTTTTTTTTTGACTTATGCGTGCAGTCATGCAACAATTCATGCTATTGCTAAATGCTAATTTAACACTTGCTGAATTTGAGGTTGAATACTTATATAACAGAAATGTTTAAGGTAAGAGGAGTTACTGTATTTGCATATACTAAAGAAGATGCTGATGTAAAGAACATCTTCTGCCCCTGATGAAAATATACAAAAAAAATACGTTTTCGAGAAGGAGAACCACAACGCAGGAAGATATACAGAATTACTCCAGTTAGCAAAAGATCAAGATTATTTAATAACTGTAAGTTAAACTTTATCCTAAGCTTTGCTGTGCTTACATAGATGCTGGCAAGAAAGTAAGTTGTATCACTTTCAGACACATACTGACAAAGATAAAGCCCTTAGCTACTCTACTAATGCAAAGGGGATGCCTGTGAAGCAGTGCAGCTCTTTCAGATAAAACAGTTAAACAAGGCTCAAGTTTGGACACCTTTTGTAAGCTCTGTAAGTCAGAATATTTCCACTGAAATATTAATTAGTTTCTCTATGAGTATTGAAGCATGTTGTGTTTAGGCATCACAGTGACAGAGCCCCTCAAAGAGCTGTATGCTGTGCTAACATGACAAAACATTTATTGCAGAGAGTAATCAGAAATGTCTGTTTCAAGTGGTTAAAAGCAGTGGTTAAAAGCAGTAATTAAAAGCACCGCTTGCTTTCTCAAATGTGCTGTCTAGTACTTTAACATCAATAAGTAATCACCATGTGGATGTGCTATAATCCCTGTGAGCAGATGAGATCACCGTTCAGCGGACTAGCAGTGGGTTGGATGTTGTAGGAAATGTGCTGAATCATGTTACAACATGAGCAAAGGCTGCTGGACTCTAATAATTAAAGATGCTCTTTGTCACGAATCAAAAAGGCAGACGAGAAATGTGTTTTTAATTATTAAATTATCGCCCTGGGATGAGCTAGAGTGCCACCTGACTTTCTTACAGCCTTTCTTCCCCTCTATATACTGCACTTTGTCCTCCCCTCTCTAACCCTCCATCCGTCTCTCCTGCTCTCTTCCCTTCCTTCCTCTTCTTGGCAGGCTTGTCAGGCTGACATGCCGAGAGGAGACAAGGAGAGACGAGAGATGGGGAAGCAGCTCGTAATAGCGATGGCCTCCCCACATCAATTTGTTCTGGTGTGCTCCCATTACCATCTGTGATGAGGCCACCACCAGAGACCCACAGATGGATGGACAGAACAAGAGGAAGGGAGAATGAGGCACGGTGATGGATGAAGAGGCTTTGGAAACGGGGGGGGGGGACAGGAAATGTACAGTGAAGGATATGAAAGTGGGAGAATCTAAAGAGTAATTTGTTGTTGGAGAAGGAAAAAGAGGTGTGGAAGTAAGTGATCAGGGGAAAATACCGGGGACAGCGGAGGGGAAGGGAAGGGAAGAAGGAAGTGGGAGGGAAAAGGAGACTTTAAATGAGGGAAATATGGTGCCGGATTGGGGTCATACATGCAAAGAAAAGGAAGAAGACTTGAAGGAGGAGCGTGGGTGGAAAGAATGGGAGCACACAGAAGACTCAGCAGGGCAGGATAGTGAATTGTGCCTGGGCTGCAGATGTATAGTACAGTACCAGCCTATTCCCATCTGTTCTCATTAGGTGCGGCTCTAGGACGTAAACCGGCACAGCGTGTTTGACACGGCCGCGCTCTGCACGCTCACATGCACACATGTGAACAAGGTGATACTCACTGTCACATTTCATCCCTTGGTGGATGAGCCCATACAGCAGCGAGCCACAGTGGTCACAGAAGGTTGGACTGCCGTATGTGTGAATCTTGAACTTGTGCTTGCTTCTGGGGTCCTGGGCAACAAAGACGGAAAACAGTAAGATGATTACAGCGAGTCACACCTCATTTCTTTTTATTTTGACTTTCTTTTTCAAAGCGGTCTTGAGTAATAGTTTTTGAAAGTTTAAAATTTTACTTTGGACATTGGCTGCTTTTTCACTTATTTCCAGTTCAGTCCTTGACCACGACCATTTTCAGAGTATTTTTGTATTTGTTAATCCATTTAACACTGACCCATGAATCATTCAAACATAAAAAAGAAACAAGAACAAATCCAGCAAAGAGCTGCCACAGGACCTGAGGGGTGAGTCCACAGCCATCTGTAAAACACAGTGTAGGCTTTGTAATGGTTTGATCCCAAACACACTACCAATGTAGTAAAAAGCATACGTGGATAGAAAAACACATCAGTCATATCAGTCGTGGATTGGTCTCTCCAGATGCTGGATCTCAACATTACTGATGCAGTGTGGGATCATCTTAACAGAGAAAAGAACAAAAGGCAGCCGACCCCCAAGAAGAGCTTTGAATGGCCTTAAGGAAGCCTGGAAAACTATTCCTGAAGACAACTTAAGGAAATGACAAGAACGCTGACTAGAAAGTCAGGCTATGTTAAAGAATAAAAGGTGGTCGTATCAAATATCGACTTTCAAGCTTGTTAGAATTGTATAAAATCTTTTTTTGCTTTTATGCATTTCACTGTATGCTTGCCAGTGTTTCAATAAATCACTGCACATAGTTCCCCATTTTCCTACCGAATTAAAAAGAAATCAGTGGTAGCTCAAGACTTTGCCACAGTACTGTATGTAACTGATGCTAGGATAGATACAATGTTCACCAGCTTCCTCAACAGTATTGAATACATTCTACACAATTTTTAAGCTTGGAGTTTCTGATCAACTATGACAGCGGCGCTCAGCCTCCAGGCCACGTACCGGTCCGTGAGTCGTTTGGTACCGGGCCGCGAAAGTTGAGGCTTGGGTGTGAAATGTACGGTTTTCATGGTTTTTATTGCTAACTCTGTTTCCCTGGGTCTTTTCCTGTGTTGTAGTTGTGTGTCTTATTTTGAAAGAAATATTTACACGTTACCATAGCGACCAGAGAGCATTAAGGGGCAGAAAGGAGGATGTTACTCTCAATGTTGTTGGCGCATTTCAGGAGGACACTGCTAATAAAGTTACACAATTACACAGTGAATTCGCATTTATTATCATATTTACTAAATACCACAGATTTTGACTTGGTTGTATCATTTTATTTTGTTGTATTTGTCTGCGACACCTTAAAGGTCGGTCTGTGAAAATATTGTCTGACATTAAACCGGTCCGTGGTGCAAAAAAAGGTTGGGACCGCTGAACTATGACACAAGAATCTTTGAAAAACATGGATTGCAGCTTAAAAATTTCTTTGCAACATGTTAAATCAACATTTGTTCCAATGTGTTCACCAGGTTAGCTAATTTCCACAGTCACCACAAAATAAACATAGCTATAATTAAAGGCCTGCAAATGAGGGTGGATAAACCCCCACCAGCATTGCCTCCATCATTCTGAAATGTGTCAGAGTGGCTGGATGTGTAATTATCCAGGCCACTGACTGAGTAAGTGGGCCTGCATCACTGAAAAATGCCCTTTTCTCCACAAACACGCTAAATCAGATAAACAAGAAAATGACAGAAGAAGAGCGCGAGAGAGATGACAGCAGAGGGAGGGCGGAGGAAAGCCTGTGTGTGAAAGAGGAGGGAGCCGTTAGGGTGTGATTGGCAGGGGAATGACTCAGTGGCGTGAGGGTTCCTGAAAAGTCTAATTAACATGTTCTTCTTTTAGTAAGCATGCCTATTTTTACCCCTTTCCTCCAGCCTTTCTTCGAGGCTTTTCTTGTGAGGAAAAAAAAAGACGTAAAAAAAGATGGCGTTGTGGTCAAGCCCCTTGTGTCCCGACTGTCTTTTCTCTCGGGTATTCTGCAGACCATTTTTACCTGCTTATTGCTGCAGGAACACTCCTTCCTCTCTATTATTCAATTGTTGGAACAGTGAATTTATCCTAAAAGAGACTTGCTGAGAGAACTGCAGACACCAGGGACCCAAACAGCAACTGAAGTGAGCTTACATCTCTCTGCTCTCTGTTCCTGTGCCTTTCTTTGTCTTTATCCAGCTTTTTCCTCACTCCTTTTCCCAGCAATTCATGGACAATGAGCCCAGGAAGTTCCTTGCTTTTTCTGAAGCTTTAAAGGATTTTATAGGTTTTCTCTCTTTAACTCTATGTCACTGTCTCTTTGCTTTTGCTCCCACTCTTCTCAGGAGCTAGGGCTGTAATAAAATTGTATTTTTTTCTCATGCACTTGCAGCCTGAGTCTTTAACTCAGGATTGCAGGAAGAGGCAGGGCGTGAAAACATAATGTGTTTAGTAACCTTGGATTGCGAACAATGTACTGATGAAGGCGCACAGATAAGTGCACATCATAACCAAAATCTAATACCTGCACAGGCTCAATATTTCTCTCTCCCTCTCTTTCTGGCTCTCTTTTGAACTGCCTGGCAATCTCTAATAAGCAAGATGATGATATAAGACATCATAACACCATCAGTATCTCAAAATCACCACATACTTGCCCCAAAACCTCTCTTAAAGTTAGAATAGAATAAATTAAGCGTACGTAGCATAACCGGCCTGGAGTTCCTGCTCAAAACCAATTTGCAACCAACCTCCACAACTACTCCCCCTTCGCCCAATCGCTTGTCTGCTCTCTTTTGTTTTGGGGTCCCTTGCTACTGCTGGGAAAGGATGGGGTGTTCCCAGAACAGAGCCACATTACCAAATGTGGATAGGCAGATAGAGCCAAATATCAATAGAATCTATATCAATGCTGGTATCGGTATTGGATCGATAGTAGCCCAACGGGATCAATACTTCTTCTGTC
Source organism: Neolamprologus multifasciatus (assembly GCF_963576455.1). Lineage (NCBI taxonomy): Eukaryota > Metazoa > Chordata > Actinopteri > Cichliformes > Cichlidae > Neolamprologus > Neolamprologus multifasciatus. The sequence continues at coordinate 15,705,978 of NC_140442.1, forward strand.
CCCTAAAATCTGTTTGTAGTCCACAGAATTGTGTTGATTTTTTTTTCCAGACATGCAATATGAAAAAAGGTCTAAACATTTTTGTGTTGACTGCCACATCCATTTTATTTATAGCTATAGCACATTTAAACAATAGAAGTTGACCCAGAGTCCTTTCCAGACTCAGGGTCTTTGGGGAGCTTTAATTGACATTCAGGCTCTTGAAAAAACCCAGTTTCAAAATAAACAAAAAGCTGAAAGGTGTTTTTTGTTATGTTTAGTAATTATTGCAAATGTATAAATGTAAAATGGATTAATCAGAGTGGTTTAGAGGTCATTAAAATACAATTAGAATTTGTAAATTGATGATTATTCTCATAAATCAGTATCAGTATTGGTTATCAGCGATACTAGCCCCTGATATCGGATCAATACCAACATTAGCAGTATCCACAGCACCACCAGATCCCAAAATGTTGATTCTGTTCATCTGGAAGTAGTGTTTTCAGTAGGAAAAATGGTGCATCACTCATCCAAGTGACTTCTTCAGTCTCAGCTGACTGCAGGTTTCCCCAATCTGTTTATAAGATTGGGGAAAATGCTGAAAACGCTACGTCGCTACGTCCAGATGAACAGAATCAACTTTTGGGGATTTACTTACCTGGATGATTGAGCATGCATCAAAAAGCACCACCAAATGTTCATTACAGAAGATGGAAGTGCAGATAAAACCTTCTTTTGGCGAAAGTGACTAATTTGTATTTTTTTTTACAACTAGTATAAACCAATGCAAATCAGGCAATTGCACATTACACACTGTTTGAGATGATCATGAATCATAGAACATGGCTAACACCATTAGCAGGGTCTCTCTTGTACAGATGTTTCAGATCTACAAAAAGAAGGAAAAAGAACAACAAGTTGTTTCTTTCTTTGTTGTGATTAGGTTTTAAAAATACTAATATGCATAATATTTAAATGTACAAACACTTGAAGAGGCAGCACACTTGGCAGCTTTTGATTGTGGCCCACGCTGCCACATTTAAAAAATAAAAAAAATCCACAGTTTGGTTGAGTGAACACACAGTTATGGATGTTTTTCATTTTTTCCACCAGAGTCAGAGGGCCCGTGTTGCTTGATGTGAGTATGAGGCACAAAGCCTTGATATCCCAGGGAAACCTTTGCCGTTAGCACTGCATGGCTTTTTCGACTGGCCCGTTCAGCCTTGGGATCCCTATTCACCAGCTGGACCATTGTTTCCACATCACCTTTGAATCGAGCTGCTTTTTTCCGTCTCTCATGGTCTGTCAACTCGGAGGCTGCTAAACAAATCACATGTAGTGGTAAAAGTCACCAGCAGCAAACGCTGTGGTGGCTCTGATCTCATCTGTGTTAGTCTATAACACTATTTTTAAAGTTAAACTATTTCTCTGGCTTCATCCGGACCGTTTTTCTTTGTTTACTCTCCCAAATTCTCTATTAGTGTCATTTTATATCCAGTATAAATTCTGAAAATTAAATATTGCCTAAATATTACCTAATGAAACCGGCACGTTCTAATCTTTTCCATCTGGTGATGCAAATAATGAATTAAAACAATCCTGAGCTGTTTCTTTACACAGAGGTTTTTGGCCCTCTGGGCCTTTTAAAAGTGTCAAGTCATTCATCGATGGGTGCTGAGAGAAACACTGAAAGATATTCGTACTTGCTTTGTTCGCTTAGAAGCAAACATGCACATCAACATCGACCGGAGCTTTCAATAGTGGCATTCTACAGGTGACTTGTTTGTCTGCTACTCAGTTTTCATTGTTGTTGAAGCCGCTATGAAAAACATGATTCACAGTTCATCAAGAGACAGTCAAAAAAGTAAGGAGGTTAGTCACAGAGCCCAGGCACTGGAAAATAAAATTCACAAAACCGCGCTTGCATAATGTACAAAATAAAAACATCTGAAAGTATCAAACCTATTTGACAGGTCATCCTTTTAGCCTCAAACACCCTCTCAGTTATTTGAATACAGGACTGTGCTGAGGAAAGGTGTTATCAGATGAACCTCTATATACTAACAAACAGAGCTGTGGACTTAAAAATGGGAGGTTTGGCTGTGGTGAGTCAAGATGCTTCTGCTGCTGCTGAGTTTCTCAGAGCGTAACAGGTAATAGTAACAATAACTAACAATAACAATAATCTATCTATCTTTCTATCTACATATCTACACACACACGTAAGGTGGAACAGTGGTTGCCTCACAGCAGGAGGATTTGGGTTGCGAATCCACCGGGTGGCTGAGGCCTCTCTGTGTGAAGTCTACACGTTCTCCCCGTGCTTGTGTGGGTTCTCTCCGGGTACTCCAGCTTCCTCCCACAGTCCAAATGCATGTTAGGCTGATTGGTGATTTCAAACTGCCTTGGGATAGACTGGCAACCTGTCCAGGGTGTACCCCACCCCTTGTGTTTGGACATCTGGACTCGCAACCCCGTGACCTTGAACTGGATAAGTGGTTAAGAGGATGGATGGATGGCAAAAAACACTTTTCCAGTTCGGGATGTTTTGGGTAATCATATCCGATACTTTATTCTGCAGAACTGCTCAGATTCGATTGTTTACAACACTCCCGGCACTGTCTGCAGCACATGTGGCAGCAGAGGATGACAGTAGTGTCTCTTCAGTGTAAGCTGCTAACCAATTTATGAAATACAGTGCTGGAAAGTTATTAAACAATGACCTCATCATTTGCCCTGTCCAAAATAACTCTAGTTGTATGTATATAAACATGCATACATGTGTGACTGTAACTAATTTTGTGGAGCATAAAGCAATCCATCCATCCATCTTCTTCTCTTTATGCAATTTGGGGGTCACTGAGGTGCTGTAGCCGACCCCAGCGGTCATGGGCTGAGAGGCTGGTTGCCAGACTATTGCAGTGCTAATACAGACAAATGTAGGAAGCGAGGAAGAAACTCGCTTTTCGGGGCTTTGAAGCCGACTGCTGTTTGCTTGCAGACATTCTAGACTACGGTTGCCTGGGTAACCCTCTAATGTATTTACTTCCATTAAATATGTCAATCAACAGTATCCCACGCTCTGCCTGGAAGTTGAGAAAAGTTAGTCTCACTCATCTTGACCCACGTTGCCAGGTCACTCACTTTCTGCGGCCTCAGCAGAATTCAATTCTCCTTCAGAGTGAATGCAGCCTAACAAGTCTGTGTTTGAACTGTGGAAGGAAGCTAGAGCACCCAGAGAGAACCCAAGCAGACCCAAGGAGAACACGCGAAACTCCACATAGGAAGGCCCCAACCAGCTGACAGATCCAAGCCTAGGATCTTCTTACTATAAAGCAACAGTGCTAAACACAGCAGCACTGTGCTGCCCAATCCTCAGCTGTCAAAAAACATGGCAAGGCTAAAAAAGGGTGGTGCTGCCAGATGGAACAAAGAAAGTCAGTCCGATGCAGCTCAGTCCCAGATGGCTGCAGCGTGTAGTCAGCCATGAATCTCTGCCAGGAATCGTATGACTTTCATGTTGCCTAATCTGACACAGAGATATCAACAGGCAACTTTTTTTAAAGTGTTTATATAATTTAAAGTTAAAAGTACTTCCATGGGAAATTTGTCAGGAGAATTGGGACCAACAGCAAAAGGTTCTTTAAGGTTCACCTGGCCCAGGTTAACAGAGAGACACTTTGTGGAGGTTAAGGAAGTTCACCAGACAGGAGGTGTGACCTCAGCCTACTCCATTATCCTGTCAGGTCTGATCTCAGCGCTCCGCTGCAGTCACAGGTCTCTTACTGGGAAAAGTAGCACGAACCTCCTCGAAGCAAAACTTCGGAACTGAACGTCAGAGCTTCACTTTAACACGAACAGACTGAAATGGTTTAATGATTTAAGTCAGCAAAGCTCCATCAGGGACTGTTTTTCTGTTCATCGTTTTAGTATTTATTTATTTATTTTCTTTATTTGTATTTATGCGCTCCACAATCACACACTAGATAACAGCAAAATGGTCCCCAGACATCACTGGGGGGAATTAAATCCCTCAAAAACACCAACAGAGAAAAACAATGAAACTACAATTAAATTAAAAGACCAGAATCATACTGTGTTTATGCAAGACTGTACATGCTCGTGTGAGTGCCTGTGTGCGTGTTGGAAAAAGGCACCTGGGGTAACAAAGTGAACAACTGTACAGTTGCTATGGTGATAACGGGCTGGAGAAAATGCAGTGATAGATTGAAAGCAGGCAGAAAAAAAAACTAAGAGAAAGAGAGAAGGAGGTTTAATAAAATTAAGCATGTGCAGTGCAACTATGAAGAGAGTCTGGTTAGAAGTAAAGGAACAAGAAGAAGAAAAGAAAGAGTGTCAATCACATAGCCAGATACACGTGATGAAATGCTCCCTTTTCTTCCAAGCTCACGGTCAGGTGAAAGAAAGGACTGCGCAAGGTTGCTTTTAGCTGAGAGAATCATCAGTTATTCTCTGCCGGTAGAGTGGAACCCAAAACAACCAGTGTTGTCAGGCTCGCCCAAACAAACACTGCCCAGAGCTTCGGCTGAACAGGCGCTAGTCTGACCCGCGATGGTGATGGGCACACACTGCTTATTGCACTCTGTGACTGCATTAAAATGAGTGTGCCTAAGTGTTTGTGCGCGCATCTGTCTGTTAGAGTGTGTATGATGGCACGAGCACCAGAAAGGAGAGAAACCAGCGCAAAAGAAGAATGAATAGAAATAGAAATAATAGAAGAAAAAAAAGATAGATGTCTACCAATGTGGAGACAAAGAGAGACAAATGGACAAAAAAGGAGAACGATGGCAGAGATAAAGTTGAGCGGCGTTTGTGTGCAAGTGTGTTTGTGGGTGGGCGGGTTTGTTGCATCAAAGTAGTACCAAATCTCTAGGCCAAGAGTTGAGACTTTCCACATTCAAGCCACCGTGGGCTTCAGTGAACTGGCTGGCGTACACAATGCCCAGACAAACTCTGTAAATTACACAGCGCATTTACACAGAGGGACGAGCCGCAGTGACAGTCAAAGGGAATCAAAGGCACAAGAAGACATTTTAAGCTGGGATTAAAAGGTACGGAAGCCCAGAGAGGCAAGGGATGAAAAACTTTTGCAGGAATTATCTTTTATAATGTATTTAGTGTAATTTATTTTGTCTCTGTTATATGTGTTCACTATTTGTTTGTGTTTCTAGTATTTCCTGCGGTTCTCCTGTCTCTGACTTCATGTCTCAGTGTTACTTTAAAGATTAGTTTTCTCTTGTGTCTTGTTTTGATTTCACTTGCTGCTTTTGTTCCTTTGCCTCTGCTGTGATTGTCTGCCAGAGGCGATTTATACTTCTGTGTTAAAGCTACATGCACAAACCCCTCTGAAACCCTGCACTGTAACCTCACAGCCACCTCCCTGGAAATGTAACCACTCGTCACATCAGTGCAGCCCACCGTTGTGCCTGGCCTGTTTAGGACAGTCAATTCGTTCATTTCCTGCCACTTTTTTCTTTTCTGTGTTAAATCTGCACAGTAGGTATGTTGTAATTGCAAACCCCTCTGAAACCTTACATTATAACCCAACTTGGACCTCCAAGGAATTGCAAACATCGCGTCAATATAAAGACAAAAAGCGAGGACCCAAAGGGGGGAGAAAAAATCCCAACATTTTACTTGTTTCTATCATGTCTGGCACCACTTTAAAAAAACACCAGGACACAACCACAAGGTAATTAACACATAGTGCACTAGCACAAGCATGAACGTCGGCCATTCATGTAATGAATAATAATGACAATGATGTGGGCCGCTTGCATAGCTCATGTGGCCAACGTCACGCTGGAAGATTCACCGCAAAAGTCTAAATCAAACATGAGTTTCACTGGAGGTCTCAGTCGCACAGATCAAGAAAACAGCTGGCAAGTGGTCGCTAGAAAGGGGGAAAAAAAGCATGTTCCAGCTGCAGAGAAGGTGCTGCATCAAGAACCCCACTTGGTACCTTCGGTTGCTTGCAGGTTGCTAGCGACTTTCTCAGGGAAAACTCGCCAACTACTCAATGAGTGTGATCCTAAATGTAAACAGACACCATTCGCATTCAAAGTAAAACCTGAGCCTTTTGAAATCTAAGTTACCACTTAACGTGTATACCCCTACTTGCCAAACGGTGGGGATAAACACCCTTCACTTTAGTGGTTGCCATGGAGTCGCCGACCAGTCTTTAGGCTTGTGTGACTGAAGCCTGAATTGCGTTCACCTGTCTCATGTTCCCACTCCAGGGTGTTATAATCCTGTCTTTCCCCTCGTCTTTGTCAGAGCATCATTGTTGAGTTTCCCCTCTTCCTGTTCCCCGTGCTCCTACACATACTCTAGAGTCATCAGAACTCTCCAGAATCATACCACATATTAAAACAAATGGAATAAAGATTTAGACTGAGAAATATATACTTCACCATGGGTTCTTTTAGGATTTCTAGTCATCATGAGTAAATTAAATTACAGTTCTAGTACTGCCATGTCAAATACGATCACCAAACCGTAACTTGTCTATCAGTTCACACTGACTCTATCCCTCTTTCTCATTCACCCATGCATAAAGCACGCACACACTTAGCTATACAGATACAAACCCTGACAGCCACTCGAGTCCTGGGGTGGGGTTTTGCTTCAAGCAATCAATCGTATTGCAGGGACTAATCTGTCATCACTGATAAAAACAATAATGAAGCTGTGACTCAGTACGAAAGAAAAAGAAGACAGAGGACAGAGGGCGGCAGAGCTGACACGAGATATATCAACAGCAGAAAAACTACTTGAGACGAGCACAATAAGACTTAGAGAGAAGGAGGGCAGGCGATAAAAGGGGGGAAAAACCCAAAACTTGTCAAAAGTCACTGAAAACCAGAAAGCGCTGCTGATTTAAAAACAGCATAATGAGTTGCTCTTTATCATGTCGCCACTTTTATTATCTCCCAGCTAACGTTTCACCCATCAAAGAAGACTCACAGTGACAACTGTGCATGCATTTGCTGTCTCCGGGTTCATCTGTGTCTTCAAATCATGCTTGTAAAGGCACCTCTATCTATCACTGATTTAATTAGAGGTATCCCATCTCTCTCTCTCTCCACCTGCAGCTCCTGAGTGTTTACTGGACCATTGTTATCAGACTATCCCTCTGTAAGCCGCATTACGTTAAAGACCGATTTACAGCCAGGCAATCCAAAGTGGAAATTTTTAAACAGATACTGGAGGATATTTGTATTTTAAAAAATGTTAGCCCCGAGGTTGCTTCATGGAGACTTTATTTTGCAGTATTTTGCCATTTCTGAGCTCCCTGATGTTATATGAAGTGATGGAGTGTAAGGGTGTTTTCACCCCATGGCCTGCCTGTTCCAGCGGCAGCATAATACACGTCTCGTCAATGCGTCGTTTGTTGCGTGCCTCCTCTGATTACATGCCTTTCTGGTCTTTTTAGAGAATCAAACATCAAAAAGCATTAGTATATCATGGTTCTCACACACATGAAAGGATGCACTGCACACAGATACACACAGGGAGTGTGCGAACAAGCTCATTAGTGAGGAATGGCACAGAGAGCAATGAGAGCAACTTTCCAGTGATTCTTTAATATGAATTGTGCAGTTGGATATCTAGCTGAAGCCATGAGAAGACTTATTAGTCTTGAGCGTCTCATATGGCTTATGGTGCACACCAGTGAAATTACTAGAACAGTCATATAAACATAATCCGTTAAAAAAAGATGTTGTTTCAAAAGTGAAATTACAAATTCTGAAGAAAACTGTTGGTTTGTATTAGGCTATTTATACATCAGGTTTTCTTCTTTATTACTATTTCGGTATCATTTTCTTGTTGTAGATGATTGATGTGGTGATAAGAGTTTAAAATAACAGCCTGATTAACAGACCAACAACCTGGCAATTACCAGTCTTCCCCCATACTTCCGGGTCTACTTTTATAGCATTATTATACACCCAGCCTCCAGTTAATTACATGCACCTACCTAAGGTGATATAATCTGAAAGAGCATCGCTGCAATAAAATGCTTTTATAAAAAGGTATAATGTAGAAATTAAGCACCTCTAAAACAGATTTAAACTTTGATTGCTGTTCCTGATTAAGGAACTCTTAATCTGTTTTCAAATAAAAGCCTAAATAAAAAGGAGAGGAGAAGAAAAAGCAGATTACAGAGATTATGTTGTGTGGAAGTGTTGTCATTTCTGCAGTTATCCACAGTGATCACATAGTTAACCACACCCTGATGACTACAATCCTACAGTAATGTTGAGGTCTGGGCTCTGAGGAGGCCAATCCATGACTGATAGTGTTGTAGTGTGCTGCACTTTTTATCCAGGTATGCCTTTACTGCATTGGGAGCATGCTTGAGATCACTGACATGCTGAGAAATGAAGCTGTTGCCAATCAGATGCATTCCAGATAGTTCTGCATAGTGATAATTAGGGCTGCCACGATTAGTCGACTAGTCACGATTAAGTCGACTATCAAAATCGTCGACGACTGATTTAATAGTCAACGCATCGTTTGAAGCTTTGTAAGATCACAAAAGACGCAGGAATAAGTAGTAGAATTTAATAGTGTAATAACAGACTGAAACAGAAGATGGCAGCACTGCATGTACAAGGATGCCAGCTGCCGTTAAACCCCGAAGAAGAAGTAGCTCTGTCCCAGAATTCATAGCGCAGCTCAGCTCAGTTTCCAACAATGGCGGCAGCTAGTTAGTTTTAATATTACTCTTATTATTCTTTCTGGGTCACAACATAAACGTTTAACATATTTTCAGGCGAGAATGTAACTGTGTAAACCTCAAATATCTGCTCAGTTTATCAAGACACCACATATTTTCAAAAGCGCTCCGACGTTTTCGGAGACGTCTGTTACCCACTAGCTCGATAGCTAGCCGGGGGCAAGGCACGCTAGAGCCCGTGAGAACACCGGACTCCCGGCAAATCGTTTTCAAACCCACCGCCGTCTTTCGATACTCAGGTTAAACATATATAAGTCACTTAGATAACTTAAAACTGTTATTATTTGGCTTTTTTTAGTATTTTATTTGTTCCTGAGTAAATCAGTTTGGCTGAGATTAAAGTTATAGTTTTTACACAGCTGAATAAACGTCAAGCAGACAACTGATTATCAGAAGTGTGAGATGGTGGATAATATACTCTGGTGTCCTGTTATATTTTAGATAGCAAGGAGTTTATTAAACTTCACCGAAACAATCTGCAAATTTCTGTGTTCTGTTAAACACTTAAAGCTGTAAGCTGATGATAGTTATATAAGAGCAGATGCATGCTGGTGCAATAAGCTTTTACGATCTGATTAGTCGACTAATCGCAAAAATAATCTGTGACTAGTCGACTATCAAAATAATTGTTTGTGGCAGCCCTAGTGCTACTGATAATTTTCTATATTCATAATTCCATAAATTCTGAGAAGATCCTCAACACCACTGACTGAAATGGAGTCCTAAACCATTACAGAGCCTCTGCAGTGTTTTACAGTTGTACCTCTCGTCTGACCTCTAAACACAACTTAAACCAAATATTTCAAATTCAATTCATCACTCCATAAGACCTTATCATTCCAGTTCTCCAGTGAATAGAAAATAAACTTTAGGAAACTAAACAGAAGAAAGAGGAAGAGAAATAACAAGTTAACATAAACCAGTGACACACTCCAGGGCCTCATGGAGTGAAATCTGGGGCATGGAGTCTAATAGACTAAGTTTCATCATCCGAGCGACATACAATGTGCTATCTTCCCCAATAAATCTGCAGCTGTGGTTTGGAAAGGACCCATCCTGCCCCCTGTGTACAGTCCCAGCAACACTCAAGCACATCTTGGTTGGTTGTAGGACTAGCCTTACTCAGCCTGATACACATGGAAACACAACCAGGTTCTCAGGTGTCTAGCCGAGAAAGTTGAGCGCAAAAGAAAATCCATTAATGCTCAAACTTTCACAAACCAAGAGGAGCGTCAGTTTTCATAAACATTTGTCCGGGAAGGAGACAAGCTGAGGTCAAGCCCCTCAAACCCAGACCTGGGCCCACTGAAGGTTGCCAAGGATTGGCAGATGCAAACAGACTTGGAACAGAGGCTAATTTTTCCCACAGAGATCGTAACAACAACTTTGCGACCAGACCTCGTCCTTTGGTCTAACTTCCAAAAACTTGCGTACATCACTGAGCTGACAGTAGCATGGGAGGAAGCAATTGAGGAAGCGTTTGAGTGTAAGAAACTGCGGTATGCCAACTTGGCAGCTGAGGCAGAGGACAGAGGCTGGAAGATCAAGGTGCGCCCGGTGGAAGTGGGGTGCAGGGGCTTTGTTGCCAGTACAACAGCAAAACTGCTTAGAGAGATTGGGATCAGAGGACAGGCGCAATGGCAGGCTATAAGAGAACTAGCTAACACTGCTGAGAGGACCAGTCACTGACTATGGTTAAAAAGGGCTGACATCACTTGGGCAGCTAAGGCAGTCAGATAACCGCGAGACAAAAGAAATATTCCGCTCTTCTCCCCTTTTCTGGGAGGCAGTGGGGAGGTAGAGCGTACAGCCCGATCCGGCGGGGAGGTGTGGGAAGCCAGATCGAGCGCCCCCCTTTCCGGCTCCCCTCTCTGCTCTCTCCTATCTTGTCCCTCTTGTCTTACTTCTCTCTATCACCTTTTCTATCCCTTTGAAGAAGTTAGGCTCCATAAATGCTAAAGAGGTAAGTATTATTTCTCAGTTGCAGTGAATAGAAAATAAACTGTAGGAAACTAAACAGAAGAAAGAAGAAGAGAAATAACAAGTTAACATAAACCAGTGACACACTCCAGGGCCTGATCGACCCTGGCAGGGCCTGATCGACCCTGGCAGGGCCTGATCGACCCTGGCAGGGCCTGATCGACCCTGGCAGGGCCTCCTTGGATGATGGTGTCTAGTGATAATGGTCGAAACACTTGATGAATCCAAGGTCCAGTACTGACGATGTGTCCCAAACTGGTAAAGTGTCTGGGCTGCCTTTCCTCATAACAGCCATCCCTCAAGACTATCTCCATTTAAAGCAATGCATTATCAGGGACTGTAACATCTAGTCCTTTTTACTGAATTCTGTAATTTGTTTGCCTTTTCTTCTTGTTTCCCTTTCTTAAGAATGGCTTCTTCACTGAGACCATTTCTGATGAAACTTCAGTAGTTTGATCAAATAGAGACCCAGATGCATCTCTCGGTTCCTGTGTCATGTTGTTGCTAGATTTTACTAGAGCTGTTCATCTGCTGTATTAGTTTTTTGGGTCTGCACATTACATTTTATATTCTTCACGGTTTTGTCCAGTTTTCTCAAATTGTCTTAAGGATGCACTGCACACCATGCTGAGACAGGGCTGTGCGATATGACCAAAATCTCATATCCCGATATAAGACATTTATCGTCCTGACAACGATATAAATCACAAAAATGTAACATTTTCTGTAAATTCTGTGAATCTCGGGCAGCTCGACTTGCATGAAGTGTTTTCAGCTGCGCGTCATGTACCTGGAGTCAAGTGTTTTAACCGATGCATGAAACTATACATTTTTAGACATAAGTTGTAACGGCCACCGTTTTCTTTCGAAGTTTGAGTCTAAGGTTTATTTTTTAGCACCTGACGTCTCTGTTTTTCGCTTCTCATCTGTAAACTTTCTGCATACTCTTTCACGTGATTCAGATTATTTGGAAAAGTCTCAACAGGATCTTGAGCTTTATTGTGAAAGGGTTACATGAAAAACAAACAAGCGGACGGCAGAGCCACGCGATGGTTTTACCATCATTGTTGCTAACGACAGCACGTAAAAACAGTTGCTTGTCCGTCCGTACAGTTGTTATATTAAATATAAGAGAAAGAGAGAACTTTAAGAAATTAATATAGCCACTACAGTGACCATCAAAACGATGAAAATATATTGCTGTAAACAGTTTATTTTACGAAACAAACGATAGCGTAATAGGAAACGATAGACGTTTTTATATATTGGATGACGATATATATATATATATATCTCGTTATATCAAACAGCCCTATGCTGAGATATGTAAAAGTTTTTGCTAATAGTTCTTTATCCTGTTGGTCCAAAAAATAATATTTTATACCTGTGTTGTCTTTGTCATTATCTGCACATTTATGCAGCTAATGTCCAAAGAAACACTTTGAAAGATGTTCGGAAATCCTTGGGAACTATTGCTCAAGACCATTTTTTTTAAAAAAGGGCTCCTTGGATACAAAGGACCTTTGAAAAACCTTTGCATAGTACTGTAAATGGGAGGATTAAAGCATCAAAAACAGCTTAGACTGGACTGTCCCACCTCAAGTTGGTAGAACAAGGCAGCCACTCATCTTGGGAACTAAATACAGCCGCTGTTCACAAGTGATCCTTCCAAATGTCTGCTCCCTATATATCTCCACTTGTTTTACCAAGGCATAATCCAGCCAATCTTACTGGACTTTTACTCCCACTATTTCTATCTATAACTTAGAAAATCATACCAGCATCACAAATGATGCCTCAGAAATATTCACAGGAAATTTATCACGAACAACAGAGCCATCACACGCTCGTTACACTCATAATCGTAGAACTATTGATCGTGTCCTCAAACCACGCTTCACATCACTGCCTGGTTGGAGATGAACAAACTGCCTCATTGACTCTGTTGTATATAGTATAAGGCTGTATGTGAGGCCAAGTTTGTCAGTTTCAAATAAAAACTTCATTGCAAATGAAAGCATTCTGTGTTTAAACACATATAAGACCAAATTTTACTTAAGAACTAACTGTGTAGACACACACACAGATAAAACACACACAGAGCACAGAGTAAAATCAAACCGAGCAGACACAGGTGTTTGGCCCTTAATCCTTTCCCGTTGCTATCTAATTAGCAGATCTAGTGTTGAGATCCATTCAAACTGCACCTCTGAGCCGTGCACACGCTTTCATCACAACCCAACTTTCATCATCAAACAGAGCGTTTAATTAGATTGACTAGGATATGAGGCCTGCTTTTATATGCGCGTGGGTTGCCCTTTCTGTGACATGAACTGTAGCTACAGTCCTTTGTTGCTTCCATTCGCACAAAGGCCAAAGCGGGGTCTTTAACCTGTGAGAGTATCATCACTTCCTGTTTGCGCCTCCATATGACTAGGGGTCTCTGCGGCAGCAGTTATCAGGCTCCATTAGGAGACACTGGTGGTGATAGCTCCATCTCGGCTCATTGGTAATTGAGCTAAATGGCTGTGAGAGAGGATGAGTTGTTCAGAGGATAGTTGACTGTCGAGAGGTAGTGGAGAATCCCACTTTGTGTAACAGAAATCCATTGTGCCTATATCTTGCCTGCACTTATGCCTACATGCAATATGTAAACTGCTTCAACAGTTTCAAACTGTTCAAAGTTCAAACTACTGCTTCAGCACATCGAGGACTGTGGTGAGGACAGGTTGACTGATGCAGTCCAGTAGGAGTCTCTGATGATGTTTGCAGACTATATGTTAGATTGCTGTGTTGTGGGTTTTAGAGAAGACAGCAGTATTAACCAAAAGACAGGAGGCCAAACTGGAGGTGGCAGAGTTTAAGATTTTCATTGGGAGTGATCAGGTACATCGGGGGGACAGCTCAGGTTGAGTCAATCTGGAGACAGACTTAGAGATGTAAGGTTGAAATGATTTGGACATGTGCAGAAGAGGGATAGTGGATATATTAGACAAAGGGCGTTGAAAATGGAGCTGCCAGGCAGGAGGAAAAGAGGAAGACCTCAGAGAAGATTCAGAATTGGTGTGACAGAGGAGGATGGAAGATATAGGATGACATGGAGGCAGATGATCTGTTGTGGTGACCCCTAATAGGAACAGCTAAAGAAGAAGAACAAAAGTGGAAATATGTGGTTTTCAGTGAGAAATATCTTCTGAGTTCACATTGTTATTCTATTATTGAACATTAGTGAACCAATTCCATCCCTGGCATGTGCCCTCTGAAGGGCACATTATCTGCAACGTCACTTTTTTTTCTCCCCACAGTCTTTTCTAGATAGCTGTTGCAGCATCTCCCTAATTTGGGAATCCCATGTCTTCGACCTGAACGTCACCAGTTGCACCACCTGCACAAGGTTACAAAAATTGAGAAGTGTGCGACCAGCTGAAACACCACCAAAGCGTGGCCCCCATCAGTGAATGTGGAGTCACAAAAGCAGTGGGTATAGGTGTAAAAAAAAAAAAAAAAAAAAGAAAGAAAGAAAAAAAGCTAAGCACATGAAATAAACTGCTCCCATACCTAAAGAAGCAAATGGTTCTTTCTGTGAAATTTTCCTGAACACATCCAGTTATTTAAAATAACATAAGAGAGGAGTCTCTAACAAAAGGTGCCCCAGCAACAATGCCAAGAATCAGAGTCGCTCTGCCTTTTGTCTTTAAATAGATAGTACCATGTCCAATCAGTAAACATAGAAACACAACAGTGCTGTGCTGGGACAAAAAAGAGAAGACCTTTAGAGTGCAGGTAGAGCTAAAAATAATCCAGTAAGAAGCAGACAATTAGTTACTGGCTCAGAATATCTATCAAACTGTCTCTCACTGTTTGCTGCCAGCACTTCCCTCTTAGATCAGCACTGAATAGGAACATCTATCATATCGATCATCATTTTAATTTAATAATGAGAATTCTAATTCTTCTTCTAATTCTTCTTCTAATTCTTCTTCTAATTCTGTATGTTATCTGTTGTTGCTCTTACCCGTTTCTCATTCCTCACAGCAGACTCAACTGTGTAATATAATGAGTCAAACAGCGCCAATCTATAGATGTGTGGTGAAAGATTGTATTACATTCCCAAAAAGATAAGCAGGGAGCTGAGTTTGCTTCGCTTGACAAAAAAAAAACAAAACACAAAAAACCCAAAAAAACTGACTGACCAATCAGACCAATTAAGTCATATCAATGAATGACTGTTTTTTTTTTAACAGTATCCTCTTCACCAGTGGAAGGTGAAGAGGATAACATCAAATTCTGTGACCTTGACAGGAGAAAAAAATTCATTTGTGCCATCACTGTGGAAAATGATGTGCAATAACAGAGTGGCTGGAACGTCAGCTGCATTTTTACTGGCTGACTTGCTTTTGCTGAGGGTTCCTGCTCACTCAGCAAGTACAGACTTTATCAACAATAAAGAATAAAATAAACGTGTCAGAAGAAGACTTGTGGACAGGATGGACTTTTCAGCTTTAGTGTGGATTTGTTCAACACAGTTATCACAAGCAAACGCCACCCTCTTCAAATAGGGTGAGGGACAAGCACACCCCTTTTACTCTGTTATTGTTGACTAGAGCCCAACTGATAAAGGATTTTTATATCGACATTGATAAAAAAAAAAATTCAGACACAGAAAACATACACAGATGAATATTTTTTATGTAAAATTATTTATGAGTGATTACAAATGTAATTTAACAATACAGTTTAAAAACAATCTTGTTTTATTATCAGAACAAGTGAAAAAACCCAGAGCATCCCTGATGAACAAATTATGACTCTGATAATATAGTTGAACAACGTTTCTCCCATCTCTTTACTTTTTAAATTTTTATTTAGTGGCATACTAACATATCGACTGATATATTGGCCCTGCAGATGTACAATGTCAGGCTCTGGCTGACATAACTGAATTGCTCATGTATCCATGCTTGCAGTATTGCATATAGAGTCTTGGCTGGATTTAGCTGCACGTGTTAGTCCACTGAAGCAGTACTTTTAATACGGCTGTATACACACAGAAAACTAGCACAGTGGGCGGCAGCTGTAGGTTACCTGAACAGATTGTGACTATTTACAGCCTCGGCAAGTTTATTATTGTTGTTAGCCTGTTCTGTTGGGCACTGAACATTTGTTATAGTTTTAAATGATGATGAAGCATGAACAGGATTTTTGTATATCAGGGAAATAAAACAGAGTTACTAAGTCCTTTCTTTTAATACATTATCACAGAGAGGACGTGTTGTGCATGCCAGTGAACTTGGATAACAAGGCATGTGCCAGTCTTGAATCTGTATGATGCAGTTTTGTGTAAAATGTAATCCAATAAATGAGGGTTAGTGTTTCAAAATACCCACACAACCCCACTGGTTTAAATTGGCTTACCAAGTCTCAGAGAAAGGCCAGCTGTTACAATAAAGTCCTAAAAGTTTAAGAAAAGGGGAAAGTTACAAAACTTTTCAGGTCATCTATCACCTGGCTTCCCACAATGTTTTATAGCAGCCCCCACTTTTACCCTAGTTCCCCTGGTGTGTTTATTAAAGCTTTCACTTGCAGGAGAACAGGACAACTGGCTGTTAACATACCTGCCCGTTAATCACTGCAACATCGCCACTGAATCCAAGCAGGACGGGCCCCAGGTGGCCATCTCGCACGGAAACTATATTTAACCATCGCACAATATAAACAACAGAAAAGAAGAAGCTGCACTTTCATAACTAAGGAGAGTGTACACATGTTCATGTGTGAACACACACACACACACACACACTCTTTCTAAACACAAAGTACTATTTTCTGTAGGAGGCACAATAAAAATACAGGCATCCAATTGTATTTGTCACTCAAATGACCGACTGAAAATGGCTATAACCAATATTTTTATAATAACTAAGCATGAAATGTAATAGAGGAAACAATGTGACTGTGTAAAAGGGGTCGCTCATAGTGATGAACCTGCAGAAAATGATGAATCTGTATCTCATCTTGGCTTTACAGAGATTTATACACAGATTCATCTCTTTGTTTCTTTGCCCTGATGCAAAGTCACAGTTTTGGTTTACTGGCAGTGTGTTGGTTTCTCATCTCCAGGCAAAGCTCTAAAAACACTGTGCACCACAATACACTGAGCAGACACAGTCAACATCTAGCTGGGTACTAGTTTCTAATACCTGCCTACATATTGAGCACAAGGGCAGCCCGCATGTAACAGTGAATATATAAGTATAAGAATATAAGACTGCAGATTACATGTCACTTTAGAATTGACTGACACGAAAGCATATTGAAGCCCAGAGCAGCTTCATGATCAATTTCCTTGACATAAACTGTATGCACACAAAAAAACAGATATTTTGTTTTGTTTGAACAGATTTTGAAAATGGAATATTTACCTTTTTAACCCCCAAAATGCCTTTGCATTAACGGTACTTGGTCTTCAGCAGAGAACTGGAATGCAGTTTAATAAATTATAGGAAAAAGTTATTATCTTTCCTGTAATTGAATAAAACCTGGGTCACCACAGTGATTATATTTCATGAAAAATGCTTAAGATACACATACAAATCCATTACAGACTGTTGTGTATATATGGGATTTAAAGTAAAGAAAAAAATCTGCTTTACATTTTCTAAAGCGAAGAGAATTCCAATCTAGTTTGTCGTGTGTTTGACATGTAAATGTGTAAACAGATGCTCTGTTTGTCCTTCCTTATGCTGGCTGTGTGTGTACTAAACCTGTGACATTCAGGCTGTGTGTGTGTGTGTGTGTGTGTGTGTGTGTGTGTGTGTGTGTGTGTGTGTGTGTGTGTGATCATCTTGCATGCACTAACATGTGTGAGTGAGGATTATGTCAGATGCCCTGTAGCTGGCAGAGAGACCACTTTGGCCCCTGATGTTTCTGTCCAGCATCCAAAAAGCTGATGATTAGCGCCGCGCCACTTGATTGTCTACGTGCGTACCATTTACTCTCTGCAATTACATAAGCAACACAGCTGTTCTCTGCATCTTTGTCTTTCCTCAGTACAACTGCTGAATGTGCAGCTCTCCTCCCAACCACGCTGCTGCAATATCCAGCTTACAAATGACCGGCTGACTGAAAGCTTTCAGGTCATCTAAGAGTTATGCAGCATAAGGATGAAGCCAAAAGATCAACAGCTGTCAGTGGGGTTTTAATCCACGAGGTGTTAGAGATACGGGAACATCCTCAGCTGGCTTATGCATACATGATTAGATGTAGGGGCATATCACTGGTGATATGAAATGAACCCTTGACCTATGCCTTTGCACTCTACTAGAGATAAATCTGCAGTTATAGATGTTATATATGTTCTGATCCTTAGATATGTTTTGTTATTTGAGAATAGCATATTTTATTTATAGCCCACTCTTTTTCAGTGGACCAGAGATAATTGGGCAACTGACTCAAAATGTCACATCAGCCTTAGACTCCCCTCGAACATCCCATTCTAGGTCAGCCTGACCTTTTGCCACTTCTAGAATGACTCTCTTTCTGTCTTTGTTCTTTCCTATAACAATAAATGACCCTGCCTTCCCCTTGTCTGTATATGTTTGGGTTCACCAGTTCTGCAGAGCCCAGAAGCTTTTTCATAGGTTGGTAATGGTTGTTTGTTTGTAACGTCTTCATCAGTTAAGCAGGCAAAAGGTCTAAAGTAGAATATATGTATGGGTATTTGCATTTTTAAGGCGTCTGCTTACGGCGAACCTGGTGTGCGCATTTCAAAAGGCAGAACTTTTAGTTTTAACGCAAACATTCTCCATTTCCAGTTTATGTTGCCTCTTTACGGTTTCACTGAACGAGTCGCTGCCAAGTGTTTGCAGACAACTCTGTCTTCCATGCAAACTACTGGTAACCGCGGCAACCTGCTAATAGCCAAAGCAATCACAAGGAGGTTTTCAGTGCAACAACATATCACTCTTGGCAACCAATTTCATTCTCGCTAAAGCTAGCAACTATTTTCCAACCTTTATCTAGCAGCTAGTTGTTACCAGGGGGGCAATGACCAGTCTCTTGCACTGAATTAATGAGGCAAATAATTTCACAACAGTTGCCAGTGACTGCCTCCAACCTCCAGAACCGATCAGGTCCCGAGTCGTCCTTGTGACTGACAGTTGCTAGATGATTGCAGAGTGGTCTCTAGGCCTAAAACAAATCCATTACATACAGAACATGCTTGTGAAGCCATTTACAGAAGATAACAGTGGTGGATGATCACAGAATTCTTTCCATTATACAATAAAAAATACTGGGAATTATCAGTGTTACTTCTCAGCCTCCCAGTAGACTCACGTACGGTATCAATTTGAAAATCCTACAGTATGTCACCTTGTTTTTGAGTTATCGCATTCACAATGTTTTCAGACAACTTGACCTCTGACCTTGACCCTGAACACTAAAGGGTAAAAAAGTTCCAAAAACCTTAACAACATCCAAGCAAGTGAAAAACACAGGAGGTAAGTACAAAATGTTACCACAACATAATTTTTCATAGGATCTAAAACATTAAGACCAGATTACAGCTAAAGTATACAAACATTTTAGATACTTCATTACGATTTGATCATAATTTTTGGTCTCAGTGAGGGATATTTCACTCTGCCTAATTTAGCTAATAATTTATGTTTGTTAGACGTTTGTTAAATGTTTAATCTCTGTTTGGTGTAGATTTATTTTTTCACTGTATAGATTCTATCAGTACAACAATACGTTTCCTTTTAGCAATCATTATTCATCACTACTGATTTCTACAGATCTTTTTTCATACATCTTACAGCAAACTACATCTGTATCTGTTTTCACACATGAACTTCTAACAGTTTTGGAAGAGTGAGGCCAGGAAATTGTCTTCATTTGTTCTTTCTCACACATAGCACAGAGCAGATGATAGACCCGGTCTCAATCTCTGGAAGACTGGTTTGGGATGAGGTGATGTAGAGTGTGCGAACGCTGGGTAGCTTTTATCAGAGCTGTTCTCACATCAGCTGTGAGAATAGTGGATGATCACTAAGGAGCTAGCAGGTTAAAAAGATAATAAATACACCAGCAGTTTTGAACTCAGGAAAAAAAATGCTGATGTGAAAATGTCACATTGAACTTTAGAAATCTGTGACTCAACAACACACAGTTAATCAAGAAAATAATTATTGAACTAATCAATATTTTTGAATGCCACTGTCAACTTTTTTCCTTTTCCTTTTAACAATATGGACTTGGAGTCTTGGTTCAGTACCTAACCCTCCAATCTATTGCATGAGGTGTGATCGCCTTAATATTTCAAAGATAAATAATTATTGGCATTCTTACAGATGACACACACATGACACATTATCAACCCATGACACAAATATCCAATTGCACAGCTCTTGTGTGAGCGCATGAATATGTCAGACATCGATGTTAATACGCTACGGCTGAGCTCATCGATTATTTGTCAAGGTGGGGAAAGCGGCAGCGACTTGATTGTAATTCAGATATTTGGAGACTATTAGAGGTTTGGGACGTTAGGCTATTCTTGTCAAGCTGGGTGTCTTAGACAGGGCTGACTAATGATCCAATGGTCTCAGCCACAGCAGGAGGGATCAGTGACAGCTTAATGAGGCCACAGGGCTTCTGTGCTTACAGTGACAGAGGGAAAAGGAGGAATGTGGTGTGATGGGAGGTGTAGAGGGAGCAAAGGAAGGTATAAGTAGTAGTGAGTAGAGACGAGATGTTTTGTAAAACCAGGTAAGAAAAACAAGTTCAAGGCAAAACAGAAAAAAGGCTGGAAGAAGATAAATGAGAAAGTAGTTAGTATGCAATTTGAAAGAATGCACGGTGTAAGGTGTCCCACTGATGTCCTCCCACTCCTGAAACGCCTGGGATTCACTCTTATGGAGGATCCCCAACAGCTCGGTGCGTTTAAAGTGACAACTCAAGCGGGTGGTTTTTGTCTCCTGTGTATCCTCCTCCTCGTCTTCCTGTGTTGGTGTTGGATGAGTCACCCACAGTAATAGTTAGGGAGGGTTGTGTTGCTCCTCTCGTCACTGCTCGAGGGCCACCGTGGGGTGTAGGGCCTGCATCAGCATGTTTGCACCGACTGGCAGAGGAAGTTGGCAACCAAGAAAATAACAGGTTAGGTTGAAAGCAAGGGAAAACAACAGCGCGAGCAGGTGAACACCAAGCTGAAATGTTATGAGCAGTCACACATGAAGCGAATAACATGCTATGCCTTGGTGCAAGAGAAATTGGTCAGTGTGCAACTGTGATGAGAGACTAATTTTGTCTCCATGTCAGGTGCTCATGGTTAGCAGACGTAAGCACATACTGAAACAAGTCTGTAGCCTAGGAGGAGGGACCTAACGATGAGGCGCAATGCTGCAGCAGCAGCGATGCTTAAAGTATTAGCTGCTGCTGTCCTGGTGAGATATAATATAGTCGTGCATAGTCCATGCCCAAAAACCCTAAATCAAGGGTGTCACTCTCATTTGACATCATACAGCCAACTTTGATTTTAAGTGGGCCGGACCAGTGAAGCTACATGACAAATGTGTAAAATTACAGAAAAATATCGAGTAGTTTGTTGTCCATACTGTCCTGTAATTTTAAAATATAAAATTTTAGTTAATTTAGAAAATAATCTAGTTTTTTTTCCCCTTCTGCTGTGGATTCACTGTAAAAAAAAAATAAAAAAAGGAACGTTTCTGTGATTTCCAAAGCTGACCAGTGGGCCCAAGTGGAGTCTTTGCCAGGCCGATTCTGGACCCCAGGCCATATGTTTGACAACCCCATCCTAGATTTGGAAAGACTCCAAAATGTAATCATTTTTTAACTCGTGCCAAGCCCCACCTTTGGTAGAAGTTTCATGCTAATATGTCCATAACTTTTTGAGTAAACCTGCTAAAAACCACCAAACAGGCAGACAAACTGAACCAATCATGAAATCTCCAGGGCACGGTGGAGTGAAATTAACTTGCACCCATTAAAGCATCATTAGCCACCTTCCTTAAAGTTATTTGTGTTTGCCCATGACCCACTCACATTAGTTAAATGAAAATATAGTGACCGAAATTAAATTTAAAATGAATCTCAAGGGAAATAAGGTATAAAAACCACAGCCGCACCCTGACGAGAACTAATTTTATTCACATCTTTGGTCGTTTATTTGGCCATGACACCTTTGTTCTAAAAAGAGATCCAGAAGACAGAGAACTACAAAGAAAGGGAGATGTGACCAGTTTCATCTTCTTGAAGTATTTCCCATCTGCTCACACATCCTTTCCCCAGCAGAAGGCCTAATCTTCAGTAGAGGAAAAGCAAATCTCACTTATTTCTTTTTGTAAAATGGTGCAACTCAGTAGCTATGCAAATGCCAGATGTGTCACTGTGCTCTACCTGAGACTATAAAGTAGGGCGGCAATTGTGTCTGTTCTCTGGGGAGACAGTCTTGAGTCATATAACTCCCCCAAAGCCCAAATATCCCCTGGCGAAATACTGAAGGTACACACACACACACACACACACACACACACACTTAAGAGCTAAAGCACAAAAAGCAGCACATGGACAAACACACATATCTGCACACACATACGCACTCATATAACCTTTAAATGCCTAAATGTTCCTATGAGGTGCAGCCGCAGACAACGAAACCTTTTTTTTTTTTTTTAATACAGCATTAGGTAATCGTCTTCAAGTGAACCCAGAAGTGAGGTGAGGAGGACAGGAGGGAAGCTAAGAGAGAAGGAAAGACCTATAAGTTGACATCCCTAGTGGAGCAGCACAAATCATGATGCCTTTGTTTGAGAGACCTCAGCATGACATCTCACCCCTGCTGCTTCAGGAGAAAAATCGATGGCCCTGTTTTAGCTGGAGATTTAGATCTTAGATAGCCACTTTGCTAAGCCTAATACACTTACTGGTCCAAGACTTCTTACCGTTGTGAAAACCGTGATTTTTATCTCTTAGCAGCAAAGGCAAAGTGTAAAATATCTTACATTACCAATCTTTCCAAGCTAACAAAGCCTCAAAAGCCGCAAAAATATGGTTTAACTTTCTGAGCTGATAAATAATTATGTGGTAAGATTTTAAAGATAAGAAGATAAGAGGACCTTAAGTTGCTATAGTTTTTCAGTCAGCGCAGCTTTAAAAATAATACATAACAGTGCCAATATAGACATGTTAGGAGCATTGGTGCTGGCTTAAGTGAGACATTTCCCAGGAGACAGTGATTCATTCCCCATTCTGGATCTCTGTTTCACTTTGTTTTCGATCGCTGATTAGTTACACTTTCACACCTTTTTTTTTACTCTGATTTCCACTCGCTGCTTGGTTAGGTTTAGAAGCCCTGCACACTAAAAACAATCCTCAAGGCTTTTAAGTGCAATGCCAAGGGGTGTTGAGTGATAGGTCCCACCATTGCCTAGGTGCTTATCTCTCTGAAACCAGTGGCTCTGTAAAAAAACGACAGCATTTAGAACAAATGGTTAGAAAGACCTGTTAGAGACATCATGCACTGGTTTGGTTAAATAATTAGACATAAGCAACGGAAATAGTGAATGTAAACAAACTGCTTTGGAGCCCAAAATAGTATTTCTGTTTATAGCTGAGCGCATGGCAGTTTTAGTCAAGTATATTTGCTTTAAGATAATTTTAAATGTCTCAGCATGTATTGCGGGCATGCTGTGAAGGGCCCGTCAAGGTGAATGATGCATTAATAAGCGAAGGCCTTATTACAGTAAACAAGTCAACAGGTTGTGAGTCATTTTCATGAAAGCGAAGCTGGCACGTGACACCTCTTAGCCGATTTTAAAGATCATCATCCACGGGGGAAAAGAACATGTATTTTTGGACTAAAATGCAGCAATAAACCTACAACACCCCCCGCCGCCCCCTTCCCCATCTCTCCTGTGGTCCCTCCCTGGTGGTGACATTAAACACTGAGCTGCCTCCGCCTCCATTCTACGGAATAGGTCAGCTCCCTGGCTGCCGTCTGCCTGCAAACACACACCGTTTACCAGCCGGTCTGCAATTGCACACACACACACACACACACACACACACACACACACACACACACACACACACACACACACACAGGCAGAAGGAGGTATGAGTAGATGCAGAGGCTCATACGCTAATGAATGCAAGTACACACATACACACACCCCATATACTGTGGGTGTATAAATTATTCATAGAACTTCGAATTTATTCATCTAATAAATTCAATTGCCTGACTTCATTATCATGAATTGCTAAATAATACTATATTTATGCTTTCACCTTAGTCAAGTTCTTATTAACAATAAAGGGGGCATTTCAGTGTTTGTTGTTGATCTTATTTATCTCAGCAGCTGAATAAACAATATTAAGTCTAATAAGTTTGCATATCCCACTGACATTATTTTAGGATACATTAAGGCAGAATCAAGTTTGAATGACATTTAGTTACTGCATTTTTTAGTTACAGCAACATCAGTGTGTTGTTAATGTGCCATTCGATGTGGGATAAGAGTTGCTTATGTTTTGGGGGAAGTGTCACAAGCTGACATGTACAGTCTGTGCTTGACTGACAGAGGCAGTTTGAAAGGTGTCAAAGTAAATAAGCAGTAGACTGTGTGTTATTAACGGTGATTTCGAAGCTCCACAACAATATCTGTAGAGCATGCAGGTACATGCACTTTTGCATTCTTGCTAACCATATAATTAGCTTTGTAGCCTGCAAAGTGACATTAGTGCAGGACAGCACATTGGAGTATGTTCCCAAGTTAAATAGGCTCATCATGGAAGCTAATATGGCTTATCGTTGAGTCTCCTGGGCATCAGTGTTGTTGTTTGATTACGCTGCCTACACTTTATAGTATTCACATTCATCTGGCTGTTTTCATATACATCAGTGGATATTCAACTGTATTTCACTGGGATAATGCAATAAAATCAGAGGATATACAATATTCTCTTTGTTTATTTATGACTCCCTCAAGGGCTAATAATAGTATTGACTTTTGGATAATGGGATGATCAGATTATGGAAAAAGACCACTGAACCCTAATAGCCGAGGAGAGACTGCTACACTAAGGTGTGTTATGCAATGACATGCTAACTAAAGTTGTTGTGTAGCTTAACGAGCTAAAGGAGGCAAGTGTGTGAAGCAGCAATGGCTGAAACCATTCAGGAGTGCTAATGGAGTTATATGTTTAGTTTATGATTCAATACTGATGAGTGTGGGCAGCACGGTGGCACAGTGGTTAGCACTGTTGCAGCACAGCAAGAAGGTCCTAAGTTCAATTCCAACATCAGGCTGGGGTCTTTCTGTGTGGAGTTTGCATGTTTTCTCCGTGTTTGCGTGGGTTCCCTCCGGGTACTCCGGCTTCCTCCCACCGTATAAAGACATGCAACTTGTGGGGAAGGTTAATTGGATAATCCAAATTGCCACTAGGTGTGAGTGCGAATGGTTGTCTGTCCCTGTGTGTTGGCCCTGCGACAGACTGGCGACCTGTCCAGGGTGTACCCCGCCTCTCACCCTATGACAGCTGGGATAGACTCCAGCGCTCCCCGCGACCCTGAAAAAGGATAAGCAGACGCGAATGGATGGATGGATGGATACTGATGAGCGATTTCACCAGAAGTTTTACTGGTACTTGAGTTTTTTTGTACCTTAGGTATCATAGACAAGTTTATCCTTGCATGCTGAATAAGAAGACGGACACTCAAAAGCACAGGAGATGGCAACAAGTTGCTGCCTTAGTGGCTTCACTCAAGATCACTGATAGACAGTAAGAGTCAGGAATGGAAGTGCTTTGTGTTATTATCCTGAAATTAACTATTTGTTTGAGACAGCAGGCCAAAACAATTCAGGGTCACTCTGTAATATCCCAGCTATCACTAGAGAATTCATATGCATTTCTCTGGATTATGGGAGGAAGCAGGAGTAGTGGGAGACATCCCACACAGACACGGGGAGAACATGCGAACACCGCACAGGCCGGCCGGTGGAGTCAAACCCAGGACCTTGGTGTGAGGCAACACTGCTGCCTCTGCACATTTCCATTGGCTAAAATGTTTGCTCTGAAGCGCTCTTAATAGAATTTTACTTGCAATTAATTTAGTCATTTGTGAGTCATCACTGCTCTAGGCAAATTGGGCCGTTTGGAGGATATAAAAAAACAAATCTGCAGTGCAACATTTATGAGTTATGACCAAGCGTAACCCAGATGCTCTACTAAAATCTTACTGTGGCAGTGAGCTAATAAAAACCCACAGCTTTTGGGTCATCTGACACCCGATAACTAAGAAATAAACAATATGAGCAATACCAGGGTGATGGCAGCTTCACTGAATGAAATTAATGAACTAGAGCAGGTATAATGCAGTCCTGAAAGATGCTGAAAGGCTCCACCGGGGAACTCTGTGAATACTTCTCAGTGGGTTCATGATGAAGAGTAACACCTTTCACTTTACGTGCACCCCATTTTCTCCAGTTATTAATATAAACGCACAGATCAAAGCAACTTTTTAAGTTCCTCTCGGATTTCCTGTCTTGTGCTGGATAGGCAGGAATGTTTGCCGCTGCTGACCAAATGCTTTTCACATGCAGGAGACGCTAAAGGCAGAGCGAGATTAAGACAGCACACACCTGCACCGAGTGTTTGTGTGTGCGCGTGAGTGTTGACTTTATGACAGCAAAGCAAGTCTTATGTCCCTGGTCAGTGTTTGCGGTCGCATTCATGATGACTGAACGGCAATAAAAGCAAACTGCAGGAGCTGCAGGAAGAAGTGATGAACCTGAAGAAAACGTGATGAATGAGGTCAAAGGAAAGGGAGACGAGAAAGATGCATGAAGGTTGGGATTCAGATCTTTACAGAATTACAGACGCCTGATGATTAAGTAAGCACGTATGCATTCATCATGAGAAAACTGAACCTGAATCCAGACTTAATGTTCTAGTTTATTAATGTCAGGCGACAAAATGAGTCTTGATATCAGTGTGGAATTTGTTGGATGCCAACAGAGCCATGACAGCGACATCTGAATAAGAAATGAACATATGATAATACTAAATCTCTCCGCAATCCAGGTTGTTGTGCACATTAATCATCAATGGCGAAACTCAATTTGATCTTTATGAAATTACGCTCAGCGGTGAAGTGTTCATGCACACTCATTAAGTTATTAAATCAGGGTTAGGCTCAGTAGTTAGCTTCCTCGTCTCGAAGACTTCCCAACAGGCCACTCCAAGTCTTTCACCTGCTGAGATGCAGGCTTTATGACTATTCATCTTCTACCCTTCACCTCAGTGGGGAGCAGGATCTGGCACAATTTTTAGTCTGTCTGCACTAAATGAGCTCCCGTTCATTCGGCAATTACATCCACTGATGAGTGCTTGTGTGTTTGGAATAATTAAAGACTGAGTAAGTGTCTTAGAGCAAAAGAAAAAGAGAGATTTTGCTGTTATCTGAGGAGACTGCTGGATTGCACACCTTAAAAGTTTTTATCCAGGTTGGTGAACTCGGGCAATGGAGGTTCCCTGATGCAATCAGCATAATGGAAAATAAATAACCTATTTAAAAAGGTCAGAGTTTCTATTAGCCACTTTGAAGTCCTCTACAAAAGTGGCATCTGAAAACCCCCCAAAATGGACCAACCTCTCGAGGAAGAGAAAGTCCAACTTAACAGAGATCAAACCAGGTTAGTGTGAAGAGTACAAAGGGGCACAATGACACAGCGTCTCGATCCAAGAGATGCAAGCATGTCGGGGAGGCTAAACTCCTCGACAGTCTACCTTTCTGAGCGACTCGTCTCTTCAGTAACATTGCAGCCACAAGCACTGGCTCAGACTGACATAACTGGGGCAGGTATCTGTGTGGGTGTGTTACTGTGTGTGTACTTGACTGAGACAAAAAACAATCTAAAACTTGCATAAATCATTTAAAAGCAATGCAACCAAGTGGTCATGGCAACTAATAAACAGTACATACAGTAATGATTTACTGATTTAAAACAGTAACCTTTTCCACAGTTTCCCCGCCCGCTCATGACCGCAGCTGAGGGGCCACACATGCATCTGTCTTTTATTGATTGGATGTTATGCTCTATATATAAATAGATACAGTCCACATTATCTAATGAAATGTGGCAGCTTTACCATGTTTGTGGTAATAACTGTGAAAATGGAAAATATATATATCAAAAGGACTGCCTTAAATCTTCATGACATAAATACAACAAGGTGCTGGAAGCATTCCTCAGAGATTCTGGTCCATATTGATCACACAGTCGCTGCAGCTTTAATAGCTGTACATCCATAAAGAGAATCTCTCGTTCCATGACACCCCAGAGGTGCTTTATTAGATTGACAAATGGTGACTGCAAAGGCCATTTCAGTACACTGAACTTATTGTGATGTTCAAGGAACGTGTCTGAAATGATTTGAGCTTTCTTTATAGTTTTATTTCAAGTTTCTTACTTCAAGCAAGACCCCTACGAAAGCCACTACACTGTGATTGTAACAAGTGGTTATTTGAGATATTGTTGCCTTCGTAATGCAGTCTGGCCATTCTCCTCTGACCTCTGAGATCAAAATCCCAGCAGATCAGCACTTCTTGAAATACTCAGACCAGCAAGTGTGGCACCAACAACCATGCCATGTTCAAAGTCACCTGAAATCACCTTTGCTTTCTACATTCTGAAGCTATGTTTGAACTTCAGGAGGTAATCTTGATCATGTCTACATGCCTTGGACAGCTGCCATGTGAGTGGCTGATTAGATATTTCTAGCAGAAATATGCCAATTAAAGTCACATATCATCATAAACTGTACTGACATAACATCATACAGTCTTTACAGTAACTGCCAGTATGTTTATGTATGAGGGAATGCTAAGGCCAGTCATGGACCATGTGGGGTCTCCATGAGGCCCATTTGCAGGAACACTAATTATACTACCGTCTGCCTGTATCTCCATTGTGCCCTGATTACTGCTCCTCCTCTTGCTCATCACAGCCTGGTAAGGATTGTCCTTTTGACACAAACAGCATATTATAAACCACATTCTCCTCCTTTTGTCTCTCCCATTACACCCTCCCTTTCCCCTCCATCTTCCCACAAGCAGAAAGCCCTCCAGCTTACAGGCGCCTTGCTCCATTTTGCCTTTCGTTTAGAGAAACAACAACACTGTAGACATTCCCTTTCTAGTCTATGTTTCCCATCGTTGCTCGACTTCCATAGTTCCTTTTTCCTTCATTTCTTGTGAGCATCTCACATTAGCTACCTCTCTAACTTTTCAGGCTACTTTTAAAAGCCCAAGGCCCCCGGTACGGCAACCCACTAATCGTTTCTTAATCTTTTTAATAATAAACCCCCCCCAAAAAACCTTTGATAGAATACAAACGTTTCCACCTTACACTTCTCTTGATGCCTCAGTTTCCCTTTGCCAAGTCTTTAGTCTTTACCTGGATGTGAATATTTCTCTTTTTTCAAAAGCAGCCGCACTCTGGGCAAACACGTTTCTCCGCTTTCGATTTCCTCTTATTAAAAGGAGAAAATTAATTCTCATCCATGACCTAGCCACATTAATTAAAATTCCAAGAGGAAGCCGCACATATGGGCCATGCATTGCATGTTAATAAGGAAGATGAATCCTTCCATTTGTGCTGATATAATATCTGTGTTAATCTTCAAGATGATCACGCTTTAATTACCCTCCATAACAAATGCGTTGGTCACACAAAGCTGGAAGAACTGTTCTGGGGAAATGTATCGTCATTAGCTCATTGAGTCTTTAATCTAAACAATATTTGAAACCAAGCGTCCTATAAATAACGTACCAGCTGTGTGGGATGAGACAAGTCTGAGGATTTAATCTCTGTGTCCACTGATATTATGTAGCTTTTAGTTACGCCTATAATTTTTCAGAGTTTTAGAACTTTATTAGCAGTAACACAGCTGTTATTCTGAAACTCTGTAGTAAATCGTTGCCATCTTCATAATTACTTCGCACTAATTTCCACCTCCCGTGCTTGCTTTCCTCTTCAGGTCTTGGGGGTTTATTTAGGAAGGAGGCTTCTGTCCTTTTCCGCCTGTAAGCAGATTTTAATGAGCTAATAACTGTTAATAAGTAGAAGGAAGTGCCACTTATTATACATGCTGCGGAGTATGAACAAGTATACAGCAGAAGTGAAAACACAAACGCAGCGGTGTTGCATAATCACATTATTAAATATGTTGTCTTTCGAAAGAAGACAGTTGGTGTTGCTTTATTCAGCTGTTAGAGCCACATTTGCTGTTTTATCTAGCTAAACATAACAGAAAATAGACAAAAAAAAGTTTGCTGTGAATTAACTGTGAGATTTTTTAGTGGCAATAATAGTTCTGGTCCAGCAGCTCTGGAGCCACATCACCTTTTCTCATCTCCACTGGATACCTGTGATACATGTGACGACGCCTGACTGTTAGTCTCAACCTTATCCTCTGCATGTGTTCCAGATTTCTAGCAAGCATGGCAGGGCTCAGCAAGTAGTGCCAGCTATAAACACCTGAGCTCCGCGTTCTATAAATGACTATAAATGTATAGTTGGCTTCTTTCTGCCTCACGTTTAACTACCTGTTTGTCACCATGCCATGTAACAACTTGGTTTCTCTTTAGTTTCTTTGCACTTGCAACACCAATAAACACTTCTACACCCACGCACGTCCTACACCCCGATCTTACTGATTTGCACACCTTAAAAATTGCTTTGTTAAACTGCTGAACAGTGTGTCCACCTTTTTTGTAGGGATGTTACAAGCCAGGTTGTTCAACCAGATCCCGGATGAGCCCCCAATTTGTCACAACCTTGCTTATTAGCAAATCAAGAAAATCAGGAGTTAAGGGTGTAACTGCAACTGCAAAGACAGCATAAAAAACTGAAGAGAAAACAAGTTGATGACGTGTACACATAACTAGCTATGGACTACAACTACCAAAAAATAAACTTTACTTAGGAAGAAAAAATCTCTCTTCCTAAGATTGTTAGGAAGATTGTTTCACGTTTACCATTTGGGCTTGATCTGCTGAATTTTACTTAAAAATGTTTTTAAAAAGAGTAGTTTAACTATTTTTAAAGATATTACGTTATTAACATATTTTTTTTTACTGGTAACAAGTCAAATGGCCTCACAATTGTTTTGAAATCACAATTGTTTTACTTAGCTGGCAAAACAAAACAAAACACCCCCCCCCCCCCCCCCCACACACACACACACACACACACACACACTATAATTACTAACACAAAAGCATTTCATTATTGTGGGGCGATCGTGGCTCTGGAGTTGGCGGTTCGTCTTGTAATCGGAAGGTTGCCGGTCGTTGTGTCCTTGGGCAAGACACTTCACCCATTGCCTATGGTGGTGGCCAGAGGGCCCGGTGGCGCCAGTGTCCGGCAGTCTCGCCTCTGTCAGTGCGCCCCAGGTGCAATGTAGCTTGCCATCACCAGTGTATGAATGTGTGTGTGAATGGGTGGATGACTGAATGTGTATAGCGCTTTGGGGTCCATAGGGACTAAGTAAAGCGCTATACTATGTAATATCAAAATAGGGACTATCATAAACAACCATTTGAAGAGTAGTAGTAGTAGAATAATAGTAAACATTTTAACTATTTCTGTCTAATTTATACAAATTCATTTCCCTCTCTTTTGTGCCATCATACTTTTTGAAAGTTTTTTGCCATTGAAACTAAGATGCAGTGTGTAAGAGGTGCTGGCTTATTGGCTTACTAGCTCAGATCTTCTAAATTTCCCTATACTTACTGCTGTGCAGGAACAACACTGCTATAACAGAAGCAGGCAATCGCAGGAGTCAGCCGGTGGCTGCGCTACAGTAGAGGCGCCCCACTGAGGGTGTTTGGGTAAGCTGGCCAGTTTTTAGTGCACACGAGCTGGATGATAATAAGGGCAAAGAGACCGGAGGCGAGGAGAAGCAGACTGTGTGCTTCACTGTGTGAGTGCTTTCCCTCTCTATCCAGAACAGGCTGGGGAGAGTCACCTAAAAACCGTGCTTGGCACACTCCAACATTTACATACGCTGCATTTAGGCAATGTGTGATGTATTATTTCACACACCATATCAACAGCACAAAAAACAAAAAAACCTCTAAAGCCAAGTGTGTCTATGCACTCACACTCAAGCACAGTGTAAACATGGCTGGGATATCAATAAAATGCATTTACTGCAGATGAGATTTACACATTTCCTGTGCAATTAGGTGAGCAAGGCTGGCTGTTTAAAAGCCATAAATAGCATCTTAGTGATGCTGTTATCATGCCCATCGTACACTTTCTGTAAACAGATGAAGGTCTTGGATGTACCATAACACTCCTATTCTGTGTAAAACTGAATCCTGCCTAAGGACAGCATGTGGATAACCTCAGGTGTCCTCACCAAGCTCTAGATAAATGCATTAACTACCATGTGGGCTTATAAAAGCAGGCATGATACTGATAACTCCAGATTGCAATTTGATATCTCTAATTAAATCAGCAGCTAATGTAATTGCTCAAATTTTCCAGCTGTTCAGACATCTGAGATTATTGAGCTTTTTGATTCTGATAGTTAAACTACGTGGTTTCATGCACACCATGTCATTAACATAGCATTCAGGCCTGTGCATAAGTCTTGAGCCCCCTCTCTCTCTTTTCTTTTCTTTGAAGGAGCCAGACGTTATTATATTTTTTTTAAGTGGTCTTGAAGAATAAATCTACAGCCTTCCTGAAGGTCTTTCAAAGTTTTTTGTTGGACTTTGGCTGCTTTTTCACTGATTTTCAGTCCAGTTTTTATGTCTGACCATTTTCATGGCATGTCTTTTTATTCATTAGGTGACTTAACACTGGCCTATGAATAATTCAAGCATAAAAAAGGGACAAAACTCTAGTGTTGTGTCTACACACAGAGAGATTAGCAAGTAACAAATTTTAAATGTCATCTTTAGACACATTTTTAGGCAATATGAAAAATGCCCAAAACAAACAAACAAACAAACAAACAAACAAACAAACAAACAAACAAACAAACAAACAAACAAACAAACAAGAATTTAGCATAAATTTAATTTGTATCGTTTGACACAGAACAATAAAACTGCTGAAAACCCAAAAACAAATCAACAAATCTGGTTTAATCATAATAATAAAACAGACAGTAGAAAAATGTTTTTCCACATGGTTTCTCTTTGAGAGCAATCTGTGTGGAATTACCAGAGGCTGTCTCAGTGCGGGACATCTGTTCAGCCTAAAGTAAGGTTGCTTACTACTTAACACGCAGATTGTGATTTTTG
This sequence comes from Neolamprologus multifasciatus, assembly GCF_963576455.1. Lineage (NCBI taxonomy): Eukaryota > Metazoa > Chordata > Actinopteri > Cichliformes > Cichlidae > Neolamprologus > Neolamprologus multifasciatus. Next base: position 15,739,049 of record NC_140442.1, read on the forward strand.
ACTGAGAGCAGCCTCGTGTCCCTCGGTGTCATGGCCTTGCATAATCACGATGTCAGTAATATAAGAGGCGATCTGTTCCGCTGAGTTAATGACACACAGCAGAGATTCATTTTTTGACCTTCCTCCCTTACATACTGCACAGAGTATATGTCAAGTTAATTCATCATCTTTTCCCGCTCTTGGGCTGAACTCTGCAGCACGTGTTGACGCACCGAGTGAGGCTCGGCTCGGCTCTCTAAGCTGTAATCTGCTCTCTGTGCATTTCAGCATTAACATGTAGAGGGATTTGATATTGTGTAAGCCACGTTCTGTTGCGAGCGTGTTAGTTTAGCTTACACAGCTGTTGCTGCAGATCAAAGCTGAGTTGATGGCAAGGTAATGGCTTGAAGCTGGGAGACTAATGGGGCGACACACTGCTAAAATGTAGGCTACTGTACTCTACGGCAGACGAGCCTAATGCTATAGCAAAGCACTTTGGCATGTACGTGATGTATAGCAGCTAGAAAGAAATCTGAAAACATCAGGAGGTGAGTTTGAAAGTGAATTAAAGGACAATTTTAAATTTAAGTAAGTAACAATAAAAGGGAATAAAGGGAACACAGATATCGAGAGTAACTGGGCTACTACACTAACTGTATGAGGACAGAGACTGCAACTTTTCAGGGTAAAAAAAACAAAAAACCAAGCAGTCAGCTGTCACAGCTGCCAACAGCATTGGGAGGAGATGGAAGGAACAGGGGATTTGCCATGTTTTAGCTCACCAACTGTCAATGTGTCAAAGTGATGCAGAAACATGCAGAAACTCGACTCTTTTCATCTGAGTCGTGATGCCCTGGCTCTTTTCCTCCATACAGGTAGGCAGTAAGCAGATGACAGTCTACAGGTACTCTCCAACAGGCAATTAAAAAAAAAAAAAGCCCGCCATATTGGGGCTTTTTTCCAGCACAAATATATGCAACATTAACAACATAAGCACCTCTGGGGGGATTCAGCATGCAGTGAGTGATTTTGCACTTACAATCATGTCATCAACATCAGTGCTGAAGTGTATGTATAGAACCCCCCGTATTTACCCGTTGCACTACCAAAAACTTACGCTACTTGGCACGTTGCTTTTGCAGAACTCCAAAAACACTGACTTAGATGTGCTGTTTTGTAATCAGTTAACAAGAAAGGGTTAAACCTCACACACACGCACCTGTATCACAAACACCAGGACAGTTGGTGTTATTTTTGTGACCAAAAGGTCACACCTAATGCGATGAAAACCAAGCCAGAACGAAATGTTGGTCATTTTTGGTCATGTTTACTGTGCTGTGTTCCCTCTCACCTTGTGTGGTCCGTGTTACCGCTGTACTCTCTCTGAGGTTTTGAGTTTCTTGTGTTATTGTATTTTTGCATGTTCAAGTTTAAGAGTATAGCAATAAAAGTGGCCTTTTTGAGTTTACGTTCTCCCTCTGGAGTCCTGCTAATATATGGAACTGTATGTTCCATCCTCCACCTGCCACACAGCCGAAACATGACCAGATGAATAACGGATCGAAGGGAAAACTGAACTCTTAAAAAGAATCAAATGAAACAGATTAGAAACTCACGGTTATGATTCCAGTTTAAATTTCACCTCATGCCTCTTCTTTCTTTTCAACACATTAAATGAACTTAAAGTAATGGATGCTTCACTTGCAGAGTCTCAACAAAAACTGAATACGATGAACTCCTCAGTTAGTATTTACTACACGCTTCTTGTGCTGAATTGCCTACAGGTGCTTGTGATATTACATCCACCTCTTGTGGCATAATAAGCAGACACTCACACACACCAAGGCAGAGAAAGTTAAGTGTCCTTTCAGTGCCACACAGTCATGTGTGCGGGTTGATTAATCAGCTCAAGTCTCCCCCACACACATAAGTATTCTGACTGACACACAGCCCTCTCAATGTCTCGTTTTAGCTCATCCACAAAGCACTTTTCTTTCTTGAGAACTACCGAGCTTGTGGTGATCCCACTAGCAAATTCATACTTACAACTACTTTTCTCTCTCTCCGCTCTCTTCAACAACATCCTCATTTTCACCAGAGCCAGTGGCTAATAGCTCTCACTTACAGTGTAGATTTCAGCAGAGTCAGAATGTCAACAAGCCCGAGCACTGATGGCTGCTGTAATGGGGAGCAGAGGGTACAAGTTGGCCTTACTGGTTTACATAGATACTTTCTGAGTGTGGGAATTGTAAAAGTCTCATGAATGCATCACAGTGGCAACATACTTTAGGCCAAAAAGCTGTGTACGTACACTATACAGAACTGGTGGAGATGAATGAGATTAATTAATTGATTTGCTTTACCCCACTGTTTAATGTTCTCCCCAGTCAGCCTTCTGTAGTGCTGGTGGCTGGCTAAGATTCATTCAGTGTCACAACCAGTTTACCAGTCCATGCACATTCCCATCACAGTCAGAGTCTGCAAGCTTCAAGCAAGGCAGGGTCTTTATTTGCAATGCTGCCATACACGTGCCTGTTTGCAGTCCTCCCATAAAAACCAACAGCATGTAGCTCAAAGTATATGACATCATGCATAGGAGGAATGCTGATTGGTTGAAAAGTGGTCTAGAGAATTAAAAGGATGACAGTGGAGTTTAAAAAAAATGGGAGAAATGTGAAAAAAAAACTTGACCAGCAACTGCAGAAGCAAGAGACTTGTTGTTTGTGACACTGCCCCCTGGTGACAATAAACCACTACAACATGTTGACAACACACTACAAAGCTGTCTGCAGGTAAAAACCGACACAAACAGACACAAACGCATTGCATTCCTGCAAATCTGTCTTTAGCATTCGCTTGAGCCAGGAAACAGAAAGACATTTAACTCTCACATGACATCAAAGTCAGTAGACAGCAGAGACATTAATGGCTCTTACACATCCTAATGTGATACTGAGTTGGAATATAGCCGCCAACTACACCACCAAAAATTTTCACCATTCACGGTGCTACCAGCTGTAGCACTGCAGTAAGTCCAGTCAGTGATCCGTCAATAAATCATTGCATTTCATCAAGCTGGACAACATCCAGCTGGTCGGGATAATGATGTCAGATTTTCCCCAGAAGATTAGGAAACGGCATGGGAGAAGAGTGTTTTGGGCAGTTTTGATCCAGCTGTTTGTGCAGACATTACCTCAAGTTTATTTACAGAGCTGGGAGATGGACCTTATTATAGATGAAACAAACAGTCAGTCAACTGGAACAAAACTAGCATTTTAGATAACGGAATAAGTGTGGGAGATTTTCAGAAAAAAAAAATGCTTCTAATTGTTAGTCAGCAAAACAAACTTCAAAAATTTAAATATTTTACAGCTTCAATGTTTTTTTTTTAAAAAAAGAGGTAAAGTTATGTAACCAATCAGTTGTGAAAAAATATAATGTTACATGCTGCCACTGAGTCTCTGGGAACGATAATACAACTCACCAAGAGAAAAAGATGATGGTTGCATTGACGGGGTGATGATAAGATGGATATGTCATATATACTAAGATTAAAAAGGCTTTTATTGTGCACAGTTAAAGTGAAGCACAGCTTGAGAAAAAAAAAAGATGGCAGAGCTGACTCTTAAAATAAATATCAGAAGGCTGGTTGGAGAGAAACAGAATAATCTCCTCAGACACAGCAACCACATCTGTCAATGAAATCAAGTGAAATCACAAAAAAGACTTGATCTGGTCAAAGATCTGGGCCCATTGTGAAAATGTAATCTGGTTGTGAAATCCATATTGTTTCTCCGTGAATGAGTCACCTTCATTCACAGGTTTCAGAGTGATCCTTGACTGATAATACAGAACTATTTACCGCCTACGCCTCAGTATGCTGAATGAAAAACAGAAAGAGGAAAGAGAGAGAGGGCGCCTTTCACTTACATGCTAATCTGAACATCTCTCCGTCTTCTCCAAGTCAATCTGCAAGTGGATCAAAGCATCTGCTGGACAGATGACGCCATTCGCACGCCGAGGCTGGTGCAAGGGTCACTCTCAACCCACGGTGCAAAAGGGACTCAGGGTGTATATGTGTGTGTGTGTGAGAGTAAGAGAGAAAGTGACAGTGAGTGAGTGTGTGTGTGTGTGTGTGTGTGTGTGTGTGTGTGTGTGTGTGTGTGTGTGTGTGTGTGTGTGTGTGTGTGTGTGTGTGTGTTTCCAAGCCTGAAGCCAGACTCAGAGAGCCTTGACACCACACATGCTGAATCAGAAGCTGAGGTGCAGAGATGGGGGAGTGTGTGGAGTGATGGTGAGAGGGAGGGATTAACAGGTGCTAGTGAGTCATTGTCACTATTAAACACAGATACTTCTTAATGCATTAGTGCATGATGGTAAGATCATATATACTCATTAGGGAGAAGGTGTGAGATTTTTTTTTTCCTGCGCTTGCTGAAGCCACCAACCAACTGGCCGCTTGGTCTTTAGTTTATTACTATTATGCATGGATATTGTTCTGATTTAGGAAAGTGTCAAAAACTGATGGAATTAAATAAAATTAAGTGCTCTGCAGGTTTTTAAAGCGCTGTCGGCGAGTAAGTCCTGTATCATCACTGAAATTCAAAGAGGTTCATACCCTATTCACCGTTTGCCAAAGCTAGCCGGTGGATAATGGGCACTAACAACATGGCAAAACTCACAATGAGCACTTCAAGCTAGCGATGTAGGTGTACATGTTAGCAAGAGCGAGAGAAAGGGAGGGAGAGATAACAGAGAAGCACAGAAAGATAGAGAGGAATAGTTAGGCATGAAGACAGAGCAGAGTCGAGGAGATACATGGATGAATAACAAGGAAACAGCCCAGGAGTGTTAGAGAAAATGAGCAATGGGCCTCAGAAGGTGGGAGAAATGAGTAATGACTGTTAGTAGTCGAAACCGAGATGAAGAGAAGCCAACAAAGAGTAACCGCTTTGATAAAAAATTGATCAACACATGGCATTAAAGAATTGCTCTTTCTCTCTTGATTGCCTGGGATGTAACCGCTTTCACCAAACTGTACTGGGTTCATGTTTTCTTAAACCACTTTAATGGCGTTTGATGTTATTTAATGAAGAAAACACGGAAGTCTTCGAGAGGAGATGCTGATCACAGAGTATTGTCGCAGTAGTTAATCAAGCATTTGAGACAATGCAGTCATTAAAAACAAAGCTTTTGATTACAGTTTGTGAGAGAATATTAGTGTGAGAGTGCGCCTAGTCTTCTAATCGGCTTTGTGAGGGAGCATTCATTAGCAGTTCTTTCAGTCTGGTGAAGCTGAAATGTGAGAACACCAGCCTGCCCAATTGGAGTATTATGTTTGCCCACTTAAAGAAGATGAAGAGCTGGAGATGAAGAGCTGGTTTGACAGGATGGGGAGTTTACAGTGTTTTTCTTGCAGCGGGCGGTGTGGCCGTACTTGACCCCCACCTCTTATCTAACCAAGGACAGATCGCATCATGGCTGGCGGAAAGGGGAGGCTGAGGTTCAACTGTTACAGCAGAGTCGCACGTGCGCCCCTGACAGGGATGCTGTACCCCGAGGGAACTTTGTTCCAACACCACCCTGAACCAGACAGCGTCACATGCAGTTTGAGGAATAAAAGATGACCAATGAGGGATAATGTTATCACACCTGATGTGTAGATGCAAAAAACAAACAAAAAGTGCCTCGCATGTTTTATACTACAAATAGATGAATGACTCAATATAGTCACTATTGTAAAATCAATATAGTGATCTTACAATACAAGAAATCTTTCTGTCTGTCTATTCGTCCGTGAACTCCTCCCAAACCGTCAGGAGCTGAGCATCCAAATTTGGCAGGTACATCTCAGGCACCTGAAGGTTCTTATCTACATTGCGACACATCATGTTGCCTAGCAACGGTATAAAATGAGCTGCTTTTAGCATTTACGCACGTATAACACCTTGCAAAAACATCGGATGATTTTTGTTTCATACAGTACCATCTAATTTATATCCACAAAAACTGAATTATGCCTGCCATATAAGGATGTCACAGCGTTGCCTGGCAACCACCGAGTAATAGGCCAAAATGACCTGGTTTTGGCCTTAAGGCATCTATAATATCTTTTTTTCAAAACAATAAAATCTCATTTATATCCATAAAAGTTCAATTATATGTGTCCCTAGCAACTACCTAGCAACAAGCTAAAATGACCCATTTGCAGCAAACTAGCAACATCCACCACCTCTGTTTTTGATACTTTTCTCAATATGGTCAAGTTTATCAGCCAAAAGCAAGCACAGGCACAAACTTGACAATTTTATCACATTGGCATGTACTAGTACGATATTTTTGACATAATGTTGTCTAAAAGTGAATGCAGTCTGTAAAGATTTTAAAACACATGAGAGAGGTTTTATTATCTTTTTATATCTGACAGCTTCATCATCACATCCAATAAATCCATGAAATCCTACATCAAATACACCCTAACAGTTACGCTACAGACAGGTAAATGTTGATCATTTAAAAAACTATGAGACAGAACCACATTGTATATACTAATTTACCTACATTAGGCCTACAGCATTTTTTCCTTATTGCTGTTTTCTGAAGATGTTTGGTTGTAAATAGAGTGAGAAACGATTGAATCAGGGTTAGATTTAATATTGCTTTTAATTTGTTCATTTTTTGCAGTTATATAATCCCACAGAAAAACTAACAAAAATATTGTGGTAAAGGTTATATCACCCATCGCTATTTCAGCAGATATTTTGTGAACACATCATTATAGAAGGAAATGTTAATTTATGCTGGGCTAAGTTACTCATCATGTATTTTCATGCTTTACTCTTGTGGACTCTCTTCAATACACTTTCTGTGGAGACCCTAAATATAGTGGATAAATCCTGTAATTAATTCCTACTTCAGTGTTTACACACAGAATCACACTGAGCTGTGACACATCATAGAACTTACTACATATGCTATATATATTATTTGACTGGGAGTGCAGATAGATGCACTCAGGTGTATGCATAGAAAAACCTGGAGTCATGCAAAGTATTCACTTACATCTGTATCGGGACCCTTGTCGGCTCCGGGACACGAGAAGCTGACAAACTCATGGCACCGTTTGTGGACCACAAAACAGCACACTGAGAGAAAAGAAGAAAGAGCAGAGAGTTTTACAGGAACAACTTATGGCACAATATTGTGAGCTGTTTTGTCTTTCAAGTTTATGAAGGCCATTCGACCAATCTGCTTCTTTAAAAAAACATTTGCATTCACAAAAAAGTACTGTCAATCCAAGTTTCAGACAAACAGTTAAGAGATAGAAGGAGACACAAAGAGGAATGTACTTGTCCATTGTCACAAACAAATGCAAGCAGACAAACAGACTGAAATGCATGTGTACACCCACACTCACACCCACTCAAAAAATGTTTCTGCAGCTCTCGGCTCTTTACAAGCTGTTGGGGTTGATACCAATTGTATCATTGTCTCCCACTGAAATGGGATCCGCCTATACCAAAGTGTCACTCAGCGTGACACGGCTGACATGACATCTGACGCTGCTATCAAGTCAGCGATAGTGGCATTTACATTTGGACTCTGCCGCTGATCTGGAGGGGGGGGGAGCAAAAATGTGGACATCTGTGACAGCTGGCGTGCGAGCTGACTCCCTCTCCGTCTCTCACTCTCTGTACCCAACAGTATTTTTCTCTTGCATTGTTTAAAATTCTTCATTCTTTCTTCTTCATCCATTCTCACACAATCTGTCTGCTTTGCTCATTGTCAAGCTGCCTGCTTGCTCATGTGCACTACTGCGCTCTCCCACTATCATATATGTGTGGTTTTGTCTGTAATTCTGCCAGCAAAGCCACGCAGTTGCCAGACAATCTGACAAGCATTGGTTAAACAAGAGAAATTAGTTTGCTGCCGTCCAAGAAACAGCAGGGGTTTTGACTGAAACGCAGTTGTATCATTCTGCTGGGCTAATTAGATACTTTTCAAATAGATATTCATTTAGAGATCATTAGCATAACTGTGAGCGTCTTCAACATAACGCTTTAGCGTAGCCCTAATCCTAAACTAATAATCAACTGCGATTTCTTTTTGTGTTCTTTTGCGTTCTTGCATGTGGTTAGTGCCGAGCTGGTGTCAATGTACAGTATGAATTCATCTCTTTGAGTAATAAACACAAAATGAAGCAGAGAGGGAGGGGATGGCATACAAAGCTCAGCAAAAATAGTAGCCCACGGTGATTTATCCCTGCTCTGAAGCTGTCATCTGTGCCATTTGTCATTTTCATAATGTACAGTACACAACAGCCAAACCAGGCACTCAGTACAGGTGTAAATGCAAACAGTGGGGATTTATGAAATCAGGTCTGTCCATGCTTGCAATATTGCTATATGAATCTTTGGTCTGTCATCGCACACATAAAATGCTATGACTGAGATGGGATTCACTGATGTAGTTAACTGGGTTAAAAACTGTTGTGAAAAAGAATTTCCAAAACTATATTAAGGGTGCACTTGATTATCACACAATAAACACAAACACAAAGTCAGTGAAATAATATCAGGGATATCATTATGTCCAGTTAGGAAGCAGAAACCTTTGTGAATCAGTTTCACCTTCTTTCGTATAAATTAAAAGTTACATTAGGCAGAGTGGAGAACCTCCAAAAAGTAATTGTTTAATAGGTGGTTTTCACAGACCATAGCTCTCTTTCTGTTAGTCCTGACTGATTTTTCTGTAGCTTTGCCTTTTGCTAGTAGCCTAGTCACCCCTGCTAGCATTAGACGCTACCATCAGCCCCTTTAGGTTGCAGAGGTAGTTCAGCTTCTTCAGGATACATGCTATCACCACGCTGTCACCTTATTACTATAATGTACTTGGAATTCTGTACACCACTAAATAAAAACATATTAATCACATAAGTATGATATGCTGCTAAATATGTCTATTAATGACAGTATCCAATGCTAGCATGCTAAATACATATTAAATCATTAGAATTGCCAAAGAAACAACTTCAAGGGCTGAAACCTTAGGCCAATGGGGAGGCACCAAAAAACTGCACTTCCTCAAATGTACACTCGAGACCGACTCCAAAAGCAAGTCAATCCCCATAGACTCCTATACTGAAAACCCAATTTTACAGCAAAAATGATTGCTTATGCAACATACTCATTTCAATAATTCTGAGAGGTAAAGCCATACATTTCAATGGCCATGACAGATGTTTGTGATTGGAGAATTTAGTCACCAGTGATTAGCTTGACATGACCTCACTAAGCCGATTCGCTGAACTGGACTTTTTAACTTTATTCATCGTGTTAATACCTAAGAATCTTAGGTGTTCTATTAAACATTCTACAAGTCTACAAGCAATAGTTTTTAGGAGTTACATTTTTTGCATTTTGTTTGTATGTTACAAGTACTTACAGTAGTAACAGGTATCTGTGTCTGTGTGATGAACCCATATACTTTATCAGTGTCCCTCACTTGCCAAGTTACAATGCTAGTCTTTAGCCATCCTGCATTTGTTTATATCATAAAAAAACAAGTCAAGGTATGAACCAGTGTTAAGTCTACATACAGCAGACAACTTAGCAAAGAACCAGTTTTAAATTGATGCTTTAGTCAGTGTGTTATTAGCAGCCTGTTGGAAAGACACATAATTTGTTTTTGGTGATTCCTAAAGAGCTATTAGTCAAAAATTTGACATATTTCAGCAAGGTGTGCAGTGTGTCCTTAAAAGATTTGAGGTAACTGGAAGACAAAAGAAGACGAAAGAAGAAGGCTAAAAAAACACTACAGATGAACGGTGTCTGAAATCATATTCTTAAGAAATAGGGAAAAGAGATGCATCTGGACCTTCAGTTCAGGGCTCGCAAAATCGCTAGCCCGACGTCCCGGAGCTAGCGATATCTCCAGTCGGGCGACCAAAACCTATCTCAGCCCCGCCCGAGTTGATCCATCTACTGTTCACCAAAGACGTAGCTATTTTGATCGAGTCTTTAAGAATATGTAAAAATGAATTTGCTAGATCTGTATCAGTGTGTCAGATATTATTTCACGTCTTATTCTGAATTTTAGATGACAGTTTAGCTGGAGGACATTCATTTCCAAAAATGGCCTACATGTTTCCTTGATATGGCAGGGCTCACACAACAGATAGCATGATCATTTAAATGCAAATTTGCCAAGCCAACCACCTTAAATCTTTTTTACTTTTAACTTCTAAAAGGTGAGATCAAGGTCCCTTTTTTCTTCAAAGCAACTGAAAAACACCAGTGTTGAATTCACATTAGACTTCTTGAAAGAGCGTTTCAACATTTTATTATTTCATTTTTCTCCTATCGGTGCATGCTGATTATATTAGTAATTGTTTTGGTGCTGACCTCAGGGCATTCATACCCACTTCATATCCACCTCCAACTTGCCCAAAAGTCAAACTTTCAGTCCTCCCATCCCACATCCTGCCCACTCAGCCGTCATTCAAATTAAGAAAACATTTGCTTAGATGCAAAGGAAAAGCACAAAGCACATAAAATCTGCTGCGTATATTTTCATTTTCTCTAACACACAGTTTTACTCAGCAGGATTAATTCTGAGTGCAATCATCAGGTTTTTCTTTTTCTCCCTGCAGCCTACTAACAATATGTGAATCACGCGTGTAATGACGTCTGTAGTTCTCTCTCTCTGCCCGTCCATCAGCACTCCTCACACCCTCGGCTACACATCCACATGCCCATTACTGTTTCTGTTTAGTGCTGATCCCTGACCGTTTGAATGTCTGCCGGCAAGCTGAGCTGACCAACTTGACACTGATCCCAGTTCAGAGGTGAAGGAGGGCACCTAAGCTGAATATAGTGGAAGGGATAAATCTAGCTTTGGACCTTGTGCGCCTGAGTCCAGGAGAGTGTGCACGTGTCAGGAAAGCTTAACCACACTTACACAAGTCAGAGACCGTGCTTCTCTGCGACTATAATCCTTGGCATTGACTTTAATGTGCATGCACACAGAATGATACACACATAAATCTAAAAGCTGTCTTAAAAAAGTAGAAGCCAACACTGCATGCTGCCGCAGCTGAAACACTGAAGCTCTCTGGGAGCTTATGGGAAGTTACATGCACTCAGTAATTTCCATCTATACAGTGCTATGCAAAAGTCTTGAGTCAACCCTTACTTCATTAAATTTTCTTCCAAGGAGCCAGGCTTTATTATAAATTTTAAGTGGTCCTGAGAAATTGTTCTCCAGCTTTTCGGAAGGTCTTTTAAAGCTTTTGTCTTTAAACAATAACTGCTTTTTCCACCCATTTTGCTTCCAGTTCTTGTATCTGACCATTTTATAAAGAACTGTTTTGTTTTGTTTTTTTGTCAAGCCACATAACACCCAACTAAAACAAGAGCTCTAAAGCAAAAAGGAAAAACACCTAACTCAAGTAATGAACCACTATTGCATAAACTTAGCATATCTCATAAATTGTTTTAGTGGATGGTTAGCTGTCAAAAAGCCAGTGTTAAGGAAGGTAAACAGAGAAAAAAGCCGAAGTGTGCCAAATTACACAAGAACTGGTCTCAAAGTCAGTGGCAACAGGTTTTCTGGAGTGATGAAATCCAGAGTGGAGTGAAACAATGAGTTTACACCCACCTGTAAAACATGGTGGTTCTGTCAAAACTGATGGAATTATTAAATATAAGCACATTCTGATCTACCATGTAATACTATCTGAAACGCTTCTGATTGGCTTCATTTCTCAGCAGGAAAATGATCCCAAACACCCTGCCAATGCAGTAAAAGCACACATGGCTAGAAAAAGCACATAATGGATCACGTTTAGTCATGGACAGGCCTCCCCAGAGCCCAGACGTTAACATTATTGAAGCTTTGTTAAAAAGATGACCAAATACTGACTTTCAATCTCATTAGAACTGTTAAACTGTTTGTTTTGAATTTCTTTGCCTTATATTCTTCCATTTATGCTTATGCATCACTGAACCCATTTCACATTTCCCTAAGAAAATATAAAGAAATGATGCGTAGCTCAAAACTTTTGCACAGTATCTTATGAACTGAAGTAACAGAAAATCATTTTCTCTATTTCTCTTGTGTTAAAGGAGTTTTGTTATAAAGTGCTGGAGCAGAACTAAAACGCACTAGAATTAATCTTTCTGGTGACTCAGAGGGATGTGACTGACAAACTCGGTAGTGAGAAGAGCAGTTGTCTCCAAATGGTTTCATTCTCGCGGGGAGAGCTATGTAAAGCAGCGGGAGCAGAGGTGACAGTAACATTCTGTATCGTCAGGGATATTATGATTAATTACTATGGGCTTTGTTTTACCAGCCTAATTACATAAGCACAGAGATAAGGGACTTTGGCATTATAAAGCAGCTTACACAACATAAAAGCGTTCTCGCAAGCGTGAGTGTGTGCAGAAGGTGGAAAGCACATGTTTATATGCATCATCCCAGTGCCTGTCTCTATAGGTGGCATGGTTTCACACATACATTACATCCATACCCCTTCTCCTCTGATCCTTTCAAGTGTGTATTTAGCTCTGGCTAATCTGGTAAAATTGATAATCTACCGAGCCACCGTTAATAGAATTATGATGTGCTCCTGCCCAGAAGAAAAGCTTGCAGTGGAGATATGGGAGAGAAAGCGCGCAGGACACGGGCAGCACAGAACCAACTCAATACCCTCCAGACACATTCAATCAATCCAGGTCCCCCAGAGTGCATCTGATCACAAAGAGAAAAGAAGCTTTGATCTGAGATCCGCAGGAGGAAAAGGAGGAAGTGTGTGACACGATGGATGAACAGGCAGAGAAGGTGGAAACAAATCCACAGGGGTTCTCGTGACTGTAGAGATGGATGCTTCCAGTTAGAAATGCTGCTCAAACAACAGCTCATCGTTTTCGCTATAAAATATTATCTATAAAATATTATCGAGGTGATGCTGGGTGACAGCTTCTTCACCTAGCCCTGTCTGGGAATTGCTCGCAGCCTCCCATAATGCAGTATCTTTTAAATAAACACAAAGACAGGTTTCTTCCCAAGCAGGCACATGACTGTGTAAAATGCTCCTTTTTGTCCCCTCCACCCTGATCTCGACTGTGCTCGTTCTGCAGCAGATCTTCTGTCATTTGATGCAAGACAAATGTCAGAGAAAAGGAGCGGAGAGGAAAAGAGAGGTTTCTTGTCCTCTCTTAGTTATTTTTAGGGTTGGTTCTAGCCAGGGCTGGAACAGCGTGTAGTGAACTGCGACGTGGTGAAAATGTGAGGAAAGACATTTCCCCTGCACTTCTCTTTCACCTGTCCGGTGGACGCTGTAAGTGGCACGCGCTGATACAGACATCCAGCCGCATCAACGTATCTGAGGCCGGCATGTGTGTGAGAAACTGAGAATGATGAATGAAAAGCTATTGCTGCCACAAGCCTGCGCAAGTACTCAATGACAGATATGGAAAAAGCTGAAATATAACCATGTACAAACGAGCCAACACAATGCATCCGGCAGACAGACGAACTTCTAGCCTGTGTCAAGTTCTCGTCAAATTTTGATGCAGTTCAAAGGTCAGGGAGAAACTATATCCATCAGTCGCTTTACCATCCTGATTACTTGCACTAACCCTTGGCTTTTACACTTGAACATGCATGAGTTCATTTGGATGTAAAGAGGCTTGTTAGAGGTTTTGAGCAGTCTGGCTCTACCACTTGACTGAGCAACCTTTTGGAAAATATAGAAATCTCTAACGTTTTGCTCAGCACCAGATCGTGCGAAAATGTGACCAGATGAAATCACATTTCCAGACAGAATCCATAGAGGCATAAACAAAGTTGGACATGTGTTCTAGAGGTTTTGACCATTAAAGGGTCCCAATTTTTTGCTTGTTGGCAATTGTTTTAGTCTCTAGGGGATTTGCATGGTTTCCGCAAGACATGTTAACTAACCATCAAATGGTGAAACTTGGAAAAAGTGTTAAAGTTGTGCCTTATTACTACAACCAACACATTTTAAAAGGTGGAGCTTTTATACATTCTCAAATTTTCAAGTTTCACAACCACTCAATGGTTATTTTGAAGACCAGCTGGTACTCCGAGCCCAGCCCACTCCAGTTGCCACAGAGTCGCAGACTGGTCTCTAGGACTATGTGACTGAGGCCTCATACTGTATACAGTTGGGGAAATAATTGATCTCCTGCTGAATTTGTAAGTAAGGAAAACATCACCTAGTACTTTGTGGAAGAAACCTTGATGGCAAGAACAGCGGTAAGATTTTTCCTGTAGTTGGTCACCAGGTTTGAACTCATCTCATGAAGGATTTTGGTCCACTACTCTTTCCAGAAACTTTCTAAATCCTTTCAGTTTCTTGATTACTAAGTTTGATCAACTCGAAGCTTGAGGGAGCAAACTCGCCAGGGGATCAAATAGTTGTTTATATAATTATGAGGTGAGCTGATAAAGTCATTTGAGAATTTAAATTACCCATTACCCATTACCCATTTGGTAAAAATGTGCCCCAAGTAATAGACTTGTTCAGAGTTATAACTGTGAGAACACTGTTGCCGACTAAATTGTGTCAGTATATACATCTCTGTTTTTGACACTGCCACTAAGAAATGAAGTACATGTGCAATATACCGGCAAGCAGCATCTACATGGAGAGGGGGGAAATGAACGGAGCTGAAGCTACAACAAAGGCCTGGATATTTGATTTCCGTGCATACATTCAATTATGCATGGTATGGGCACATAAAAGGCAGAGATGCAACAATAAGGGCGCAAACAGAGAGTTTACATGAGCGTGTAACCTTGAAAGCAACAATAGAGCTATTCACAAAGACCACTGAAGGAAAAAGAAAACAGAAGATGAGAGCGGAATGGGAGAAATAATAGAGCAGGAATTAGAAGATAGTGAAAGATAAGATTTGATGAGGACAGAAAACAGCATTATAATCTTTCTCCTGTCAAAAATTTGCAAAAAACTTCCCCAGAAGTCTGTTTGTACCTACCAATTATTACTGTCACCACAACATCCTGCTATTTGAATATGCATGCATGCAAATGCAATTGTTTATAAATGTGCACATAAGAAATTGCTGCTCGTTAGTGGGAAGTTGCAGAAAACAGGAAAGAAAAACCTTAGCCGAGGTTCAGCACAGTAGTGGTGCGATAGTATCCTTGAACATGGTTTAAGGACATTGGACTGGTTGGAGAAATTCAAATGGAGTTCAAGGTGATGCTGGCCTTGTCAGATTGCATCTTAGTACTCGGTGGCCTCTCCTAGTTTCCATCCACACTGCACTGCAGGATGACAGTTGATGGCATTTATCATCTTGGCCCCCTGCCTTCTGGGATCTGTCTTTAGGTATGCATGTCTGGATAGGTAATAGAGTAGACACACAGAGCAGTGATGGTGTCCCCAGGTACGAGCTTCTTTTCATGTTTTGCATGTTGTGGTCTGTGTTTCACACATTCCCCTCTTTTAAAATAAACCTACTAAACAACCAGACCAGACGTGTCGAGGAAATTCCATCTGTTATAATACACTTCCGTGTGTTTCCCCATATATCTCCTTAGTGGTTCAAGCCAGGAGCAATATTACAGCTTCTGGGATTGCAGTTGGTTCTTTAGTGTACAGTGTAGACTGATCTCAATAAATCTGCACATGAATATGCAGAATCTATTGGAAAGCCATGAGACCTTTGGTACCAGAAGCTTCCTTGTTTGCATTCACAGCCAGCTTATTATTTGATATGTATTGATTAATAACATTAGAATGAGCTTTAGCTGCATGCAGATAAACATAAAGCACTGGAGGAACTAGATTTGTTGAAATTCAAGCGTGAAACCATTGTTTATTGTCAGATGTTGATTTTTTTTAGTTTTTCTAGTTTTAAATTTTTTTTTTCTCTCATATTAGCATTCATAAACTCTGACTAGGGTATGGAAGGGTTGTCACCAGAACCAACAACAATATATAAACAATAACCAACAATAGTCAAAATTTGAGACGATAACACAAGGCAAAAAAATGGTTTTTAGTGGTGGAAACAAGCTTCCATCCTAATAGGTACAGGATACAGGAATTTATGGCCAGAATGTTTGCTGGAGATCTGTGGACTCAGTGGTCGCTTTTAAAAAACAGCTAAAAACTCATCTTTTTAAACTTGCTTTTGGTTGATTTTATTTTTAGGTTTTAGCTTCTGTGAAGCACTTTGTGATTTTTATCTTGAAAGGTGCTATATAAATAAAGTTTTACTTACTTTACTTACTTACTGGCCTCACCAGAAGCCCCCCCAAATAAAATAAATAAAAATAATTGGCCCATGCAAAAACACTGCCATGATTCAAATCAAATCAAATCAAATCCTGCGGTGGAATTTTATTAGAGCTGTCAATATTTGGTGATTTAAAACTTTTATTTCACAAATGAAACATAAACAGATTTTCCTAGTATTTGGTATCTGTAGATTTATGAGTGCTTACTAAGAAAAGTTTTACATGTAATGAATAGGTAATAAGTACGCAGATGCATTTTTACATTCTTTCGGTTGTACACATTTTGAATGTGCACAGTAATGAAGCATATATCAGGGACGTCTTAACACAATCACCCTTAAACTCGCTTGATCTCAGTCACACAGGACACACACACCAGCACGTACGCGCACATCGGGCACCACTTTGTCTCGTTCTCGTCTTCTCAATTACTCACAAAGACACACGCTTGGACATATATTTAAACCCAACCCCATTTCCAGCGAGTGACATACTGTCTGCAGGGGTCTGCATTAGAGCACCCTCTGTCTGAATATGGATCAGATATCACAGCAATAGTAATGTCATGAGCTTGGTTAGCTGTGGCTGACAGAGCCAAAGGACCAAGTTAGAACTCACAGTAGAATGACTGTTAATAAGAGGTGCGAGCGTCTACAGTTAAGAAAGAAAGAATCTTTCTTTCTTTCTGAGTATTGCATTCATGCTATGATGCAGTCAGTTGCCAGAGGACTTCTGCGTGCTCAACCTACACACAGAAGATGCGACGAAGCAAAAGCTAAAGGTCATGGCCAAGTCCAAGCCTGGTGCCGGGGGAGACTCTGATACCAAACATCAACATGAGAACATCTTCTGCTCCTACGGCACTGCACGTCCTAGACTAATTTGTTGAAGACAAACGAATCCAAGGCTAAGGTTTTTGCTGAGAACAACCTGAACCACAAATAATGCACTTCTTTCCCCCTTCATTTCAGCTGCTTCTCCTCAGTTCTCACTCAATTTGTTTTTGTTTTTTATCTCTAGTAGAAAAAAGTGAGAAGTGCCCAAATGAAATTTTCCATAGAAAACACCTCGATTAGTTCTGTGCTAGAAATAAACACCACTTAGGATGTAAACACATTTACTCACTGAATATGATTATATAACAGTTGCTACTACTGACTATAGGTTATCTGACGCTACAGGCAGGAAGGCTGCTGCAGGGCTGTAATGCCAGCTGTTACATCTGATAAAACGTGGCAGCTTAGCAGGTTGGTTCGCCTGCTGCACAGATGTACCAGCACTGATTTCCGTTCATGACCTTCACCTGGCTCGGATTCTCGCATGCTTCACATAAATGTAGTGAGCAGGGTTGCTTTTAAATTTCTTGTACAAGACCAGTGAAATGCATTTATGATGATATTAAGTGTTCCTCAACAGCACTGAAGTACCAGCATGTAATCTGGCCTTTCTTTGATAAATGTACCCTTGGGGATTTTGCTGCTGTAGCCCTGCTTGTTATGATATAACCTTTAACATGGCTTACCCTACAGTGACAACACTGTAGTGTGCTACATTTCTTTGCATGGAAGCGCAAAAGAAAGAAAAATTGACTCAACTGCTAACTTAAGCTCACAATTAGCTTTTAGTAGTTAGTGTGCACAGGGATATTAAATAGATCCCAGAAGTTGGAGCTAATATATTCAATTTTATTTATATAGCCCCAAATCACAACAGTTGCCTCAAGATGCAAGTTAAAGAATCTAGAATAATACAGAGAAAACAGAGAAAACCCCAACAATCAGATGACCCTCTTATGAGAAAGAGCATTGGTGACAGTGGGAAGGAAAAACTCCCTTTTAACAGGAAGAAAGCTCCAGAAACCTCATCTGCTGGGACCAGTTTGAGCTGAGGGGAGGAAGACAGAACAAAAGGCATGTTGTGGGTGAGAGTCAGGTATAAATGTTTCTATCAGAGGATATTGAGAAGTTTAACTCCTTTAAATGTTTTATTTTGATAGGATAATAGACAGGAAAACAGGGAATGATATGTCCAGGGTAGACTCAAAGTCAGGCCCGTGCAACCGCCTGGCAAATGGGTCACCTGCTCTACAATTGAACTATAGCAGCTCCCTTGTAGTTTTATTCTTAACTTCAAAAATCATGATTCCTGGAGGAGCAAAATAGGAATTTATTTACACTCTGCTCTAAATACAGGCCCTGCTCTCCTCAAGATTTGCTCCAAGTAGCTGTTTTTAGAAAGCACATCAAAGATCTCCCCGCTGATCAGAAACCGCGGCATCAGATCGGTGACAACGATGACTGTGTCACAGGTACAAACACGATGACTCACTTACAAAAAAATTAAAAACACCTTTTGCGGGTAGCAGATTGGAACGAGGTGTCAGCTTTAATAACAAGTATACCTGACGGTGCTTTGGTTAAGAAGTGTGAATCATAGCAAATATGCTGTACACATGAATCATGATTTCCCTGCTGGTGCTGGGAGACTGGAGTCAGGTGAAGAGATGCTGCCTAAATTAGGATCAATCATCCTGGCCTTTTGCAAGTATGAAACACTGGGTATTTTTTGTGAATAACAAGTGTTTTTTTGACAGTAAATTAGTTTGTTTATTCTCACAGGTATATATATATATATATATATATACACAACTATGAGTTTCAAGTTAATGTGTCACTTTTGACTCTTATGCAACACCAGGGTGATAAAAGGCATTAAGGTGTTAATACACATGATAAAAGCTTAATCAAATGCATTTAATTAAGCGTGGGTGTGTATAATAGTGTTGTGAGTCAGTAGTTAGACGCCTCCTATCTGATCGGCTGATGAGCTGATTCTGGGTCAGCTCAGGTGAGTTTTCTCCACAGCAGAGGTGACAGGACAGGCTCTCGCTGTGAGGTCTGCCTTCTGCTACAACATATGCAAATGCGCATGCATGTATACATGCAGATATGTGTGCAGGGGAATGCCAAAAATACCTATCTATAGTCTCCTGCATGCATTAGATGCTTAGTTTGTACACACACACAGGTGTGAGAAGAAAACCCACAGATGGACACTTGCACATGCAGACACAGCCTCTTCTTTTTTCTTTTTTTTTGGGGGGGGGCCACTCCACTTCTCTGGGAACTCCCAGGCCCTCCAATGGCCTATCTCCCCTCACCACACTCCCTGCCGGTAACTGATGCCCTCAGGGGGCGGTGCGTTGGTGGTTCTTGGTGTCCGGGGCTGGGCGCTCAGGTATGTACCAGCTCACTCCCGGTGACTACTTGGCGGGGCCTGGTGCCTGTTGCCCGGTCAGGCCTCTTCCGGGACAAAGGGGGCCCTCGGGCCTCCGGCCTCTGGGCCTTCGGCTCGGTTCACTCTGGCACAGCTTGCTGCCGGCAGAGCCGTGGGGCATGCCACTGCAGCCCCCTCTGGCTTCTGCTCCGTGGCTACTGGGTGACCCCTCATCTGGGGCTCTCCTCAGCCCTTCCCAGGAGGGTGGCACGGATGCCCCTCCGGTGGTCCTCCTTGGGCTCTCGCACTCTGGGGCCTCTGGATGTCTGGAGCCTGGATCTCCTCCATGCCTGCTTCATGCCCTGGGGGACGGGGCTATGGCTCTCTACATCCTCTAGCAGACCATTACATGGGGAAACTTTTTGAATACAAGCGCGCTGATCCACACAGGTGTGCACACGGGTGTCCACTGTTCATAGACATAAACTACACCTCTATTGGCTGCTATTTCCATGCACATTGTGCGCTGTCGGTCCTGCTTGCTACACAACAACATTCACTATTTAGTATTTACTGCTGTTTACACTTAGCTAGATTAACGTGATGGTGTTGTGTTTAGTATGTTGCTCTGTTTTTTTGCTTGTTTTCTCTTCTTTTTCTCTCAACAGGTGATCCAGGACATTTTTTTTCTCTTCTTTCTCTTTCTAAGTGCCCTTTCTCACTGTCCCTCTTCCCTTCTGTTTTTCTTTTCCTTCATCTTTCTTTCTCCCTTTCCTATCCCTCAGTCATGTCTGTCCCGTCTGTAATAACTAAAAATAAAATAAAATAAAACAAAATAAATAAAATAAATAATAACAACAAAGGTAGATCAAATGGACCAATACGGCAAGGCCGTGATGATCCATTTGGCAAAGTAAATCCATTGGGTATCCTTGTTGGTCTTCAGACAACAATTCTGATGGCTAAAACACCAAATGGGACAGGCAAAAAAAACAAAACAAAAAAAAAGACACAGCCTCTTCAAAGATGCAGACCTAAACAGATTTTAGACAGACACACACACACGCACACACTGACACAACCCGACACTCACTCTCTGGCCCTCTCTTAAGCTCTTCTGGGTGTTTCTCTAGCACAAAAACTGCAGAGCCCCAGAGAAACACAGTCATGCCGTATTGAGGTCAAGAGGTTTGAGCCAGTAAAACCTGGCCGTTGTAAGAAGAAGAGAAGAAGCCAGTAAACTGTAGTGTTGCTTCAGCCCCTTTATTGCTGATTAATGACACTCGGCTGAGAAAGGGAGCATGACTCCTCTCATCACTAGGCGTCTCTGCGCCTGGCTAATTGGCCTAGTTAATCCACACGCCCCGCATCCAAGGCTGTGCGGAGCGATTAGTCAGCCTGTCGAGTGCATGGCTCATACCATTTGGAACCGAATAAGAGAGAGAAAAAACGAAAGGCAGCAGCTGTGGCGAAATGGCATTCTGTGCTTTCTGCAAGATGGTTTCAATTAGCACCTGCTACCTCCCACGCCACCCCGTGCTTTCTTATTATTTTTTCTGTTATCTTTAATTTTTTCCTCCCCATTCAGTTTTAACAATTACTTTTCCAGCACTGCCACTGTGAAAACAAACCTATATAATCCACTCAAAAAACTCATAGAACATTTTGTACTTCGTATACTTGTGTAGATTTCACCCTGTGTTTTTAATAACGGGTATCTACACTGAACAGCTATGATGATCTAAAACATATTAGGTAAAGTCTATGTAGCATTTCCTAATGACTGGTGAGCCCAGTTGTAAAATGTAAACAATATGCACTCTTGCAAGACATGTCCTTGAACTTTGTTGCAACAAACCTTTAACTTCCCCAGCACGAACACTCCAAAGCAACTGTTCAGGGAAGCTTAGCCCTACTTAAAAAAATTATTGCCAGAATTGACAATATAGCGAGGTAACAAGTCTGTCCGTCCGTCTGTCCATCCAATTATCACTTATCCGAGTTGCAGCAGTCTAAGCAGAGATGCCCAGACCTCTCTCTCCCCAGCTACCTCCTCCAGTTCACCTATGAGGAAACCAAGGCATTCTAGAGCCAGACGAGAGACCATGATCTATTCACCGTGTCACTGGTTCTGCCCTGAGATCTCCTCCAGCTATACATGCCCGAAGTGTCTCACCTAAGGTGCGTCAAGAGGAGGCACCCTAGTTAGATGCCCGAACAACCACAATTGCCTCCATTTGATTTAGAGGAGCAGCAGCTTTACTCTGAAAAGTATCAACAAAGAAGACAATGGCTCACACTCA
Organism: Neolamprologus multifasciatus; assembly: GCF_963576455.1. Lineage (NCBI taxonomy): Eukaryota > Metazoa > Chordata > Actinopteri > Cichliformes > Cichlidae > Neolamprologus > Neolamprologus multifasciatus. The sequence continues at coordinate 15,760,840 of NC_140442.1, forward strand.
AGGTTCAAAATCCAAGAACTTCCTGCTTTCCCCACACATTAACACTGCTAAAAGTTTCCAAATATCTCGAGCTTAAAAGGAAAGGGCTTTAACCAATGCAGTCCTCCATTGCAATTTTATGATTGCTAGATGAGTTTTTTGGTTGGCTCTATAAAACAATTAATCCACCCATAAGCATATACATTCAAAAAATGTTGCTTACATGATACACTATTTATTTCTAGATAAAAAACACATTTTTAAAAGACGACCAAAAGAACTGGGACGACCTGAATGAAATGCAAAGAGCAACCCAATTCCTACTGCCTAATATAGCTCTCTCCTATATCTTATCTATTAAGTTGTAAAATCACTATCAGATACAGTACACTGCCTAGCCAAACAAAAGTCACCACCTGGATTTAACTAAGCAAATGAGTGCCTCGGAGGATGAAGTGATACATTCATCATGTCTAGTGTCTACTTTAAAAGCCAGTGGGGGCAGTGTTGTAATCAGGGGATACTTCAGTTGGTCAGGTGCATGTTCAGCAATGTTATGTGCCCAGGTAAAATTAGTCTGCCAACGACCAGAATATATTAAACGGCCAAGTTTTGCCATCAACATTTTCTTCTTCCCTAGTGGCAAAGACATATTCTGAGACGACCATGCCAGGATTCACTAGGCTCAAACTGTGGAAGAGCAGGTCAAGAAGCGTTAGACATCATTTTCATGGACGAACAGACCAAAACATCCAGACTTTAACCCCGTTGAGAATCTTTGGGATGTGCTGGAATCCATCTCTGCCATTATCAACGAAAAAAAAAGAAAAAGAAAGAAAGAATGAAACGCCAGATGGAAATGAAAAGTTGTGACACTGCATATGCATATCAACATCATGCCATTGCCATCATCAAATCTAAGGGTGGGCAAAAATATTACAGTGTGACTTTTTTCCTTTTGTTTATAATAAATAATGGGCAGGACTTCTTATATTATTCCTTGTATACACATAATTATACACGTTCTGTACTGCTCTACATTATGCAATATAGTTTTGGAAGTTGTGCACTTATATTCTGAGATGTGAGTAGGTGTTTAGGTAAAAGCTTGTGAATAACATTGAAAGTATTTAGCACTAAAGTTGAGGATCTAAAGATATTTTAAAGCCACCAGATTGTTCCAGAATGTGGTCCTAGCACAGAGACATGAGCGGTATGTTTTCATCTTTTCAGATCAAAGAAAACTAAAATATTTCTGGGCCAGAATGCAAATTCCAGGTCTAGTTGGAGCTGCGAAAAGTGTGTTCTTATTTTTCAGCCTCTTTTGGGACAGCAAAGTTGGGAAAAGATATGCAGTGCACGGTTTGATAGACTCGAACCTGGGTCTCTGCATTAGACTTACACTGTATGGATTTGGGGGTTTTTATTTAATGGGACTAGAGCAATCAGAACTGAACCTGTAGAAACAGAGAGTAGATTTTAGGATATGTTTGCTCAATTATGGCCTTTCATACCTGTAAATAAAGAAGGTCCTGGTTTGGTACCTTTGCAAAAAAAAGCACACCCATTCCATATTCTTATTTATTATTTTCAAAATTCAGCTATTTCAGAAGTGTAAATGGTTCTTTGGGAACAAATATTTTTGCTAAAACAAAGCATATATTGAAACCAAAAATGTGACAATAAAATACTCTGAAGTGGTTTTGAGCCTTGCATCCTTCTCTTCATTTCAACTGCTCTCCACAGTTGGGTAATTCAGCCCATTGAATACGCGGGCCAGTATGTGGTTAACCTCACTTTCAGATACAATTACGCCCACCTCTATCGCTCGCCTCTCTGTCACCGTGTTTCTTACTGGCCCTCTCTAGCTACAGGTGAAGAGCTGCTCTTACAGATCGGGGCCTAAATTTTCTCTCAACAGCTTCCATTGCCACATCGTTCCAGCGGGATCTGCTCTTTCCATCCAGCCGGCCAGAATCAAAGAGCTGTTGACACAGTTTGAACTGACTTGTCAAGGCCACCGTGTCTGCATGACATTCAGTTTGCATTACAGAGCCTGTGAGTGTGTCGCAGTGCTGATGCACTTTTGTGTTATTTGCTAGATGGAAAGAGACCGGGCATTAGGACAGACACTGTAGCCCTTCAGTATACAGATGTGAGTGTATAGTATGGGAGTAAGTGTCAGTGGTCCTGCCGTGTGCGTTTGCCACATGAGATGTGGTTGATATATAGCTTAGTATTACTTCTATGTAGACAGACACTTTGCTATTTTTTTGTACCTGCAATAGCAACTGCAGAGTGTGAATACTTACACGAAATACATGTCTGCAACTGAGCAAGACCACATGTTCATTTCAGGCGGATATGCAGAAAAATCCACAGAAGTACAAAACTCACATATGCATTTTCTGCTCTCGTGTGGTTTTGCTTAGTTGCAGACGTGTTTTTTGTTTGAATAGTCAAAGATTGCAGTTAGTAAGGTTAGTAGACAAAAGCTCTAACAATCATCATTTCTTCTTCTAGCGTTTCCTTAATCACGAGGGGCCACTAGAGCAATTGGAGTCATGTTTCCTCTTAGTCTGTGTTAAGCAAATGTTTTAACCACTACACTAGAAAGTCACTACAACATAGACTTATTTTAAAATGAATTCATCACATTTAATTATTGTTTGTAGTTATAATCATTAGCTGATAGTTCTATTCAATAGCAGGCTGGTAGTCTAGTCAGTGGTGAGAACAATGAAATTATATCAAATTTACTTGAAGGCTGTTTAAATCTGACTGAGGAGGAAATTTCCCACATTTTCAATGTACACCTGATGCAAATTTATCTTGCAATTAATCATTTGTTTGCATTTTGTTTGTTTTGTTTATCATTATTACTGTTGCTACAATCATTGTTGCTGTTGTATTGCTATTATGGGTATCACTGTTGTTTTTACTGTTGCTGCTACTGCTGTTGTTACTGTCCAGTTAAATTTTATTTATATAGCAACAAATGATGGGGCCTCATGACCCTACAATAATATAGAGAAGACAGAAAAAACCCAACTATCAGATGAGCTCCTATGAGCAAGCTCTTTGGTGACTGGAAAAGTTGTGTGATGCTGATTGCTTCTATCATGCAAGCCCATAGTCAGCAGCATCTAAACTGAAGTTAATGTTCCCTTTCAGGCGGCATGACAATGACACATAAGTGAGCACTCTTTCTTCAGCATCAACATTTTCTCTCTGGCTTAAACACTGAACCAGAAGAGAGACTAACTGGCTGGTCTCTTAAACATTCTGCCAATTTAACATTTGTTATTAAATCCCTTTAATTAAAAATAAAAATGATATTTGTGACCAGAAAAGGGGTGATACTTTAGGGAATGAGGACAGCTCGGGATCCATGGTGGTAGCAAACAGCAGGCTCAGCACTCTGGAGGCATTTCACCCTGGTGACACCAAATTTTTCTTTATAGGAAAAAAAATATTATTAAGATTACTATCACCATTTGAGACCTCAACAAAATTCTGGATCGCTGCATGTCTAACAAATACTGAACCTATGTGTGGCTTTTTAAAAATCACCATTTTTGTAATACAAAATACATAAAACAAGATTTATTGGTCATATTTCTGTTTTCATAAAGTCAATATTCCAACAATGGTGCCTTATAAATACAAGAACAGTTGGTAAGAATCAATGCAACCCCCTCAAACCCACACACATCCGTCTTACACTTTAGGGCAGCAAAAATAACACTTCATTGCTTTCATTTATTTAGTTAAGACTCTCTATGCCTTGCTGATCACTTCATGACTGCACCTCAGTCTAGTCAAATGCTATTCTGGCTTTCTTTCATTACCTTTTTTTACTCAAAGCTAAAAATATATAAAGCCTCTGGATACATAGGTTACTTTTACATATAAACAGAAAGCACAGACTAAGTAACAGAATCCCTTCCAATTTTATCAACTCCAGAGCAGACCCCAAATCAAAGGATCAAAGGGAAAAAAAAAATCTTCCATTCGCCGACAGAGATGCCAGTAAAAACATGGTTGCAAAGCATTCATTCTCCCCTGTGGTGCATGTTGCTATATTTGCCATGAGTGGACCAGAGAGGCTGGGAAAGATGAGGAGTCAACCTCAATTAGGAGTTGGAGTTGTTGGGATCTTTCTCCTGCCTTTGTCCTCCTCTCATCTCCCACAAGAGACTATGGGGTGAGAGTAGTCAAGATGAACTATATCTATGTAAGATTAAATATTTGTGTGAGTGCATGTGTTATTTTTGTTATTATATCCAGAAGAGTTGTTTTTCCCAGTACTTCCTACTTTTAAGGTGAACGGTGTTAAAGAGTCATTGTGGGGATATATCTGTGGTTGTGAAAAGAGTTCTGGTCCTATAGAAAAGTTTATGGGAAACGCTCCTGGGACTTGGAACAACACACCAAGTCGATTTTTTTAATTCTCAGGTATAGAAAGGAGAATGCTCCAGAGTTTGTTCAATTGTTAATCACAAGTCAATACCCAATGAGCACGCAGTTTTCACAGTCAGATCCACTGCCTTAGTTATTTTTCCTGCTTGTCAAAACACTAAGAAACCCTCAAATTCACTGCCTGTACTAAATTAAATTCCAAAAGCTATCATAACAAATTGGGAAAATAATGCTCGGTGGAACATTTTGTGGTTACTGATTCAGCAGCGGTAAGTATCTGAAATGCATAGCTTTCATGTACATCATGTATCATAGCAACCGAAGCATTTCAGCAGATAAAACACTAATAATTCAAGCACTCTTGCCTTGGAGTTTTCAGCCAGCCAAGAAAGCTTTGCTGTCCAGTTCAATTTATTGGGGGTGTAACAAGTTTCCAAATTTATTCTATTGACACCTTAAATGAACTGAATTTTTGGTTTATGAAGGAAAAATAAACTCGACTCCTCAGATATACTTGTCTCTATTTACCTAACCAACCTTTACATAGTATTCACTAAAGAACGCTTAAATGAGGCACAGCTCCACATGGCTTAACATTACCATGTCTTAGCACATCACTAGTTTTACAGTTATATATGTACATTACATAGTTTTTCAAATTATATTTTTCAACTATATTTTAAGCAACATAGGCATCTTAGATTAAAAAGTAGCAAAAGACAGCTGCTTGTTTAGGTCACTGAATAATAACAGTCAACCTATATGCTGCGAAGCTAATGCATAGGCCCGGGTTTGAATACGCCCAGAAGCCATTTACGTTTCATCTTCTCCTGGTCTTTCTCCCAGTTTTCCTAGCTTTTCTCCATTGTTATATTGCAACAAAGACCGAAAAGCCTAAATAAAAGTGGCTAAAAAGATATCCAGCTCAACTCTGTATTTTAAAAATGTTAGAAAATGCTAGAAGCTAACTAGCTTAGCCACAGAAAATAACAGATTCTTCTATTTGGCATAGGAGCAGCATGGAAATAGTACACAAGCTGTTGACATTTACAGTTAGGTCCACAAATATTTGGACAATGGCACAATTTTTGTACATTCCCCTCTGTACAACACCACACTGTATTTTGAATAAGAGAATCAAGATGTGATTTAAGTGCAGGCTTTGAATATTAACTGAAGTGGTTTAAGAAAAGTATTTCAGGTTACATGTCATGCACTGTCCCCCGTTTTAAGAGACTCAAAATTAATTGGATGAACAAACATTTTTTTAAAATGCAAGGATTATTTTTAATACTTGAATAAAAATTCTTTGCAGTCAATTACTCCCAGAAGTACAGAACTCATCAACATTACCAAATGCTGTGTTTCCACCCTTGAGATGCTCTCATCAAGAGTGAAACTCTTGGGTTTCACTCAAGAGTTTCACAAGAGAGAATGCCAAGAGTCCCAAAAGTTATTATCCATATGGATGCAGTTTCGCAGTATTTGGCTGAATCTAATCAGAGAGTATAGCCATGTACAGTTCAGAATTCATCTTGTTACTTCTATCAACAGTCGCATCAGAGATAAACACTACTGGCAAGCCATACATAACATTGCCTCCACAATGTCTGGCAGATGCTTCAGATCATGAGCTGTTACTTTCTCTCTACACACTTTTCTCTTCCCATCATTCTGGTACAGGCTAGTCTTGGTTTAAATCTTTCCAAATATTTATTTTTCAGAACTGTTCAGGCTCCAAAGTGTGCACCTTGCTGTTATTTGTCTTAACCATTGGAAGAATGAAATAAGCAGCTGGCCATGAAATTGCTTGTCCAATTAATTCTGAGAATGGGGCCTGTGTATCATATCTACTATCATATGTACAACATTTACTCATTTGTAATTATTAAACCCTTGCTCTTTCTCCCACAGTGTTTCTGTTCTGCTGGAGTTTTTCCTTTCCACACCAACAGTAAATCTAACACTAAGGTTATGTGATTCTTGGAGATTCTTTCTAATGTTATAGGGTCTTTACCTTACCATATAAAAGGGCTGTCATTGTGAACTGGCCAAAATCCACCGTGCTGGTGTACCGATGGTTGATAGACATAAATGTACATTGCAAATGCTGATTTTCAAAAACATGAAAGTGGCGAATTTGCACAGTGGACTTGATTCATACTTTACATAGATACTACGCATTTTTATAACTATATTGTAGGAGAAGAAACAAAAACAAATTGGGCCAGATTTAAGAGTAGTCCGAGCTCTGAGGCAGACTGATAATTTATGAATATGCTTACTGGTTCAAATGGACAACACAGCTGAACAGGAATCAACAACACATTTTGTTTGTGTGTGTTTGTTCAAACACAGTAGAGCCTCCGTACCATTTTCAGCCGTGCCTTCTGCCTTTTATAGGCAGGACTAAACTCGTTAATATTTCCATACACACACTATCTGCTCACTGTTTACTGTAGCCTCATGTAAAGGTACAATTTGCTCACTTGAATTTGCTTCCAGCAGGAAATCTGTTTCTGGTGGTAAATATGTGGACAGATGGACAGTCAGGTAAAAAGGGGAGAGGTGTGAGGATGACTAAGATCGGCGCTGCAGTCTCTTCCTGGGTGACCCTCAAACTGTGCAAAACACGCACACACATACACACCAACACACTCACATGCACACACACATACATGCACACACAGCAGGCGCAGGAAGAAGGAACACACGCTTCAGAAAACTGGCACACAATCTCTAACCCTCTGCCTCTCTCTCACTTTCCCTGCTGCCCTGTCTTCCTGCATCTTTGTCCTTGCACAGAAATAGCATAAATATTATTCTGAAGCTGGGAAAATCCCATGTGTCCATCTGACACACACACACACACACACACACACACACACACACACACACACACACACACACACACACACACACACACACACACACACACACACACACACACACACACACACACACACACCTCTTTTAGATCCATTTCATCAGCATCTTTCTCATCTCTCCTGCTTAGCTTTATGCACAGAAACTTTAAAAGGATCAGATACAGTAAATAACAATAAAAGACAGCTGATAGAGCATTAATGAAAAAATATGCTAATCCGTCGATTAGCAACATATCCGTCGATTAAAATGGGCCACACTATTGCACGCATCTCATCTGCAGATTTTTTTTCTTATTATTGTTTATTAATTTTTTCTGTTCTTGGCTGATAAAATTACGTAAACATTTTACTCCAGACTGGTGGAAATGACTAAAACTTTCCCGCTGTTCCCAAAGGAAAAGATTCAGGAAAATAATGGGCTGATTAATCAGCACTAAGATTAACTGACAGCTGTCACAATAAAAGTCAAATACATCAGTGTTACATCAGTTATGGAGAAAATACAGTAAAAAGAGTGTTTGTCTTCTCAGTATTGAAGAATAGCGCCAATGATTTTACATTCTAATCGTATCTTTTCTCGGTGCTCATACCTTCGGTGGCACACAAGCATGCAGGGTGTAAGACTCTGACCCACTGAGCTCCAAATCCTCCTGAGTGCAGTGCACATTGTACTCACCTTATGTGGGTCAAGACTGAAATCTTTGACTTAAAACCATTCCAGAAATAGCCGTGGGAGTAATCACCACAGAATTCATTAAGCACAGCTGGAGTGGTGAGACACGTAAAGATGAACGCTTCTGCTTTCAAATCCCCCGGGGAAAGTCTTTCTGTCCAGGACAGACTGCTGAGCGTTGCACAATCCACACAAATACACAGTGGCCTTATTGATCCATTAGACGGATTATAACAAGTGACACTAAACATATAACACATTGTCATGGCAATTGATGGTTTAGGGAGATAAGCCCTATACACAGTAATAGGGTTAAATGTCTTCTGTTCTGTACTGATAGTGTCCTGTTATATAAATCGTTGCGGCAGCATCTATTATGAATGAAGGAAGGTTTAACACGCTGCCATCTTCCACCTTGTAAGAACACTGCTGAGATAAAAGAACAGGCTTTTACAGATAGGCGCTCGCCCCGTGTCCATCTGTACATGGGTCAAACAACTAAAAATGAATGCAAAGACAGACTGAGCTGTTACACATGAGCATAACCCAGTCATTGTTGGGGGGGGGGGGGGGGGGGGGGAGTTACACACTGGCGCAATACTGCGAAAGACAAAGTCATTTTGTAAAAGATGCTCAGCCAGTGTGGTAGAACGTTATCAGCATGTTTGTGGCAACACCGAGCCAGCCGTTTATTGGATCTTGTCAGATGTCTCTTCTGCCTCTCCTCTCCATGCCATTTCTGGAAACCACAAAGATTAAATCACAGTGCTGCTATTGCTCCTGCCACTCTCAGTTGCTGTTTACAGACACACAGAAGACAACCAGCACTTCTCACTTCTTCGCTTCACCATCTCACCTCTATCCTCCAGCCTGTGACCTGGAAAGTGACCTCAGAAGGATCTGTCGATTCATAAAATGCATCTCAAGGAGACAGAAAGCTTGCAGGAAGAGCTTCCCTTCATCCTAACTATGGCTGCTGGAGCTGTTATGAACACTGCTTCATTTATCTTACAGAGGTTATAATACAATAGCCGTAGAGAACATAAAAGACGCAGGTGGTGCACACAAGCAAATTACTTGTTATTGTCAAATGTATGTTGCCTCAGATGTTTGTGATTCCTTCTTGCCTCCTCAACTTGCATCCCAAATGGGAAGGACCAGATTGCAAGAAGATGAGGAAAAGAATAGGGGGATGGAAGTAGAAACGAGGAAGAGGAAAAGAGGGAAACATAATCATGCATATCCTCTGTCTTCGGTGTCTTCATTATTTCTCCCTTCGAGGCCTCTCCCAATGCTCTTTTGCCTTTGTTTGTTAAAACACAGTGTCATCTTATTACACTGCATTGTGTCTCAGCAAAAACACACAAGCAGCTCCCTGACAATTAACTACCCACTCTCAGCTGAGTAATGCTGCCGAGCCTCCAAAGAGACCCCTTTTTAATGTCACCAGATGACACTGTGTTATGCAAGCAAAACACTGTGACTTGATCTGCTCAGACAGTCTGATAACGGGGAAATATTGCAGCTGCGGTGGTCAATACTGCACGGAGTCTGCCAGCATACCGAAAATGAAAATGACATCCTCCCTTTTGTTGTGTTTCAGGGTGCGGCCAGCGAGCGCTGCTGGTCTGGCATTTCCCCGCCTCATTAAGGTCTTGATTTAGACTGTCTGATGAGCTCGCAACGATCCAGCCGCACGGACTCACGGAAGCACTGTCGAAGCTACTGAGACCCCTTTTTATTAGTTAAATGGAAGCTGAAGAGGTGATTTCAATGTTGACTCATCATTTAAGGATCACTTGGAAGAAGTTTTGTGTTACTGGACTTTAAAAGGGGAAGGGCCTGCCTAGGGTAAACCACGTAACAGAGATTTGGCACATCACAGGCAGTGCGAGGGCCAAACACTGTTACCATGGTAACCTTGGCACACCGTATCTGGCACGAGTTTACAGTAGCAAGTGAACATGAGGGAAAAGATATGGAAAATGTATCTTGTAAATCAAAACTGTTTTACAAGATATGACACAGGGCAGGTTACCAGATGTCTCTCACACCCGCACTCATTTATTGAATAAACACAAATCTGGCAAAGCAATATTGTACGTGTGCGTGCACATAAGTGCATGTGTGTATAAAAACAAGAAAACATTAAAGAGATCATCTCAATGATCCCCTATGGGAAAGCATTTGGCAAGAGTAGGGACAAAGAACTCCCTTACTCTACTACTTTTGCATTGTTATACACTAGCTGCCACTTCAACTCGTTCAACTGCTCAATAACATGAATATCCAATCAGCCAATCGCATTGCACAAATTCAAGCTGCTGCTGCTGGTGTAACAATGTAGGGGTTATTTTCTTGGCACACTCTGGGCCTTTTAGTACCAACTAAGCATCATTTAAACATTACAACCTACCCGAGTATTGTTACAGATCATATCCATCCTTTTATGATCACACCGTGCCCATCTTCTAGCAGTCATAAAGCTCAAATCATCTCAAACTGTCCTTTTGGGATGTGATGGAACAGGAGATTCTCAGTATGTACAGCAGACTAATCTGTAGCATCTGTGTGATGCCATCATGTCAAATCTCTGGAATGTTTTCAGCACCTTGTTGAACCTGTGCCACAATGAATTAAGGTAAATGGGGTCCAACAGATATTAGCAAGGTATACCTAGTGAGTACCTAATGGCTGATGAACATACTTTAATTTCATTTTGCGTTCAAAGTTTGAATTAATAGAATTTTCATCAAATTCAATCAATGTCTATTTGACTGTGGCTGCTTCAAATCAAAAAACATCATCACTGCCTTGTAGGAGGAGAAACTTAAAACACTTTCCTGTCATCATCTATTCCTTCTCACTCCCTATCCTCTCTCTTTCTCAGCCTCTTCTCTCTATGTCGCAGAGTTTTAATGAGAGCTCTTTGTCTAGAACGCACACTTTGGCAATCCTCTTAACAGTGAAACAGAAGAAAGTCTCACAACCCTCTGTATTTAGGGGTGCTAACTGGCGCACAGATTAAAAAAGCCTTCTGGGCATGGCTGTTAAGGCCCTACAATTCAATTTGACAAGCTACCAATTCCCCCCAGAACAGTAACAACCAATATATTTGACAGTGTGAGACTCTAATGACCTTTGAAACCCATAAATAGCACTGCAAAATCTGCTGAAATTGAAAACACTACCTGCTCTAAGATAATATGATTCATACTATTTGACTATGTGACATTTTGCTGTAAGGCAAATTTGCTATAAAATTTGCTATAAATACCACAGATGCCTTTTTATGAAAAGGTCTGCCATGTCATTGCTTTAATCATTTGAATATACAGTACAAGACTGAGAGGTGGGGGGTTAATCATCGAGCGCAGATGCAATCAGATAACATAAAACGCACATCGACACTGCCCAGAGGAGCCGTTACCATGATAACAAAATGGAAATGGCCCACTTTGTTGCTACAGTGGTTGAGCGAGAAGGTGGGAGAAAGGAAAGGGAGACAGACAGACAGCGGGAAAATGAAGGAGGGCGGTGGCAACAGAGAGACCCGGTATTCAATAGTAGGGGGGAGACTGGGCATTTTTGACTGTGAAGCAGAGACAGAATTACACATAATTACCAGGCCAGCTAAGCTTCCACTCTTGGTGTAATTAATGCCGTTGAGCTGAAAGAGGCTTTTAAAATCGCTGATATATTAAAAGAATGTTTCCGTGATTTCTCCACATTCAACTATTCTAATTAGCCCCAAGCAGATACTCTCTTTTCTTCAAGCTTGATAACTGTGAAGCGATGGCTTAAATCAAGTTTGAAGTGAAACTGAAAGGCCTGCTGTGGGATTTTGACGTCAATCAAGGAACTACTTGAGAAATTTTGGTTCCCAAATAGTTTCGTCAGACATTTGAAGTAAAACTTGGATGCTCTCCCTGATTTAGCGTTTCACTTTGTTATTCATCTGGGAGCAAAAAGAAAAAAAAAGTGTTGGCTGTAAAAAAAAAAAATTCTTTTCAAATAGCTCAAGGTATAATATACAACAGAATGACTTCTTTCTTTTATTTTGCATTTCTCTTTTTTCCAACTTAACTTTTTAGAATTTATGAGAGGCCAAAACTCATAATGGAGACTCCTCACTATCTTGTAATTTTAAATACTTAAATAAGGACCCAAACTTTCAGTTTAATTTCATGCAAATGTGACAGAGTAAATACAACACCCACAGGGATGTTTCCAAAAATTCTATATATATATATATATATATATATATATATATATATATATATATATATATATATATATATATATATATATATATATATATATATATATATATATATATATATATATATATATATATATATATATATATATATATATATATATATATATCAGAGTGAAGCAACAAAGCTTGGGTGCTTTTTGTAGAGCAACCAAAACATGATTTAATGAATTAACATATTTAGGCCATCTTCACACGCCAAGCAGAGTGGGGCAGGAGGCCCCTTCAGATCTCAACAGCTTAAGAGGAGCAGCGCTGCGTCTCAGCCTGCTGTTGTGTAAGATGTTTATTATTTGGGGGCTCCCGATCAGGACCCGTGCAGCTCTCTCCGTCATGTTCCAACTCCCCCACGCTTCTGCTCCTTGATTTGTTAATGAGGTCCACAGCTCCGTTCAGAGCTGAGGAACTGATTGGCTCTACACCTACACCATCACGGCGGTCTCATTGGAGGCATATCGGCCCTCGTATTGCTAACTGACACATACATGTCGCCCACAGGGGTAGCAAATGTACCAACTGAGCGGTGGAGGAACCCACATCCAGTGCGCTCATCTGACAAAGTGAAAACGATATCATCCCTTGATGAGAAGTAAAACAGTCACCGGGTCGGGACTGAGAGTGGGCAAACTGGATGCAGTCGGTATGCAAATGTATTCCTATCACAACAAAAGCCACACTGGTTGCTATTATGGAGACGCCACCATGAAAGTAAAGCGCTACAGACAACATGGAGATTAGACAAAGCAACATGCACGCCTTTCTAAGGAAAGCAGTGGATATAAATGAGAGGAATGTTGCTTTTGGAGATCATTGCATAAAATCAATTCTTTATGCACAGACGGAAAGCTGCTTTCAGCTGCTCCCTTATTCACAAGGGATCACCTCAGAATCTAACTCTGCATTGCATCCTGACGCAACCCCAAAGTGATTTCTGTTTTAAAGTGGAGTTTTTCCTTGTCAGGTGAATGTGTAAATCGCTACACCGGCTTTATGCACAGACAATGACTTCGAAGTTATCTAGCTGTGGGTCAGGCGTAAGTCTCTTTTTAAGGCAAACTCACACATTTTTCTCTTGTATGAAGCTCAAATTTTGTCTTTTGCTATCTTTGCTTTCTAGTTAAATGCAGGTTTACCAAACATAAGGTGATATAGTTCCCCTCATAGCCAAACAGTTTACAGGAAGAGTGCCAACAACACTTGGTTCATATTTTTAGCATCTTTCTATCATTTAGGAAAAAAAGACAAGCACAAAAAGAACAGGATGTGTGGAAAGATTTCAAAGAACACGTGACTCGTCTCTTTTGTTTACTCTAACTTTAACATTAAATACAAAGTTATATGTTTTTTTACACATCATTTTGTTGACTATTTTTGGTCATTTTTCAAACAAAGAAGGCATGTAGGTGGATGGTTGCAGAGCCTGATTGGTTTACCAGCATGCCAATGCAATCAGCTGATATTAGCCATTTGATATTAGCTGTTGGTACTGGCGTTCATAAAGACTAATGAATGAATGAAAAGTGAAAAAAAATAAAGAAGATATTGAAGAAATCCCACCCCAACTATGACACGAGTGTTGATCTTGCATTCATTGTCCACCAGGGGAGGCTCTGGCGGACAATCAATGCAAGATCATTGATCAGATTTTTTTACAATACATAACATAACTTAATAGGTACTTGATAAATATGCGTCAAATGAAGCTTATTATATTACTTATGTTAAAATATATCATTCAAATGAATCTAAAATTTACATAAAACTCATGTAAACATGTTGCCTAAGGGATCCTTACTAAGCACCTCTTAGGTATTGCTAAAGTAGTAGTACTGGTATCTGGGAGGTATCTGACTGATATTTGTCACATTTCCAAAAAGTATGATTGTGCTAAATGTTAATTTGCCATTTCTTGATCTAACAACAAAGACAAAGTAGCTGTGCATGGGAGTTAACACTTTCCTACAACTCTGTGGATGCAAATTGTCAAAACAATTTAAAATGAAAGGATATATAATTTCCGCTCACAACACCTGCTGCAATATCAGCTAGAACAGGTAATATGTTGTTAATTAATAACAACTTCTGCACTTGAAACAGCGCTACTTGGCTGCAGGCTACAGTCAGTCACCGCGCAGACATATTGTGCACCCCTGTTTTTGCTCTGCTCCCTTTCATCTGCTCTGAGTAGTCACACTGTTTGCTCTATCGTTGCCAAAGCTCAACAGCAAGAAGCCAAAATGTGTAAAGAGCCTCTTTGACTTAACCATCTCTTCACCCTCACACTTCCACCCATACAATTACACATCTTCCTGTGTTTATTTAGTCTTGCACTTATGCCTTCACCTTTGCCTCCTTTTTAGCTTCCTTCCACCCTTTCTACACTGTTACAGCTTCTTTCTCTTTTTCTTCTTCTTCCAACTGCCTGTCCAGACATGGTGCTCTCCTTCCAAACATGGCTCCTCAACTCTCCAGATGGCACAGTCATTTCCACGACTTCAAAGGATGAGGAGTAGGTGGGGGGGAGGCAAGAAGGGATAGCAGAGCCTGCGCCACGGTGGCAAGTGATCCAACAAGCTGATGCACACTCGCTCACATAGAGGACCGCTTTCAATGAGACGATCTCATGTTGGAAAGTTCAGGCAACAGAAGAAACTGTTTAACACCGAGACATCGGGGCTGTGTCCAAGTCACATTTTGATGCTGATGTCTTCATGTTTAATACATTTTTTTCAATCCAAGCAGACGCACAAACATTCGTCACGTCGCTTCCAACGCCCGTCCGCTTGTATGCTATGCACTAATGCAGCAAAACAGCCTCTTATGTATTTCTGCATTATCTATCAACAAGTGCACTCACATTGCTGAATATGTTAAATGGACCAGATCATACTTTAAACAAGACAGCTGGTTTTCACTCTGCAGCTTTATCTGATTAATTCCCTTGATGCATAAATGCAATTTTTACCATCTGGGGTAAAGAACGTGTGTGACCTGTGACTAAAGCATAATTTCAGCTGTTTGTTTGCCATAGGCGCAAACAGTGTTTTCTATATATAAGTAGCAGCAGAGAACATTGTATAAGGGCAAATAAGGAAGAACAGTACAAAGAAACTAATAATAGACACGCTTTATATATATTATATATACTTTAACTCAAAATCTGAGAACACGCATAGGCGCAGCATACTGTCCAAAAAAAGTAATTGAGATTGCATTTGGTTTTATCTTTAGCATTACTTGTGGATACAATATTTACCGGAGTATACTCAGATACATACACTCACTGGCCACGTTATTAGACACCTGGTGACTGTTCAACTGCTTGTTTAAGCAAATATTTAATCAGCCCGTCACATGCCAGTAACTCAGTGTAAGTCGAGAGGACCTGCTGAAGTTCAAACTGATCATCCGAATGGGAAAGAAAGGTGATTTAAGTGAACGGAATTTGAGTGAAAGGTGACTGAGGTGAAATTGGCATGGCCCGAGTATTTCAGAAACTGCTGATGTGCAGGGATTTCCCCATACAACCATCTCTAGCGTTTTACAGAGAATGGTGGAAAAAGAAAGAATATGAATATGAGTGAGCGGAAGTTCTCTGGGTGAAAATTCATTGTTCGTGTCAGAGGTCAGAGAATAGAATGGCTAGACTGCTTCAAGCTGATAGGAAGGCAACGGTAATAAATAATCACTCGTTACAACCAAAGAATGCAGAAGAGCAACTCTCAACGCACAACACATCACACCTTGAAGCAGATTTGGGCTACAGCAACAGAAGACCACACTGAGCGTCACTCCTGTCAGCTGAGGACAGGCTACAAGTCACATGGGCACAAAATTGGACAATATGGAAGGTTAGAAAAACGCTGCCTGGTTTGATGAGTCTTCATTTCTGCTGTAACATTCAGATGGTAGGGTCAGATTTGGTGCAAGTAACATGTAAGCATGGATTCATTCTTACTTCTCTCATCGATTCACATTGGTGGTGGTTTAATGGGGTGGAGGGTATTTTCTTGGCATGCTCTGAACCCCTTAGTGTCAATTGAGTATCGTTTAAACACCACATCCTAATGAGTTTTGGTGCAGATCATATCCTTCCCTTTATGACCACAGTGTGCCCATTTTCTGATGGTTGCTTGCAGCAAGCAACATGTCACACAGCAACTCATCAAGTTATCTCAAACGGATTAACTGAACATGACAGTGAGTTCACTGTCAGTAGAGCACCAACAGCGTGTGATGCTGTCTTATCAATATGGACCAAAATCTCTGAGGAATGTTTCAGGCACCTTAAATCTAAGCCACATGAAAACTACGAAGCTGTCAAGGTAGAACCAACTCACTAATAGCAAGGTGTAACTAATGAAGTGGCCAGTTCATGTATATTACATTCTGCCAAAATCAGTTTTTTTTCCCCCCAACACAATAAATTTATGAAAAAAATAGAATGGGAATACGTAAACACAAATGAGCACAACAGGAGAGGGAGAGAAGGTACGGGGTAGTGACGTCTAGGTTGAGTGTATAATGGTGTTGGTGTGCCGAATTTAACTCAGCACGCCCATTTGACAGGATGTATCAGTGCTGATGTTTCTCCATCACAGCATTTTCCACGTACACTAACCAATGGCCTGTACAGCGCATTGTAAAGAGCGCTTTGTAAATAACAAGGTGTTTTAGGTGAGTCACATCCTGAGTGTTCCTATGGTGGCCTTAAATAAAGTAGGTTACAGTGAACGTGCGTGTTCAGGAAAACACAAGTAGATGCGAGGTTGCTCAGCAAAAAAGGTATCACTTATAATCTTTTTATGAGTGATTCATTCTGCATTAATGAAGTGGAAAAAAAATGCATTGCACGATAACCTCAAACAACATTACCTTTGTTATGCTTAGCAATAAACAGTCACCACACTGGGAGCTGCAGGGGTTTAGTCCCTCACCTACATAGATCACTTCAGTAATAAAAACATTTATTTTGCCATAACCATACGTTGACAGGATTTGCCACTGTGTGGTAAGGATGGGTAATCACAGGAGAATTATTAAGAAAAAAAAATGTTATCTGGAAGCTCTAGGCAGCCGTTAATCTGCCCGCACCTACGAAACCATAAACTATCAGCCACGCTGGGAAAAGGATAAAAATGAAGGATTCCAGGAGTTCTGCTACATCACCTTTCTATTAACTCTCAGAGGCTGAGTGCTATGTCAGTAACACATGTCACCTTTAGCCAGCATAGATACGAGCATCACAATGACTGCCAGTGGAGCACAAGTATGTGACTTTACATGCCTGCCTCAGAGAAACAGCTCCACAGAGATTCCCTTCTGGAGCTCTGTGCATGAGTCTGCACTACCAAAGGGAGAAAAAAAGAACTCGTGCCTCAATTTAAAACTTAAAGGAATCAATATTTGAACAAAAATGTATCTCAACTGTCCATTTTAGTGTTCCACGTAATAACCATCATATTTTTAGTTCTCAAGAAGCAAAGCTTGTCTCACTTGGACACTTTCAAAAACACAAAGTCTTTCTGCATCCGAGAATGTGTATCTGTCAGCCTCCTCCAAGATGCATTCACTCCTCACTGACAATTAGCACTGCAAGCAGACAGCTCAGCCCCTGCACACCATGTATGTGTGCATAACATTCCCATCTACTATAGCCTCTTAAAATGGAATGGGACGTCTGAGTTAGTGATTAGAAAATGTAAAGGTCAGGCGTGGCTGTGCAGATGTAGGACAAGCAGATCTTCTTGCATGACTCTGCAAAATGACTCAGTAAGTTTGGTGCAAAAATATCAACACATGCATGAGATGAAAACTATATTAAAGTTGGTACACTTAACCATTCATCGCAGCTCATTTTATTATGACGCCGGTTTAACTGAATAGACATGAAATGTTCTATCATTGTTCACTGCAGAGGTTTTTTTTCCCCCACTCTTTCATCCTTATGTTATTTACATCCAGGAGTACTGGAAGTGACTCTGTGGTGCAGTGATTAAGATCCATGGTTTGAGGCAGGGCAGAGACACAAAACCCAGCCTCAGGGGTCACAAGCTAGTGTGCTCCCAGTGCCAGGCCCAAGTCTGGATAAATGGGAGGGTTTTTGCCAGGAAGGGCATCTGGTGTAAAATCTACACCAAAATAACATCTGCTACAGTAAATTCCTTGCGAAATAAGGTACTTAAACACCGAGGTACTGATTGAGCCATTACAACATTTTAGTACTATAGTTGGATGACTGCACTAACCAGAGATTGCCACTCTGCTTAGTGCACAGCAGCCTGGACACTTCTTACATCAGAGTGTGCTGATGTCTCCACTGGTCGACTCCTGGTATTATTTTCTTTATTGTTAAGCAACCCAAGTGGTGACTTAACTTTTATTTGACCCCTGTAATAACTATTAAACTTTGCTCCTACTGTAATATCTTTGTCTCCCTCCTTCATCGCCCTGTTGCCACAGTGTCAGATATCTAAGAGAGAAATCTAAAACTGGCAAAGACGGCGGGCCACGGGGGTGTTGATTTCAGGGAATATATTGCAACCTGACTCAAGAGACACAAAGTTATCGGTCAGTGAAAAAGAAAAAAGAAAGAAAGACGTTCGGTGTTTTCCAAATAATCAGAATAGTTCTGTCTACACTGGAAACATGTTTACAAGGGTGACTTTGACACCCACACAGAGGGTGGTGCTGTTCAGCTGCCACACCTGTTAACAACCTGACCACTAATTGCCACGTGAGCAGCAGCTGAAAGTGGTCTTTGTTAATGAAGAACTGGAGTGCTGGTATAGAAAAGTAGCACAGAGGGATGTATTGTACAGGACAGAGGTTGCACTCAGGTCCTAGATCTAATCTGCTTCTCTTTAAGCCATACTGTCTGAGGAGTACAGGTTACTGCTTCTCAGCTAACAGCCATGGCTCTTGGACTCATTTTCTGGTATGTTTTGTTGATGTTAGCACAATTTATTCCAGTTACCTCTAAATGAGACTTTAATCTGATGGCATCGTCTGGCTATCTTACAGGGTTTCCTGTATTTCTTTACTATTTGATAGTAATGGTGGTTCACCAACTATAAAAGGTAGTTGCTTTTCTCAATTCTGACATTAAGTCTAAACTCTGCAGTTTCTATATAAACTTTCTCTCACTTTACAGGCTATGGGCATAGATATGGATATATGTATCCAAATAAAGCAGAGCCACGTGACCTAGTGGATGATGGAGATGATGACATTTTGACCTCTGATCAGGGTAACCAGCAGGCTGCAGACAACCAGCAAGCTGGATTTGTGTACAAAAGCTATAACAAACGTTCGACTAAACAGCAGCAGACTCAACAAAAACAAGCGAACCCACAAATCGCGCCAAAGATCGAGGGACTTGTTAATGGTGAGACAAGACAATGGGGGCTAGCAAATCTTAATGAGCCACTCCTATTCCCTTTAAAGTCCAGCTCTGAGGTAGCTAACCCAGCAAAGCCCAAACTAGCTGCTGTAATGCCTCGCTCTGCATCATTTGTTTATACAAGCACTATGCCTCTCTCGACAAGCACTGGTCAAACTGCATACTATGAGCCTGCTTCATCCTCAACCTTTCAGGCTGTGGCACCTCGCAGCTATGAGTCCTGGCAGCCTGAACCAGTGAGCAATGGTAATAGGGTGGCTGATTCAGGTTTTGATTACCCAGGCCAGGACGCCGGCACAATCTCCAGTGGATATAGCTATCGTTCAAGAAAGAAACCCAGTCTTGTGTTTGAGGAAGTATTTCGGTATCCCTCTGAAAACTCCCAGCCTCCTCAAAGTACTGGTCCTGGCACTAATGCTGTCGAAGGATACGACCGAGCCGATTACATGAGCAGAGGGTCTGCAACTGGGCAAACCTTCACATCAATGAAGCCATCCTCTCTGAGTAACATACGAGCCAAGCCTTTCTCTCAGTCTTGGAGGGGGGTTCCTGCTTTTTCGAAGTTCTTTGGAGGCAGGAAGCTTAAATTTAATAAGATGTTCCCCCGGCCACAAAATGCAGTGTTCAGCCCCCCATGGGTCCAGGTTCCCTCAAGGGTCAAGGTTTACCAGAGTGTCATGGCTCCGTCAAGAGGTTATCAACCGATCTTTCATAACCCACATCCTTCAAGGTATATTGTCCGGTCCAGAAGCAGCTACCAGAGAGGAAGGTATGTCCAAAGCAAAACCAGATACACTCCGGATTATCCTCCCAATGGCATGGAAGGTGTCGAACGGCCTGCACAGAGCTAACCTGCTGAACTGTTTTGCATGGAAGTACACTCGAAGGTATGCTTATTTCAAACAAAACTTGGAAAATGCTGACCATTGAAATGGTTGTCCAAGATATTAAATCTAAATGTTTAATGTTTGAAATACTCTAAACAGTTCAAAGTTACTGATCTGCAAATACTAACTTCTGCTTTCTCGCTTGCAGATGTGCCCTTTGACAAAAATAAACCTTTTTATGTTTAAAGTGTTTACTTTCCAGGCTCTCTCGCTCTCTCTCTCTCTCTAGATAGATAGATAGATATAAAAAATTATTTCTCTTCATACTACTATACCTCAAACGATCACTATTGTGCAACTGCTAATGCTGAAGTGGATGTATTGCGCTTAACTTGTCTCTTCAGTCAAACAGGCAAATTGTGACTGTCAGTTAAGGGGTGTGTGCCTATATACGGAGTCTATGGCTCCACCAAAAAATGCATCAGTGCAGACATGCAGGTGGTTTACCTTGGCATTGAAATCCTTGTTTCCCAAAGCCCCTGCAACAGAAACATGGGGAAAGCTAAGCAAATGGGATTCGCTTTATTCCATATTGATTAAAACTAGTTAATGACATGCATTAAATTCGATGAACGCTTTACTACAAAATGCCACAGGTACATTTAAACTTGAACACTGCAAATGTCAGTGACCGAGGATATTACGCTGTGTGCATGAGTGACACTTACCAAATGAAGTCTGTACAGTGACTGCAGAACGTCGGCTGCTTGAAAAATCTCGCAGTAAACTTGTGATTTTTCACTTCATGCACGTTTTTCTGCCGCAAAGCACCTTTGCGGGCGAATCTGTTCCCAACCCCAGCTGAATCATTATAATGTAAAAGATGGTCAGCCATAATTGGGGAAGGGGGAGGAGGAAAAACCCAAATTAAAAACAAAAACTACACAATCAAGTTTGTGTTGTCCCGACCGATTTCTTTTGAGTGATTATCCCTGTCTCTTCACAGCTCTGGACAAGTGCTGGAGCTTTGCCTGCTGTAGACGGACCGCACGCCTTCCCTCTGCCTGGACCACAGCTGAGCGCTTCTTTTTCATTCGGAGTGACGTCGGAAAAGCCCGCCTTCACGTACCGTGGGAATATTTCACTCCAAGTTCAGCGCACGATTAATCAGAGGCGATTCTTGCATAATCTATGCAAAGAAATTAAAGAAGCAAAAGGTGTATTTTATTATGTGTTGGAAAACATTTTTTTTATTTTCTAGCAAAGTAAAAACATGCTCACTAATGGTACATCAGAATGGGTCAACTATATTTAATTATCCCTAAAAGAATGCGCAAAGTGCACTCTCTATGGTTTCGATTTTCTGTAAGCACCCAACTATTTCCTTATTTGCTGTACTTGTTAGAAATGACTATACCATCAGCTGGGATTCTGAAAAGTTTCACCAGTGCTAAATAAAAAAACAAAAGAAAAAAAAAAAAGCTAGGAAATGGCTTTATTATTCTGCTCCCTTTTACACTGGAGTAAGAAAAACATACGAGGATCACTTGAAGGAAACTTCCATCACTTGCTGAATGCAAATAAAACTGCGGGCGTTTAGCGCCATCGTGTGGACTTGAACTAGATCTGATACATCCGTAGCTACAATGCAGAAAGATTTGACTGCATTTGATACCACTCGGCCTGTTTATTTAAAACCATATATATATATTCATTCATGCCACAGGCAAAAATCTCCTTTAAGAATAGACTTTATAGACGTATCTTAAAACAAGCTGGAAAATAAAAGTGTGAGCAAACCAGAGACCACGAACTGCATATAAATTATTAAATAAACGTATTAAGCTGTAAAATGCCAGGGACAAATATGTACACGTACTTATGTACGTTTACGGATGCAAAGGAGACGTGTTTCTATGGCAACATGGAGACGCTGCATGTCTGCGGAAAACGGATGTTGCGTAGCTGGAGGACGCTAAAGTTTTGAACCGTTTTGAGCGGCGGAATCAGTGCTCAGGGAACGCCGCTTTTTGGTTAAGTTTTTACATGTTCACTAGCAGTGTGCCCCGTTTTAGCACGTTCTCGTTCTGCTCGTGAAAGCCAAACGAAACCGTAAGACAGGAAAGGACGAGCGTTACGTTTGCTCGCTTTAGCTCGGCTAACGGTATTTGCAACATGTTTGCTAATGCACTGCTCGAGTCCCAGTCAAGTAGCTAATAATTAGAGTTTGGGTTTTTTAAATATGCTGGTTATTTTAGTTGATGTTAGCATGCTAGTTGTCATGCTGCCATGTGTCGTAAGGTTTCCGCTTTGGATTACTGTTTAACTAATGTTAATATATGTAGTGTTTGTCAACAAAGCAGCACAGCGTACTCGTTATTAGTGTCTTTTTTTCACTTGCATACTCCATATAGATCACCATGAGCAAATACGAGCTGTCATCGGAGAGACTGGACACTGAGTTTGACCATTTTCTGCTGGACATGAAGCCATATGTCCTCAAACACCCAAGCAAGACAGGTGAGCCGTTATTTCCTATGCATTACGCTTCAAACCCGTGTTTAAATGGTAAATGGATTGGTACTTGAATAGCCATTCTTTTGAATTTAATTCTTCTCAAAGTGCTTTTAACTACAAGTCTCAGTCACCCAATAACACACACAGTCATACAGGGCTTTTATCTATGTCTAAACGCTTTAAAGCATCCGTGTGTGTGTGTGTGTGTGTGTGTGTGTGTGTGAGAGAGAGAGAGAGAGAGAGAGAGAGAATGCTTTAAAGCATTTAGACATAGGTAAAAGCTAGGGTTGAGTTTTTCTCCCAAGGAGTCTTCGACCTGTGGAATGACAGAGTTAGGGATCATACCATCAGCTCGCCAGACAATCTGCTTATAATATCTGAGCCACAGTCACCCCAAGTACAAACAGCCCTAGACTAACGACCCGTAACCCGCTTTTGTTGTTGTGAATTTGCACCGAATGACAGCTGTGAATGGCTATAGCCTCCACACTACCCTGTATCCGATATGTTAGTCATGTCATTCAGTTTTCAATTCCATTTTATTTATGCATCACTAATTAATATCAGCAGTCACCTCAAGGTGCTTACATTGTAATATAAAGGACTTACAATATAAAAAAGAAACCCTATCAATCAGCCGTCCCCTGTGAGCAAGCACTTGGTAGTGGGAAGGAAAACCTCCCTTTTAAAAGAACGATGCCTCCAGCTGCAACTAGTTGGGGGTTGAAGGGAAAGTCGAGAGACAGGACAAAAGGTAAGTTATTACATCATAGTTCCTCAGGGCTCGCAAAATTTCAAAATCCCTGGTAGCCCTTCGGGCAGGGACTCTTCAGTTTTTGGTAGCCCCAAATAAATTTAAGTAGCCCGAATAAAAAAGAGAGCAATTTTTTGATTAATGTTTTGTTTCCGTTACAATATTATACTTTAATATTGTAACGGAAACAAAACATTAATCAAAAAATTGTTGAAACACAAATTACAACATTGTATAAAAATTACAGTCATCAACTCAAATACTTGGTTCTAATTGAACAGAAATTTCTATGAACTTGTAAGAACTGTGTAGGACATGAATCAGTCTGTGTCAGATCCTGAATTTGAAATTTCCACTGAAGTCACGGGTAAGAGGCAAGTGGAACCAAGATCGTGGCCATTTGCTTTTTGAAGTTTGCAAAGACTGCTAAATTGTGCCAGTGGTAGTTCACTCTTTGCAACATAGTACGCTGTTTTTCTGATTTTTCAGGTTTATTTTTAGTATGTTATTTGCAATTGGTGTTTGTTCTGGGAAAGATATTGCAGACTGAGCAATAATGCATTTCTAATGGGGGCCTTTCTTAAAATTACTGGTCCCAGTAACAAAGGCGCTAGTCGGCTCAGAAATCGAGGGAAAACCAACAACACACCCGGCAGAACATTATGCTATTTACACGGGTGCACATAAGTGGTCCGCATGTGCGCATTCGCTGTCAAAATAAAAGACGCGCACCAGATAAGAAGTTGCAGCGCGCGTTTGCGTCCATATAAAAGGCACTGTTTTTGTCCGCTAGAGTGGGATTTTCACGGCACATTCTGCACCACCTCTCTGTGCGTTCATCATTTGTTTGAAGCCAGCTCACCTCCTGCAACCACTTTTCCGAGAATACGCGCTGCTTTTGTGGTTCGGACTCCTTCTGACATTTCTTTGGAGGTGGAGGAAAACCAAAGTAATTGCTTAAAGGAGCTTCTTCGACATCTTTAAGAGTTCTAAACAAATGTCTGTCCTCGTCCAGAAAATCTTATGTACGCAAACACGCTTTGCAACTTCTTATCTTGTGCGCTCTTTTTATTTTGACAGCGAATGCGCACCTGCGGACCACTTTTGTGCACCTCTGGTTATTTAGCTCGTCATATTGCAGCCACAGAAATTCTTTTGTCCATGAAACCATAAAGCTGCACTTTCTTTTCGCCTCAGTCTGATTTGTCATAACTTTTCCGTTTTGTGGTCACTTCTTCACCCTGACCTGTCTTATTTGGCTCAGCAGAACTAAAATATATATCCTGCTGCTTTTACACACGCACTCACATAACGCTCAGCGATTCTCTGCGCGATCAACCTCTCACATGTTTAAGCTTGCTGCAGGAGATTTCACTTTTCATGTTTGCATAGTAAGCTAACAATTGATAAGACGATGTCAGAGGAATTGGTGCACAAATTATCGTCACTCACCAATCAGTGCTGTCGCTCTCTATACACAGTTCGTGCGATTGCAAAGTGAAATCAAAAAACAAGCGCAAATTCAAACGCGATTTCAATATGTCACATATTGACAGTGGCTCACCGATGCCAATGACATAATTACCCAGCTACATTTCCGAAAGAATGCAAAAGCATTGACATATATTTTTCCTTCCTACGATAGCCCGACAGGCAGGGCAGAGATAGATTTTGGTAGCCCGACTGGAAAAATCGCTAGCCCCGGGACGTCGGGCTAGCGATTTTGCGAGCCCTGTTCCTGATCCTTTCTCTCCTTGTCTTCTCAGAGCGTCAGCGCTGTGCCCAATGGATAAAGAAGCTGTGCGACCCAGCCACATGTGGTTCAGGTCTGATTGGTCGCAAGAACCGCAACATGTATGCCCGTTTGCTCCTTCAGATGCTCAAAAGAGGGGTCCTGGATGGGCCTTTCACCAGCAAACCAGAGCCAGGAAGCCTTAAAACACTTCCTACATACATGGTAAGAGTTACTGCTTCAACAAGTCATATATTTTCCTGTATTGACAACTGGTTTTAACCACTTCAGAAAGTTTGAAAACTGTCACCCATTCATTTCAATGAGTGAGTGTGTCCAAACCTTTGACTGGTACTTTATGTGCACTATTGCAGCGGATTGTTTAAACAGAGAGTTTATAACTAGCCAACCGAACCTTCATCTCCTGAACCTTGTACTTAATTTTAATTTCTAGTCCATCTACTTTGATGAGCCAATGAGCAGCCTGAGTGTGGAGCACGGTGTTAGAAGCCTGCCTGACTGGGTGACGGGGGAGCTGAGTGGCTGTTCTGATGACAGTTTAACAATGGATCTGCTTAAGGACAAACCCAGTTCTACACCTGTTAAAGATCATCACAGGTATTGTCAATGAAGATGACCTACAAGGTCTAATTGTGTTGGAGTATATGTATAACAGGGGTAGGCAACGTTTTTGATGACGAGTGCCATCTAAAATTTCCTCAGAAGTCAATGTGCCATATAATTGCATTAGCAATAAATTTAATAACGCTCTATATTAACAGTTACTGCGCTGAGCGGAGAGTTCCTGAAGCATTTGAAGTGTCGGAATGTGGAAATTTCAACATTGCTTGAAAAAAACTGCCAGCTAGCAACGTCCCTCTCACCAGTAGGCTAAGTGATTTTTAGCCAATTACAAGTTGAATCTGGTAGTTGGGGTTGTTAGCTAAGATACCGTCATTAAGAAGCGGCACAACTAATGTGTCTATGCGAGCTAATTTGCGATGTGCACCCGGCCATTTTTTTTTTTTAATGCACCCTCTCAGATTAATTCACTGCGTGTCATGCCCAGGGACAAAAAAATCAGGCCAGGCATTTTGACTAGAGACCGGCTCACCAGGTATTATAGGAAAATCCATAAAGCCTTTGAATGAAAACAAATGCTGTTGTGACAGTGATGTACACTGTCTTGTTGGTATATGTATGCTTTCTATACATTGTACATCAGATAAAAACTTTGGTTGTAAGATTCAGATAATTATTTAATAAAAGCCAGACATTTTAAATGAGAATAAGAAAGAAAAGTATTTCTTTGTGCCCCCCTTTCCCTGTTAATGCCCTACCTGGCCCCCTGGCAAAACTTTGCTAGACCCGCCCCTGCACAGTTACCAGCTGTCAGCTACACAGAAAAGGATGTTATTTGTCTCTCAGAAACAGTTCATAACTTCCCTTCAACTCATTCATGTCACCTAAAAGGGAAACCTGTTTCTCCATCACCTGTTCAGCTCTGATGATTCCGTAAGGACATCTCCTGGTTTCATCTTCATGTTTCCCTCTCACCACATATCCAAACTGATATCATGACCAGCAGCTTTTACAGCTGTGGCTCCAGCAAACATCAGCTGATACTAGAAATTAATATTAAATAAATTCTAACAACAGCTGATCAAACTTAAACGCGCTGCTGTTGTTTAGCGCGACATCCGCTGGTTTCCTCTTTCTGGCGCAAAGTGGGTGATAAACAAAGTAGAAACGGGACTTGCGTCAGAAATACCGATCAGCTGATCATTGATCAGTTTCAAGATTGAATGAGAGAACAAGAGGCAGCTGACACCGTAAAAACGCAGATCCAGCTTTGTGTCTTTTCCATTGTAGCTGAAGTACGGACAAACTGTGTTCCTTTTCAGCTCAATACGAAATGCGTGATATTTTCTCTGAATGCGGGACGATTCCGTTTTTTACGGCACGGTTGGCAACTCTACTAACAAACCTTATGAATAAAATAAAGTTCACTATCAGTAACATCAAAGCACCCACCCAGCTGTATAGAAAC
The DNA here is from genome assembly GCF_963576455.1 of Neolamprologus multifasciatus. Classification (NCBI taxonomy): domain Eukaryota; kingdom Metazoa; phylum Chordata; class Actinopteri; order Cichliformes; family Cichlidae; genus Neolamprologus; species Neolamprologus multifasciatus. The sequence goes on from NC_140442.1 coordinate 15,788,363, forward strand.
TCCGTCATGCTAGCTCAGGGTTGCCGACCCCTGATGTATAATGTATAATTGGAGTATATGTATATTTTAAGGATTCCTTAAAACATTTTTTAAAGTTATTTTTATGCATTTTCATGGTTTACTTTCTTTCAGTCGGGACACCTACACTTTTTTTTTTTTTTTTTTTTTTTGGTTTGTTTTAAGCTGATATTTCCATCTGTTAATTTATTTTTGGTGGCATGGCTGTGTGGCTTTCTGGGCCCAGGAAGGCATCTGTATCCCTGCATGGAAATCTTGTGGTGAGGAGAGCCGCAGCAAGACTGACAACACAGAACAGAACAGGCATCAATGGGAACAGATACAACACTGCCTGAGAATGAAAGGTGGAGCAGGGATGGTAGTAGGTTGCAAAATGGCTTGCACAGCAATTATCGGTGTTGCCTGGCTTAAGAACCTTAACATTTTCCCCTTGAACGCCTGCTAGGGGTAACCCTTGTTTCTCTTTTCTGAACTGAGCGGTTTCTGTCATACTTCAGGCTTGCTTCCAAAATAAAAGGCCTGTGTGTGCATCAGGAGTTAGTGATTATGATCTCTGCCTATATTATCATACATGGGCATCCCATTATAGTTCTTATTGGGGATTGGGTTTTTTTGTTTGTTTTTTTAAGACTGATGTTGATCAGTTTTACATGGTCTATTTCTTAAGTGGGTTCTTGGTTCTAGTCTAGTCTTGGCTGCAGTTGTGGTAAATTGTGACCTCCCCTACACCAGCTAGGCTTATTTATTCCTTTTTTTGTTCAGTGTATAATTTGCAGTATGACGCAATGAAGAGCTGTCAGTCTGCTTTGTAGGTTTGTCTAAATACAATACAGATTTTTAAAACCCCTCAGTTTTGATCTGCTTCCTGTCTGGAGTGATACATGATCAGGCTAGTATGAATGGAAATTAATTCAGTGATCTGACTGACCAGCATATAGAAAGTGCATACAAACAGATATGGCTAGCATTTGAAGCTGAACTTATTTTCTTGTGATTATCTGATGTATTTCACAGGTTTATTAGTGAATAATTTGCAGCTTCACTGCAGTGTCTCCTAACACTTAGATAACAACGTCTAAGTGGTTAAGGATTTTTTTTCTCTATAGCAGTAAGCTGCTATGTAAATTACCAAGTGTATATTGAGACAATATAAATATTGTCTCACTGAAAGAAAGTTGCTGTGAGACAGATCATAAGTGTTTTTGACAGTGCTTTTGATGCATTAAAGAACTGTTTGCATTAAGCTGGCAAGCTGCTTCCTCATTTGATAAATGAGCAGAATCTGATTCAGTGGGAAACAAACAAAAAGACAAACTCATTTGCATATAAAATATAATATATCTTCTCCAAGTTATCTTTTATCTCTTGAAAAGTTCACAGTTGCTTATTAAAAAGGCAGCGAGACATCCTGGCAATCATGTCCTTTGTTTTCTATGAAATGAGAGTTCAAACAATAATTGGTATGTATAGTAGGATGATGGCATGTTACTGCAGGATTGGTAAGCTCTTCCTCCTGTTTCTCCTTTTGAATTTAATTCTCTGTAAGAAGAAAGTGGGAAAACAAAAACCCAAACTTTTTTTTATCAGATATATAAGGTGCTAATGTATAAGGTATTTATTGAAGCATTCTGTTTTAAAGTTCTTCTACCAGACTTAAAATACTGAACTTTGCTGTGAAACTGGTTACACGCAGCTTTTGTGAATGATTGCCCATCGTATTTGCTCAGCAGCGCTGTCTGAAAAAGCCAAAGACATTGCCAAGTTGTTGCATCAGTCCGCGTGAGCTGTCCATTCTGACTTTTCAAAGAGAAATACTTCAAAACAGCATGAGAGGATGAACCTCTTGTATTCTCTATCCATCTTTCTGTTCCTCCCCTCTTTACACTTTACCAATTGTTGAACTTGAGGTGTAACCCCCACAGAGCAGATAAAGAGAAGAATAAAGCTTGGTAGCTCATTAGTGTGTTCTCCGTTTTCTTTAATTGTTTGGCTTTCATTTCTCTTTGAACATCAGCCAAATGCCTAAAAAAATATTGACTTTTAAAATTGGCCTCTGTTTTAAACAGGCTTGTGCTGCTCAGGTATACATCTATGTGTATAACACGCCTCGCTAAAACTTTAAGCATCCTAGCATGCTTGTAGATATTTCATCTGACTCAAGGCAGTTCAGAGGCTCAACAAAGTGACGTTAGTAATGGCTCATTGATTTTTCACTGCAATTAACAAGGAAAGGCAAATCACCGCCCAGTGGCTTCATAAACCCATTAGCATAATAAAAAGAGAGCACTGTAATTGCATTAAAGAGAGCTTAATATACACCAGGGCACTCTGTAAGAAGAAGCACAGGCCCGCCGCTGCCATATTTAATTCAAAGTTTTTCTGTCAGCTGTGGAGTCATTATGATTAGGCAGCGTGGTAGTTAGCTCTGTCACCTCACAGCGAGACAGGTGTGAACGTTTTGAACAAAGAGGCCTGATGGGGCCTTGCTGTGTGGCACAAGCATGTTCTCCTTTTGTCTTTGTGGGTTTCTTCCCACAGTTCCAAAAGATCTTGATTTGGTTAACTACCAACTCTCTGCATCAGCCCTGGTGTCTTTTCCAAACTGCCTCTGCTCCTGGGCTTTATTTTATATGACTTGCTCATATTGTTTAAATGAGTCTTATCCATGTATGGCCATAGGCCTGCATCTGTTTGCTTAGGAGGTGCTCGAACTTGAATTACAGATGATGTAAAAGAAAACGTGTGGCTACCCTCAGTTAGATACAGCCTTAGAGGGTGTGGATAGAGGGGATTTTTGTGGCAAGCAGACTGCTGAGTACCATGGTGTCTGATTAGGATAAGACCATGAAAGACCTTCAGATCACAGACTAATGTCCTGATGGAGAAAATTAGCCAGACCAAGAGTCCTTTTATGTGTCTCTCTCATTTAGATAAGATTAAATAGAAGGAACTCGTCTGAGTCCCTCCCTGTGATGTGGCAGCATTTGATCTGTTTCACGCACCATTAGTCAGGTGATAGGCAGGGCTACGTTTAGCTTCTGAAGCTGGCCGGTTCGGGTTTCAATGTCTAAATGTAAAATTGTGCTATTTTGAGATCACACACAAGTGGATGTGGCATGTTGTGTATATGTGTGTGTTTAGCTGATAATGTTTTGTAGCATTAGTCAGAAATATTGAATTCCAAGCATGCGTTCCTCTTAAGCTGTGGTATTTCTAATTCCTTATTTAGCCACCAGATAGAGCTACCGCTTCGTATATAGCAGCAGCCCAGGTACAGCAATGCTGTGGGACATAAAAGCAGCCAATCTGCATTGGTCAGCAGATCATATAAAACATAATCTGTGTTTCATATAATGTCTTATGTTTAAAGATGTTTCATTGCTAAATTGAAAGGATGGATAATAAATCCTCATTGTCGCTCTTTAGGCAAATTTTCTTTCCTTGTTTTTGTCACATCTCTCCCTGACTTCTGTGATTCATCTGCATGCTCTGTAGCCATGTATAAACACTCTGAACTTCACTTCCCACTCCCTGTCCGCTATCTTTTTCTTTTATTTTCTTTCTTGGAAAGTTTGACAAGAACATCGTCTCCGCATTTTCCGAAGTCAGTTGTTGATGTTGATTGAAAAGCCTCACATCTCGTGCTCACAGGCCCCCACTCTCCTTTTGTCGTCCCCCCCCCTCCCCCCCTAGGTGGTGTAGGGTTATGGTGGAGAATAGGTGGGGGCAGAGGGATGTTAGTGTCCCAAGGTCAGACTGCTTTAGTGAGGGTGCCCGAAGCCTGAGACCCGGACCCACTGGCTCTGCACCTGGAGGTCAGACTGGTGTATGGATGTCAGGTTTCTTTAATCAGCCAAGCTGCAGCTTCTGAAGGTCTACATGGTTTTCTCATTTTCTTGTGTGTGTGCGCGTGTGTGTAGCTCTGGCCTGACTTGCCACTGCTTTGATCTCTGGGCCTCAGACTCCAGACACATCTGATTCAATTATCCTCATCCACCTGTTGACTTAGAGGCCCAAAATTGCAAAGCTTGGCCCCCTTATCCATGTTCTGTGTGTGTGTGTGTGTCTGCGTGTGTGTGTGGACACATGCTTAGAGAGGGAAACTCTTTCTTTTGAAGTGTCTTCACATAATTATTCACAGACTAATGAAACAATATTGGAATTTATTGTGAGTGATGTAAAGCATTCATTTCAGTTCATTCTTGACATCCACTGACTGGTTTCTCAGAAGTGATATTAGACTGCGCCATGTTTTTGTGAAATCAACTCTGCATCTACAGAAGCTGTAAAATATGAAATAGACTCGAGTGCTACCGGACTTCTTCCAGCTATTAAACACTCCAAAATGAACTATTTTGTAAATGCAACATATAAAGAAATGTGACAATCATTTCTACCTCTAATCAGTATGTTGTAACATCACCAGTGTCAATTACAAGTGTGTTATTAGATCAGAATCCTATTTACGCCACTCTTTGGTACAACAACTTAATAACATGATAAATACAGTGCGGTGAATAAGTATTGAGCAGAAAAGGAGGAAGTTGTCTTGGTCCATAGTTCTCCAGGTCTTTTGAAGATTTTTCAAATGATTTTTTTAGGACATTGACTGTCCAGTCAAATGTATCTGACCATTTGCAAAGGAATGTTCTTGTTTGTTATGCCACTTAACACTAACCTATAAATCATTCAAGCATAAAAAGGCAACAAACTAATGGTATGCATGAGTGTTGTCTAAACATGAATGGACTAATTTTAAATTGTATTTTTAGCCTCTTTGTTGCTAATAGCCTTTTGTTCCAGTATCTTTAGTTGAATCTACAAAAATGCCATTGATAGAAGAGTTCAATAGGCATGAAATAGTATTTTTACACCAACAAGGTAATTCCCAAAGAAATATTAGCCAAAAATGTTGCATAAATCAGCACGTTTTGCAGTGTGTCCTTACATTTTGAGGAAACTGGACAAGTGGAAAGCATCTTATTGGCAGCAGCTTCATTTTTGAGCTCAAACACAACACCAATCCATGTCTGGATGGAAAGACATATGGGGGGATCCTATCAGTCATGGATTGGCCTCCCCAGAGACCAGACGCCCACGTTATCGATGCAGTGTGGGATCATCTGGACAGAAAACAGAGAAAACATCCAAAGAAGAGCTTTGAATGCCTGGAGAACTATACCTAGATACTACACAAAGAGTTGATTGACAAGCCCATTATAATAAATGATAGACAAAGCCACCAAAGATAAATTATAGGATAAGTTCTAATTGTCTAAACTTGTTGCAAAAGTTATGTAAGAGATTCTGTTAGTAATACAGTTGCACTGATTATCAGTTCAATGAGTTTAGGTTCATTTAATGATCTCTTATTGAGACCAAGGTCTCTTTTATGGGATGCATCATAATAAGATTATCACACATTTACCCAGATGACCTTAATTACTCACATTATGACAGGATATGGTAACGTCTTCACAACTTGGCTCGTGACTATAAGGACTCACCGAATGACTGTCAAGACATGCTCCAAGGTGGCAACCCCACTAGGGGTTAGACACCCAAGTTTATCTTTCAGAACTGAAGAAGTAGGGGTGGGTTTTTATAATCGATTTATCGATTAAAATCGATTCTGGCTTGGATAACGTAAAATCAATTCATTAAAATCCTGAATCGATTTTTTAATATAAATTTATTTTGCCCGAAATGCCAGAATCTCTGGTGAAATCTCACAAAATTTCAACAACCACCAAACAGCTAAGACAGTAAATGAGAGCAGGAACATGGATTCTGCACAAAGACTTAAACACACAGCCCAACCGCGGATCAGAATCAGTGAGATGTTGCCTTTCTCACAGCCGGGGCTGAAAGCCGACAGCGCGCTGATTCTGATCTGTCGGTGGTCCGCGCTTTGTGTTCACGCCCTTTATGCGCTGATTCTAAAGCTGTTAGTTTTATCTCTCTCCAAGCAATATTGACCGAACCAGCAGCAAAAGAAGATCCAAACTAGGCTTCACATAAACAACGTCATGAATTCACTCTGACTTTTATTGTTTTGCTTCGACCACGATGCACAGCTCTCTCTCGCATGCTCGCTCTCTTGCGCGCTCTCTCTCCCTCTCTCTCCCTCTCTCTCTCTGTACTGTTTTCTGCATTATTCGCTTGCTTGTTACGCACAAGTCTACCGTTGTTTACAGCGCTGTCCGCCGACGGTTTTTTTTTTTCGTTTTATATACTTCCGAAAATAAAACCTAATTTCTGCCGTTCAATACCGAACAAATTTAAACTTTTTAAAATTATGCAAAATGCAAAACGCTCAGCCTTGTCTCTAATAAAACCACTGTAACTTCAGAGGTAATGTTCATGTGTTGATTAATGGTTTTCTTTCGTTTTTGATCTACTGCAGAAAATTTTTATAAAATCCCAGAACAGGAAAATCACCTTCATGTTTTTCTGTGTTTTATCTTCAGCTACTTTGACACAAAGGCCTCTGCTGTGATGCTCACACCTTTGATAAAGTCTTGGTGTGTCAGCTTCCTTTTTATAGATACAAAAATATGTAAATGTACTGATCTGAATTATAATATTTCTGACTGTCAAAATTTCCCAGATTCAAATCAAAGTGAATCGAATCGAATTAAATCGAATCGAATCGAATTAAATCGAATCGTGGATCGAATCGATTCGGGACCCTGTGAATCGGAATTGAATCGATTCTAGAAATCAGTGACGATACCCAGCCCTATGAAGAAGCCTTTTGGGTTTTGTGAACCTAAAAAGCAGTCCATTTCCCTTCATGTGTCTTAGAGAGATTAGAGATAAAACTTTATTAATCCCTCAGGTGGGTTCCTCTGGGAAATTCGGTTTCCAAATAGCACAGCACCAACAGAAGTTACAGACTGTGAGCAGAATACTATATATACACATATATAAATACAGAGACATATATAAATAAAGAGTATACAAACTGGATAAATAACATAAATAGGAATAAGAATACAAGGGAATTGCACATTTCAATTATTGAAGTCTATTGCACTGTTGAATATTAGCAAAAAGTATTGCACAGTGAAGTGAAAAGGCACTACAGCTACTTGTTCCCCCCTCCTCTGTCCCCGTTTCCCCTCCAGAGAGGAGTTAAACAGTTTGATGGCTTGTGGGACAAAGGAGTTTTTAAGTCTGTTGGTTCTTGTCTTTGGGAGAAGCAACCTGTCACTGAACAGACTCCTCTGGTTGTTTATGGCCGTGTGCAGAGGATGCCCAGCATTGTCCATAATGTCCAGCAATTTTTTTTTTTTTTTTTTAGTGTCCTTTTCTCTGCCACTGTCACCAGAGTGTCCAGCTTCATGCCGACCACAGAGCCAGTCTTCCTGATCAGTTTTTCCAGCCTGGATGAGTCCTCCTTTGCTGTGTTGCTCCCCCAGCACACCACAGCATAGAAAAGTGCTCCAGCAACCACCGACTGATAAAACATCCTCAGGAGCTTCCTGCAGATGTTAAAAGACCTCAGCCTCCTGAGGAAGTACAGTCGGCTTTGGGCTTTTTTATACAGGTGCTCTGTGTTGGATGACCAGTCCACCCACAGCCCGAGGTACTTGTACTGGTTGACCACCTCCACCTCCTCTCCCTATTAGTATTTACCAGACTATAACAATACACAACCGAGAGCATTAGTTATTGGCAATACATGCCACTTTGATAGTGAACCAGGCATCTTTGTATTTTTTTAAAAGCTATTTCGATAGTTGAATACTAATTGTTTACTGACATGACATTTAAATGACATGACAAATGAGGTTTAGAATACCAGGAATGCTAAAAAAAAAACAAAAAACAGCATTGATAGGATGCCCAGAGGCTCCACATTGAGAGTGTGAAACAGTGCCCTCTACAATGAAATGGGATGTCTTTATAAGATGATAGCTGCTTTTCTTTTTTATTTTATTCTTCACTGTTGTCCTACATCTCCCTGCTTTCTCTAACATCTTCATTCAATTAGCATCAGTGGGCTTTAAGTGCCTTGTGTGCGCCAGTGCTTAATGAGATTGTTAGCTCAGTTATGCAGATGTGTGTGCGCGCGTGTGGGAGAGAGGCGATAGTGAGAATGAGGAGTATGTGTGTGTGCGTACCTGTTTGCATGTGTGTCAGTTGATATAAGCTTTTTTCCACATCAGGCTGTTTGTTTAAACCATGACGGATGCAATGTGAGGCATCAATTGAGATATGTGATTATAAAGCGATTGTACATGTCATAGACTGGTGCCCCGTGGGCTGTGCATGGAAACAAACTGATGTGTAGCAGAGACATTTATTGTTCAGATGGGATGAAGTGCAGGCCACAAACCATGCAGCCAATGCCAGATGTTGATCTGTGCAAATGGCAAGGCAGGCTGCCTATGCAAGCACATTCATATGCAAAGAGCGATTCGAGCAGACTCCAGAGATATGCACACACATATTGTAGGTTAACCTTTTACATTTGTGTTTGTCTCTCAATTTTTTTTCTTCCAGGAGAAGGCCATATGAGGATAGGGCAGCATCACGACCCGTGTCTTCCAGTCCACTGAGACAATCACCCAGACAAGTTACAAGAATGGTTAGTTCATCGCTATTCTTCAGAATTTCTAATCGCTCCTCTGGATTTCCCCGGCATGTTTGTGTTACGATTCAGCAATTAGATTTATAGGTCCCTGCGTGGTAGCGTTGATGAGACATGAAATATTAACAGCAACCAGGCTGCTGTTGCCAATACAAACAGCAGACCCAACGTTTTGCTTTCTTCTTTAATTTTGACCAATTTGGGAATTCCTAAACTCATTTCCACATGAAGTCGGAGGAAAATCCCTGTGCCCGCAAGTTTCTGTTTCGCAAAAATGACGATAATGTCTTCACAGCTGACACACATAATGTGACACTAAAGCTAATGCAGCTTAAAACAGCTTTACAACTTCTTCTTTATTATTGTAGTATTGTTTTTTAAAAAAGGTGTTCCTTCACCTTTTTATCAGGTTGCAGTTTGTGGTGCTGTCCGCTGTTATTGCCTTTGTTATGATCCATGATTGTGAGCCATTATTTACACGTTTGAATCCTCCCACTGGGGTATATCCGTGTGCTTTTTTTTTTTTTCTCTCCTCCCTCCAAGGTGTGTGAAAACTAGGAGATGCAAAACACATTACACTGAGAGACATTGTCAATATTGTGTCCTGGTTTATTGATAGTCTTGAGCTACCCTTCATCTCCTTATAAAGTGGGAAATAGGTGCAGTGATTTATTGATGTGGAAAAAATACATGGAATTATATAAGGATATAAACGAAAACAATGCTTGTAAAGGAGGTTTAAAGCCAATACTTGATATGACCACCTTTATTCTTCAACACACCCTGAACTCTCTTAGGAAAGATTTCCTTAAGTAGTTTTCAGGAATAGTTCTTCAGGCTTCTTGAAGGACATTCAAAGCTCCTCTTTGGATGTTTGCTCTGTTTTCTGTCAAAATCATCCCACGCGGTCTGAGCTCTGGTGGAGGCGAATCCATGACTGATAGTGACCTATATATGCTTTCACACACTGACAGTTGTTTGGAACCATTGTTGTACTGAGAAATTAGGCCAATGTCAATCAGCCTCACAGCAAGAAGGCCCTGAGTTGGATTCCACCACCTGGCTGGGTCTTTTATGTATGGAGTTTGCATGTTCTGCCTATGTTTACGTGGGTTAGTGAGGTTAGGTTCATTCTAAATTGCCCATAGATGTGAAAGTGGGTGTGAATCTGAGTGGGATGGTTGTTTGTTTCTATGTGTTCTGGGGACGAAAAGGATGAGCGGAAGACAACGGATGGATGGACTGCACACTATGCTGAGATATGCCACGTTTTCAGCTAATAGTGTGGGACTCTGTGGGAATCATCTTGTTTGTGCGAAAATACTATTTTATACTTATGTTATCTTTCCATTTTTCATATATTCAAATAAAGATATGGGAACAAATTTTTGGTGTTTACACCAGACTGTCAATAAAGAGGCCAAAGTTACAGTTTAATCCATGGGGTCAAATTTGACCCCATGGGTTCTCCAGGGTTAAAAATCGGTTCTTTTCATGTCTTCATGTGCAGACATAACACTGGTTCTTCTATTAAGTTAGCTACTTTTTTTGGTTAATGATTCATAGGCCAGTTAAGTGGCTTAACAAACAAATAAAAACACTGCTGTGAAAATGGTCAGGTATAACTGGAATGAAAATTAATGAAAAAGAAGCCAATGTCCAAAGAAGAACTTTGAAAGGCCTTTAAAAAGCCTGGAGAACTATTGCTCAAGACCACTAGCAAAAATGACATGAAAGTCTGACCTCTAGGAATCAAAATATTAAAAAAAAATGAGTGGTGCCTCAAGATGTTTGCACAGTACTGTATTTAAAAGAAATGCTTTGAATTTATGGTGCAATTCTGAGAATGTAGCACGCTGTTTTGAACAGCCGGTGGCCTGCATACCCAGCATTCCTAGATATCGAAATGTTTGTTTGAGGGCGAGGCTCTGGAACCTTAATGCCTTTTTAATCAGAAAGGGCATTTAATCCCAAGCTATTCCATTCTGCGATTTCTTTGCATCAGTGCAGTTCTGCTGAGGTACACCCAAGGTCCACACTCCAAGAGATCTTAATCAAATTCAACAACATATCTCCTTTCCCTATCACTCTCTCAACTTTATTAGATATTTCCCCCATTTCAACCTTGCTGCCCAACCTCGACTAGAGTAAACTGATCTTGTATCAACAAAGGCCCCTGCAAGCATTCAACTTATCCTGCATAAAATAAATCCGGCGCCCCGTCGTAAAACAAAAGGCTGGAGAAAAACAAGAATGACAGGCAGCCGAGCTGCACATATGCCCCTCTTGCGGAATTTACTGTGTGACGGAAATGATGTGGAACTGCCAAACATCTGGAGCGCTGTATGTGAGAGGGAGGAGAGCGAGGGAGCAAAGGGTGGAGAAATGGAGATAACAAGGGAGTAGAGGGTTGTTAGTTAAACACATGTGGGTGCCCTGTGTATCTGTAAGCTTTTAAAGAGCCCTTTTGTTGTTGCCAAGAGAGAAATTACATTGTATCAGCAGGCAGTGATAACCTCCATCACCGCCTGTTCCTCTGGCCAAACTGCCAATCAGAGCGCTGTCAGAAAAGCGCTCTGATTTTATTCCATTTTACTCCTGCTGTTGATACCCTTCTTTTTTATCCCACCCTTGTTCCCCCCCCCCCCCCCCCCCCCCCCCCCCAGGTGGATGGGGAGCCAAACCACATGTCTCCCGATGACAGTGACCTGGAGGCTCGTCTCAACAGCTGGAACCTGGGGGTGAGTCCAGGGGCATGCCATGAGCTTCTTTGTTACATGCAGCTGTCAAACGTGCTGTTGCTCGCCACAGTGACAGCAGTGAGTCTGAGCACCTAAGTACAGTGGGGCAAAAAAGTATTTAGTCAGCCACCGATTGTGCAAGTTCCCCCACTTAAAATGATGACAGAGGTCAGTAATTTGCACCAGAGGTACACTTCAACTGTGAGAGACAGAATGTGAAAAAAAAAATCCATGAATTCACATGGTAGGATTTGTAAAGAATTTATTCGTAAATCAGGGTGGAAAATAAGTATTTGGTCACCTCAAACAAGGAAAATCCCTGGCTCTCACAGACCTGTAACGTCTTCTGTAAGAAGCTTTTCTGTCCCCCACTCGTTACCTGTATGAATGGCACCTGTTTGACCTCATCATCTGTATAAAAGACACCTGTCCACAGCCTCAACCAGTTAGACTCCAAACTCCGCCATGGCCAAGACCAAAGAGCTTTCGAAGGACACCAGGAAAAGAATTGTAGACCTGCACCAGACTGGGAAGAGTGAATCTACAATAGGCAAGCAGCTTGGTGTGAAAAAATCAACTGTGGGAGCAATCATCAGAAAATGGAAGACATACAAGACCACTGATAATCTCCCTCGATCTGGGGCTCCACGCAAGATCTCATCCCGTGGGGTCAAAATGATCATGAGAACGGTGAGCAAAGATCCCAGAACCACACGGGGGGACCTGGTGAATGACCTGCAGAGAGCTGGGACCAAAGTAACAAAGGTCACCATCAGTAACACACTACAACGGCAGGGAATCAAATCCCGCAGTGCCAGACGTGTTCCGCTGCTGAAGCCAGTGCATGTCCAGGCCCGTCTGAAGTTTGCCAGAGAGCACATGGATGATACAGCAGAGGATTGGGAGAATGTCATGTGGTCAGATGAAACCAAAGTAGAACTTTTTGGTATAAACTCAACTCGTCGTGTTTGGAGGAAGAAGAATACTGAGTTGCATCCCAAGAACACCATACCTACTGTGAAGCATGGGGGTGGAAATATCATGCTATGGGGCTGTTTTTCTGCCAAGGGGACAGGACGACTGATCCGTGTTAAGGACAGAATGAATGGGGCCAAGTATCGTGAGATTTTGAGCCAAAACCTCCTTCCATCAGTGAGAACTTTGAAGATGAAACGAGGCTGGGTCTTCCAACATGACAATGATCCAAAACACACCGCCTGGGCAACAAAGGAGTGGCTCCGTAAGAAGCATTTGAAAGTCCTGGAGTGGCCTAGCCAGTCTCCAGACCTCAACCCCATAGAAAATCTGTGGCGGGAGTTGAAAGTCCGTGTTGCTCGGCGACAGCCCCAAAACATCACTGCTCTTGAGAAGATCTGCATGGAGGAATGGGCCAAAATACCAGCTACTGTGTGTGCAAACCTGGTAAAGACCTATAGTAAACGTTTGACCTCTGTTATTGCCAACAAAGGTTATGTTACAAAGTATTGAGTTGTATTTTTGTTATTGACCAAATACTTATTTTCCACCCTGATTTACGAATAAATTCTTTACAAATCCTACCATGTGAATTCATGGATTTTTTTTCACATTCTGTCTCTCACAGTTGAAGTGTACCTCTGGTGCAAATTACTGACCTCTGTCATCATTTTAAGTGGGGGAACTTGCACAATCGGTGGCTGACTAAATACTTTTTTGCCCCACTGTACATCCGCATCAGTAGTGCAGTGACGCAGAGTTAACAGCACCGTTCGAACAAAGGGTTGAGAGGCCTTTCACCTGTTCTCTTGAAAACACTTCCTTTAGGCAGTTTGGCGCTATTGTAGGATGTCAGGGTAGGACGGGGAGCAAGAGAAAGGTTGTGTAAACTGAGAAATTGAAGATGTGTGAATCGTTCTTATCTTCTCTATCTGAGTGCATCAGGCCTGGGCTTGATAAGCCCCCTGCCCTCATATGTTCCTATCTCCTCACCTGCATGACCCTTCGACTGTCTTTTTTTTCTTCTTCTTCTGTTTTTTTTTTTGTTTGTTTGTTTTCTTTAACATGCTTGTTACCTTTCTCCTTTCTCCACTAATATTTTGGCAAAATCTCCCCTTTCTGTTTTCCAACTTTTTGCACGTTTCTCCAATCCACTGTCCTCTCCGTCTGTTTGTGACTACCTCCCCTTTATTCCCCCTCTCTCTTTCGGTACAGGGGTAATCTGAGGCATCCATCAGCCGACGTGAAGCCGCGCACCACACTGGTCTGCTTTCCTCTGTGTTGAAACGCTGATAAGAGGCATTGCTTGGCAACCCTCCCCCTAGCCTGCATCTTTCAAATCAACAGATGTTCCTTCACACACAAATACACACAGGCCCCGCTCAAGTTTATAGAAGTTTTTATAGATGCGCTGCCTCAAAGTGCCCGACGCCTATGAAATTTCAGCACAGCTGAGCATCATTTTATCTGGAACATCTTTAGCGTCTCTTTAGCGTCTCTTTAGATGTTCTGAAGCAGTCCATATCGATTTGTTGTTCATTGCACCCTAATGTAATAAAGTGAGTGCAGTCAGCATGGTAACCGGACAGTGGATAACAAATTGCTTCAGACTTGGAAAGCTGGACACAAAACCTGAGTCAGCTGGACCTCCATCTGTTTTAACTTTCATGTGGTTTGTGTGTTAGAGCAGCTAGTTTTATGTAAAATGGGAGTTTTGCTACCTTAGAGATGGGTGCAATATGCACTGGACTACCTGTAGGCAGAAGTTTTTTAAACTTGTGTCACATGTAATACAGTTGTTCAGTTGTTGCCCCTACCACTTGGCTGTCTGTGGTTAAAAGGGCTGTGCCGACGACTTGCTCAACACCAGTCCAAAACTAGGAAGCTATCAATCATGGCCTCTCTTTTGGCTGGAGAGCCATCCCTTGCGATTTGGAGTGTTGTTCCTCTTGTGTGTCCGTCCATCCATCCACGTCAGGATTCAATGACACAGGACGCCGTGCCAGCTGCGAGGCTGGACAAACATATGCTTAGACGAGTGTGTGTGTGTGTGTGTGGGCAGGCATGCAGGGCAAGAGTATGTGCACAGGCATACATGTGCATGGAGTCCAAGTTTAGCATTGCACCATGCCAGCATTACACCACAGCATTTAGTCTGCATGTCTTCCTCGCCCTGTGGGCCGTGCTCAATCATATGTGATGACTGGCTGTCTGTAGATATAAAAAGAAAATCCCATTCTTGTTTTCAGTCTGGGCACTAGTTTAGAAGAATATCGATTGATTCATCACTTGGCGAATGTGGATTTGTTTTCTGGCCTTCGCCAGACTTAAGTAGCAATTCATCACACATCATTGCACCCACCACCGCAGCGCTGGTTATTTTTTATTTATTTTTTTATAGCGCTGGTTATGATGAGTGGTCTAACTCGGATGTTTCCTTTTGTTGAGGGCTTGCAGTGAAATATATGACCTGTTTTTACCTGCGTGTAGACTTAGCAGGGAGCCACAGTTACTCACCCTAAAGCAAAGATTTTGTCTTTATCCTCATACTGTAACTGTAAACGCTTGAGGCCCAAACTTGGAGGTTTTTTCAGGTCCTGTTTTCTCCCATTCATTCTGGATTAGCTTTGCGTGGGCCGTGCCACCTTACGGCATTAAATTCCCCCCCCCCCCCCTTTTTTTTTTTTTTTTTACATTGAATGAGTCCCACACTTCCCTCCTCTTCCTTCTCTTCCTCCTTGTTCTCCTCCTTCATTGCTATGTTGAAGAGATTAGCAACAGAACTGTTTACTGGGCGTCATTGCTGTCATCTCTAGAGTCGGCTCTGCTGCTTTGAAAAGCCGTGATCTTGCTGCTAGTTGGCAGCCCCTACAGACAGCCCCAGTGCATCAGAGCGAAACGCTGTATGATAGTGCGAGTTCACAGGAAAGTAATGGGGTCATAAACAAATGTCAAATAGTGCAAGCAAAAACAGCAGGCTGTCAAGCAGCAGATATTTTTGCAGTTTGTGTCACAGTTAGTGAGGTGTATTGATGTAACACTGCAGAGAGACATGGACCGTGACCCGCTTACTTTCAGGTGGTTTAGCGGCTCGCTCTTTTTCAGTCTACTGTGTTTCATATTGTAATCAAAGAATACGCTGTGTCAGTGTTTTGGCAGGGATGTGTACACATTTGTCTCAGCGTGACAGTAAATGGACCAGGGATAGCTTGGAGATTAGCGGTCCTGAGTGTTGACAAAAGGGACAGCAGAAAGAGGCCAAGAGCGGAAACAGAGCTCGCCACACACACAAAGCCTTGAAGTGTCCCGACGCATTCTGTCTTTCTAAACAGACACAAGTTGACGGAAGAGGCTTCAGCCATAGCACTGGGCTTTTGATGTGCTCCCCACATTGTTTATGGCAGACTTAGGGTGGAGGTAGTGGTAAGGCTTTGTTAAGAGAGGAAGGAGCCAAAGAGAGGTCTAAAGTTTTTCTGTTTACTCTTTCAGATTGAGAAGCCAAGGTATTTGCGAGAGGAGCCCGTTCCCTTGTCACCAGTAAGTTGTCAGGGGGTCTCTTGTACTTTATTTATTGTTACATGAAGAAAATTGTCTTTGATTTCCTGAGTCTTCTCATTCCCACATCTCTCTTTACTATATCTCCTTAGATTTTCAAGTCAAGCTTTGGGGGGAAGAGTAACTTGGCCAGTGATCAGGGTGCACAACTGTTACAGAGCAAAGCGGTATGAACCAGAATGAGAGAAATTTGCCACTAACTGAGAATATACATACTTTATGCAGTCACTGGCCACTTGGTTTGGTCCATCAGTTTAGGGATGGAAACATGGTCAAGATGACCTGCTAATGTTCAAACCGAGCACCAGAATGGGAAAGACAGGCAATTTCAGTGAATGTGTCATGGTTGTTAGTGGCAGATGGGCTGGTGTGAGTATTTCAGAAACTGCTGATCTACTGGGATTTTCCCCAAACAACCGTCTCTAGGGTTTAAGAGAAGGTAAATCAAATAACCACTCGTTACAACCAGGGAAGGAGCCATTCAAAGGGACGGGACAGAATCTGCTGTAAACAGCATGTAAGCATGACTCCATCCTGCCTTGTATCGAAAATCCAGGCTGGTGGTGTTGTATTGATAAGGGGGATATTTTCTTGGCACACTTTGAGCTCCTTAGTACCAAGTTAGTATTGTTAAACACTACAGCCTACCTGATTATTGTTGCTACCCATGTCCATCCTTTTATGACCACAGTGTGCCCCTCTTCTGTCATATCCCAAAGCTCAAATCATTTCAAATTTGGTTTCTTGAACATAACAGTGAGTTCACTTTACTCAAATGACCTCCACAATAACCAGATCTCTATCCAACACAGCACCTTTGGGATGTGGTGGAACAGGAAACTCACATCATGGATGTGCAGCCAACAAATCTGTCATGACAATATGGACCAAAATCGTTGCAAGTACCAGCTAGCCATTAAGCCAAGCTAGTACTTGCAACGTGCACCTAATGAAGTGGCCAGTGAGTGTACATATACATTAAGTAGCCACAACAATGGCGAATGGTGAATGGCCTGTATTTGTATAGCGCTTTACACGTTCAGTCATCCACCCATTCACACACACATTCACTCACTGGTGATGGCAAGCTACATTGTAGCCACAGCCACCCTGGGGCGCACTGACAGCCATTAGTTTTACAACAGTAAAACTAATGGCTGACAGCTTTCATATAATTTATGTTATTATTGTTGTACTTTTCAGCAAACTATTTCACCAGCTAGTGAGCGAGTTAACATGAAGCCACCGCTTGACACACACATTGCTTACAGCATAGAATTTAACACAGTCAGAGACACTCTGCTGGACAAGCTCTCTTGTTGCTTTATGGCATTAAACGCCCACACAGCCACGTACACACACACACACACACACACACACACACACACTGTTTGTACTGTTGAAATAGCCAAGGCCTCTTAAAAAGACAAATATAATGCAAGTTCCCAGTGATGACACTTTTTTCCCTTATGTGGATTTAAGCTGAAAATCCTATTCTGAAAACATGCTTTGAAGTCCCGTGTGCGCCTCCCAAACTTCCCCGAACCCCCACACATTCCTCCCACCATCCACCTTTTAATGCACTGTTAAATATAAAACTGAGCATGACTTGTCTGTAATAGCTATGGCTTTTCATACCTGCAGCCAGTCAGTAAGCACTGGCTGGAAAAACATACAGGACATTTTGGACAAGAATGGTCTGGTTTGTTGGTCTCTCATGACAAGGATCTGTTTGTGATTGGTGGATGTAAATCTTCT
This sequence comes from Neolamprologus multifasciatus, assembly GCF_963576455.1. NCBI lineage: Eukaryota > Metazoa > Chordata > Actinopteri > Cichliformes > Cichlidae > Neolamprologus > Neolamprologus multifasciatus. The sequence continues at coordinate 15,806,009 of NC_140442.1, forward strand.
TTTACCAGTCAGGCAATGTTTCTGTGCACGGACTGAATGAGGCAACTCCATTATGAAAACATTAAAGCCACGTCCTATGCTGTTTGATCCCACCTCAGACTAGCTCAATGGCTCCATACAGCCGTGTGTGGTGGGAATATAAATTTACCTCAGCAGAACATATTTAATGCAGTGAGTTACCGTTTTATTAGATACACCTGTGTGATCTAGTGCAGTGCGACATAATTGTCCGTCAATAAATTGTGTAATGTAATGTTTATGACATTCAGTGTTTTTGATGTTTGTGAAAGTGTTATTTGAACATATGCTTAGTGTTTTTGGTGCGCGCAGTATGTTACGAGATTTAGTTTATATGTGAACAGCCTTGAATATGAGCATGGATTTTTAGGAAGAAAGCCATGGGAAACGGCGCCGGCCGTTTACCGAGGTCACATGCTAGCAATGTGGGAAATACTAAAAGTTCAGGAAATCCATTGCACTTAGTCTCAACTTGTATTGAGACTTTGGTTTTCTAAGAAAAGTGCATCTAGATTGTTAAATATAAGCTTATGTGATTTAGGCTTAATACATTACGGATGGACAACAAATGCATTTGGTACTAACAATTTGTAATTTGTTGCACTCATACGTGTCCTTCTCTGGATACTTTGATATTTGTAGAGGAATTTCTGTTTTAGATCTGTGGGGTTCTGGCTGGAATCTGATTGTAAACAGTGCAAAGTTTTGTGTATGTAGACGATAAAAGATTTGCAATTTTCACCAATGTATCACAGTTAACCACCGCATTATCACAGTTACACGTGTCATTTCCAACTTGGCCCCATCCAGTCGCAAACTGATAGCAGACTGAATCTGTCTTATTGCTGTTGTATCACTGTCTTGATGCACCAAAGTAACTCAGAAGACAGCAGCTGTAACTGTGAGTTGTTAGCTGACCCGGTCCGAGTCCATTTCATCCGTTTCAAAGGCGCACAGTCGCAGTTATTTATGATCGTGTTGCTGAATCTAGCCACTATTTGGCCTAGTGTGACCGTAGCATAAAGTACCACATAGGTGAATTTCAAAGTCAGTCAGTTACCCGATGATGGGAGTGCTGTTTGTACTATTTATTTAAAAAATGGAACGCTACTGTTTAAGACATACCATGAGCAGTTCCTTATACAGGCACAGTATTAAGCTGCAGCTTGTGTTTTGGACCAGTCTGTGGGCACTGTAGTGAGGTATTTAAAATGCTGAAAAAAAAACACAGACTTACAGCAAAAGGTAAGAGTCAAACATGAGCTGTTACATTGAATCTACAGACTGCGAGGTTTGTACGGGTAAAGCACCTTCTTCGTAGTCAACCCATGTTGCCCTTTGACTTTGCCGGCATGCAGAAACTTTTCTCGTAATCTTGTCCGGCTCTGCTATTCCGTGGCTGTCTGGGTTAGGTCTGGGAAATCACAGTGACATCACTTCCCCGTAATCCTTAAAGCATAGTTGGAAATTTACCCAGGTTTAAAGTGTTATACACGCCACATGCCATTAAGCTGGTGGCAGCTTAACGAACATCTCAGCTTTCACACCAAGCTCATCCTCCTGCTAATCTACTGACTGCATTACTAAAAATGCAGACTGTTTTTTTTTTTTTTTTTCCCCTTGTGGAACAATGAGTGGCAGCTGAGAAACTTCCCTGCAAGCTGCCATTGCTTTAAGTAACTTAGCTTATACATATGTGCACACTTACAGGGGAAAATGTGGAAAATGTCCTGCTAAAGTCCTGCTAATCCTACAGCGCGCTCTAGCAGTGCTTAGCATTAAGAGGGCTGGGCCTTTATTTGGAAATTCAATTAAATGTCGACTGATGAGTCAGGTTACGCTATACATAGGCCTAAGTCTTGTAATTATGGAACATACTGACAGACTGACTAAACTACGCAGGCTTTCTTCTGCAGTTTGTGCGTTCAAGCCGTCTACAAACTACCCGTCCGCCCCCTTGGTACCTGACCTGAGGGATTGGCAGTGTGTTAGTGTCAAGCAGTACCATTCTAATGGTCACAATTCCCCGACTGAAGATAAGTACGCTTTGGTTTCTGATGCCATAATGATGCAGTCTCTTTATTCTAAGACCCTTAGGATGGAGCTTGAGCTCACAGCCTGTGACTTAGAGGGCCGTAGCCTGCCTTATCTGATCGCTTTTCAAAGCTAAAAAAAAAAAGAGTAACCTAGTGAGTCTTAGTATTTTTTTAAAGGGACTAGTTCAGTATGGCGCTTCAGGCTAGAAGATATAAAGGATCTGCAGTGTTCCAAGATGATGAAGTTACTGCTCAGCTTTTGAGTTTTCGTATTTGATGTTTTCATGTTAGAAATTTTTAAGTAGTGTGTTTACTTACTCTGTATTCAGAGCTGCGGTTTATTTATTTCCCCACATGTCAGAGTCGAATTTTAGCCAAAGTTTTTATCCGGCCTTACAATCTGGACAGACTACAGTAAATTAACTTCTTATCAGACTGTGGAAATGGCATCTAGCTGCTCCTGAGCAGATAGTACAGCGCTGTATACTGACTATCCTAGAGCGTCTGTGTTTACTGAGGATGAAAGACGCACCGGGACATTGTACATCTCAAGCGCGATGAAGGAAATGCACAATTGCAACCTTGCTTTGTGGAGCCTAAACAGTTAGCAGCCGATTTGTGAACACGTCCCCCCCGAGGGAAAAGGCCCTGACCCCGCGATGGTTTCCCTTTCTCGTACCCGTCCTCGCTTTCTTTCCTCCGTCTCTCTCTCTTTCTCTAGCCTCTCATCCTTTCAAGAGCGAAGTGTCAAAAAACATGGCATCTTACAGCGCTCGCTACAACTCTGAAGAAGAGAAAAGGGAAAAAGCTGTACCACCCAGTTGGGCTGATTGAAGCTGTCTCAAAAGCCTTAGGTGTACGACATTCCTCCTCCTCCTTCCTTCACCGACGCCTTTTATAAACAAGTTTCAGACACCCCTGATCTAGTTTGACAAACTTTCTCCAAAGAGCATTTGAACAGAGGATGAGAAAGTGACACCCCCACACGTTCTTTTTTTGGGGAGTAGAGGGGACGGGGGGAGGGCAGAATCAGGTCTCTACTAACTCCTTTGCTTTTCAATCACTGCTACCTCTCTCCCCATCTCTCCCTCTGTCTTTTCTTACCCCCTCCTTTTCTTTTGCCTTTTCCTTTCTTTTCTGACACGTCTCCTGTGGTCCCCTCAATTGCACAAGAAATGGCAGTAAATCAAGGAAAAAAGAAGCAGAATATTTAACAGAGCTTTGTCAAGGATATAGTGTCTAAGTGTAGCTGAAATACAATAATGAGGAGAATCGTCTAGAAGGCAATTCAAGTATTTTAGTTGGAATTTTATTTTTAACACGGCTCTCAATGTAAAGTGAATTCAGTATGTTGTTGGTGTTTTTATTGTATTGTATGTGTACACTTAAACACCTGTGTAGTTAAATCATGTCTGTACTCAGACATCACAGTTACTTCCCTTTGATTCTCACCAAGAGGGAAGGTCTAATGTGGTTTGAGTGTGACAAGTAATGTTGTGGGAATTTTCTGCTTAATAGTTTTTGATGACTAGAACAAACAAGATCTAGCCCTGGGACGTTATAACTGCTGACATAGTCATACACACAGCCGCACTTTCAAAGGAGGAACACTGTCACCCTGCTTTAGGGTTGATTAAGACACCAGAACAGACAGTGACTAAACATGAGTAGGGACATCAAAGGAAATGGTCAGTCATCTTTGTGTCAAAGACTTTCTTTGTGCCTCCGTGTGTTGTTGTGTGTTGTTGGCACTTAACAGCAATCTAACTAGGAAAATCTGAGAAATACTTTTTCCAAAGGTGGAATAAAAATAGCATTATTATTCCATGACATGTGACGGATTGACGTCAGCCTTTGCAAGGTCATCCTGTCTACCAGAAAGGGAGGGGAAAAAGAGAGACAAATCTGTATGGTTGTTGCACCAGGAAGGTTGTAAAAATCTGCCAAATCAAACATGCAAAGTTACCTGCTGTAGTGACCCCTTGTAAGTAAGGGAGTAGCCAAAAGTTGCTAATTATAGAAAATTCTGGTTTGTTTGAGTAATGAAGGTCCTCTTCATTACTTATCCAGCCAGTTTATGTTTACACATGTTTGATTTTAACGCTCACAAAAAGAGGTTTGATATGTTTTATTGTTTTTTTTGTTTTTTGTTTTTTTTGTTTTTTTTTGTTTTTTCTCCCTTTTTTTTCCCAGGCCCATCCAGACCCCGGTCTGGATGGGCCTGGGCTCCCTTGCCTTGGTGGATACCAGAGGACGGGGGTGCATATTGGGGTCAGCGGGGGAGCTGGCCCTAGGGAGGGACACCCTCCCCTCCCTTCTTTTCCTCCCCATCCCCGGCTGCCTCCCTCTTCCCGCTCCACCACACCCACCCACACAGGTAGGGCTTTGGGGTGCGGGTGTGTCACCAGGGTGCAGGGGAGACATTCCCCCCCCCCTCTGTCCTCTTCTGGCCACCTGTGCCTCAATTTTATCTCACAACTTAGACATCCACATTACTTACACTCTCATAACACACACACACACACACACACACACACACACACATATATATATATATATATATATATATATATATATATATATATATATATATATATATATATATATATATATATATATATATATAGGGCCTTGAGGGTGGGCACGTTAACGGCATCCAGTAGACGGTCTGTGTATTCAAACCTACCTCTGGCGCCGGTGCCCACCTCTCAATTTTAAATCCATGTAGATATGTTTTATTGGTTATGTGTTTTGTGGGTTTGTTCTTATTGGCAGCCTCCAAGCTGGTACTGGTGAAGGCCTGGGAACAGAAATCTTTATTCGCAGAAAATATTACTTTAGCATTAAACTTATGTGTATTCTAATGGGTAGGAGGACCTGAAATTTGGAAAAATAGGCAAGTGTAAAGATTTGAGCAAGTTTGAAACAGCCAAATTAAATGGCTGAATAAACTGGGTCAGAGCATCTCCAAAACTGCAGCTTATATTTGGTGTTCCTGGTCTGCAGTGGTCAGTATCTATTAAAAGTGGTCCAACAGTGGTGAACCAGCGACGGGGTCATGGGCAGCCAAGGCTCACTGCAGCACGTGATGAACGAGGGCTTTCCTGCACAGTGCAGTCGAACAGACGAGCTATTATAGCTCAAATTGCTGAAAAGGTTAATGCTGGTTATGATGGAAATGTGTTAGTTTGTTGTGTGTGGGGCTGCCTAGCTGCTAACCCCAGAGTATCCAAACTGGATGGAGCAACAGAAGAAGGTGGCCTGGTCTGATCGATGACATTTCCTTTTATATCACATGGATGGGCCAGGTGTGTCACTTACCTGGGTAATGTTCTGATATCCATGTGAATGGGAAGAGTTGGTGGATGTAAGCTAAATTTTAATAGATTGTTAACACAGGCCCAATCCACATCCTTATAAAGTCTTCAACAAATGAATTCAAAGCTTTTTGAGCTATACTATTTACAGACAGAATGACACGCACACGAACGCTACCAAAAACATAACCTCCATCTCTTTGGTAATTATTAGTGAGTGTTTTCATAAAAACGATGATCACTGTTACTAATGGTAGCTAAATAGTGGTAGGATACAGTGTGTTTTAGACCACAGATGCACAGGTCAAAAGCTGTAAGTACAAATTCCTTAATACTGTAAGGCTTAGAGTATTATCTGCTCATACTTTCACATCTTATTGGTAAGACTAGGCTGTGGATCAAAAAGTGTCCTCTTCTTCTTTTTTTTCTGTTTTTTTTTTTCTTAGCTTTGAAAGTGTGTAAAAAGCACATTTATATCTTTATAAAGCTGAGACAGCTTTATAATTCAATCAATTCTTAGCTTAAGTTTAAGCCACATGTTTTGTCAAAAAGCTGTCATTTTGTAGCTTTGTCTCTCTCCAGACAGATGTAGTTGTGTGATGATTAATGGCTCTTTGAAGATGTTTTTTCTTCTTCTTCTTTTTTGTTTGAGTCAATTACAGAAAGTGACGAATCATTAGGGTTTTGTTTTACGGTGTGTGAACGTCCTCTAGCTCCAGGAGATTTGTTCCAACATGCTCGTGACAACGTTGAACTTTTGATCCTTTGAAAACAGTGTTTGAATGAAAACAGCCTTTCCTTGCATGATTAACTTTGGATAAGTACACACAAACAGGCTTTTACTTTGTGTACACATTTGTTTACAATAAACAGAGTAGAGCAGGGCGATATGACCAAAAATATTTATCACAATATACATTTGAAAATTTGCGATAACGATATAACTGACAATGTAATTGACACTAGACAAAATACTTTACAACTCCACAACTTTATTAGTGCAAAAAACCCCATCAATGTATTTTCACTTAAACAAGCAGCTGTTTTTTTATGTGCATTAAAGTTATATAAAAACGTAACAGTGCAAATTCCTTGCTGACAGTTTAACCAAAAGGCATTTCCAGTGGAAATTGGCCGACATATCCTCAGCATAACCATGTATAATATCCACAAAACTTAAAAAGAGGTTATACACACACAATACGGTAATATTATGTTGAACCACAGTACGTATCACTCAGCGAGGCCCCTGCCTACGATAGCCGTAATGCTCCGACAATCCATCAAGCGGTGCGGGTTCGTAGCTTAGCAAAGTCGTACTAAAACATTTGACAGATTTTTGAGCGCCGTGTACCACATAAAATCGTTTCGAGGTCAGTAAACACAACCAGAATTCATACATAAAGCACACGGGATTATAAGGGGCACTGTCGATTTTCAGAAAAATCAAAGGATTGATTTTAAGTGTGCCGTATTTTCCAAACAACAAGGTAATAACGATGGCCCGCTAGCATGCTCTACCAAAAATAGTGCTTTGTTGTGTATCTGACGGACGAAAGCTAAACCAGTTCCACACCAATGAAGTTGCAGCATTTTTACAAACTGATTCTGGTTCATCCGTTTCATTCAACGATCCGCTTTCGCTCTTCTCATTCTGCGTCGCCGCCCTGTGCGTATGTAAACATAGGCACTGCGCATACGCGTTTTACCCATATTCTATCGCGATATTTCATTTTCCTATCGTTGCCCAAAATTACACCGGTATTACCGTGAACGGTATGATATAGCCCAGCCCTAACACAGAGATAAGCAGCGCAAACAGTTGGGCACATTTGAAGCTCTCTGTGTGTGGAAAAATCTTTTCTTTTTTTTTTTTTAAAGGTTTAATGTGGTTTTATTTGATCATCAGCTGCACTTGTTTGGGAGATGCTGTACACTGTATCATCCGGATTTATGTTACCTTTGACAGACAGGCTCTGTTATTCCGTGCCGTGTCTGTAAAACAGTTGGGACACAGATTTTAGTGGTTAACAAAATATCTTGCTCATAATATTTGGGGGTAGGATGACAAAAGTTTAATCACTGTGTTAAACGTGTTGTAAATGTTACATATGGCATTTGGTTCTCTTTGTTCTCAGACCGAGATGAAGATCAAAGTGTTGGAGGCCAAGCACCAGGAGGAAAAACTGAAGCTGCAGCAGAGACACGATGCAGAGGTTGAGAAAGTAAGAACAAAAGCTTTTGCATATTTCACAGTCCTTGCTTAGTGTGTACTTTGTAAATAAAACAATTATTGTAACTTTCCAGCTGTTTGGATATTTTTAATTATGGCAGTTATTGACCTGTGTTTAGCTAGCTCTTATAGGGAAGTGACAAACGTGCATTCCCTGGACACTTTATTAGGTACACCTACTGTAGCTGGTCTTGGGTTGGACACCCTTGCTTTCATAACTGCCGTAATGCTTTGTGGCTTAGATTCAACAAGGTGCTGGAAACATTCCTGAGAGATTTTGATTCATATTGACACTGACAGACTATTTGAGTACAATTAAGTATTTGTCCTGTTCAGCAAACCAGTTTGAGAACTGAGCTTTGTGACATGGTAAATGGTAAATGGCCTGCATTTGTATAGCGCTTTTCTAGTCCTTAAGGACCCCAAAGCGCTTTACACTACATACAGTCATTCACCCATTCACACACGCATTCACACACTGGGGATGGCAAGCTACATCGTAGCCACAGCTGCCCTGGGGCGCACTGACAGAGGCGAGGCTGCCGGACACAGGCGCCACCGGGCCCTCTGACCACCACCAGTAGGCAAATATGGGGTTAGTATCTTGCCCAAGGATATTTGTCATGCAGCCAGGAGGCAGCCTGGGATCGAACCACCGACCTTCTGATTAGTGGCTGACCTGCTCTGCTACCTGAGCTACAGCCACCCACATGGAACATTATCCTGCTGGAAGCAGCATTCAGAAGATTAGTTACACCATGGTCCTAAAGGGATGGACATGGTCAGCAACAATACTCATCTAGGCTGTGGGGTTTAGTGGTCAGTTGTCACCACCACCACCAATCTGAATTGTTCATACAATGTTTGATGGATTCATGCTTTCGTGTTCTCCATGTCCAAACTCTGATCCCACCACCTAAATGTTGCAGAAGAAACTGAGATTCCTCAGACCAAGGCAACATTTTTCCAATCTTCTGTGGTCCAATTTTGGTGAGCCTGTGTAAACAGTAGCCTCGTGGTCTTCTGCTGCTGTAGCCCATCTGCTTCAAGGTTTAGTGTGTTGTGATTTCAGAAATGCTCTTGTTCATACTTTGGTTATAACTAGTGGTTATTTGAGTCTGGCCATCTTTCCTTGACTTTTGGCATTAACACGGTATTTCTAACCAAAAAAATGCTGCTCACAGGATATTTTCTTTTTTTTTCCCTTTTTCTTTTTGGACTATTCTCTGCAAATCATAGAGATTGTTTAATGGGTCAATCCCAGCAAATCATCGGCTTCTGAAAAGCTTCTTCTTCTGAAAGCTTCTGAAAGACCAGCCCATTTGCTACCGATAATTATATCACATTTAACATCATTTAAGCTAATGAAGTGGCTGGTGAGTGTATGTAGCAAACAATAGTTGACTTTTGGCTGTGGGGTTATACTCGTAACAGCATAAACAGCGAATAAAAACATACTTTTACATTATTCTGTTAACTTAGACCAGCATCCAATAGCAGTTTATTTCTGCACTACACATCCAGACATCTAGATAGGGACCTTTAGTGAACATGGCTAAATCTCCTTTTTAAATGTATTTGTTATGGTCACCTCTTTAGATAACTTTTAATTATATAAAGTTGGTGCTAATATAATGCCCTCTACATGAGTGAAAATAGTTTGTGCAGTTCTTTTCTCGACAGGCCCGCTCACTTCGGTGCTCAGGAGAGCTATTTAACCTACGCCCGTCACTGATCTTGATTCTCATTTGGTGGCTAATGAAAAGTAAAGGAATGAGTCTGTCCTCTTCTTAGCGCTCCATCCTGCATGTAATCACCTTTTCAAAGCTTTTTGTCAGCTGGTTAAAATAGCAATAAAGCTGGTTTATTTCACACTACAGTCGGTGCCCGTCAGTTAGGCTGCAGATCAAGCACCTGGGATCTGTCACGTACTCACTATGACTTTCCTTTGCTGCCACACAAGCTTCTAATAAAACAGAAAAAAACACTCTACTTTTCTTCCTTCTTTAAAATGTCCATTGCGTCTTAGTGTTTGACAAGAGACAGGATGACAGCCAGCTCTTTTTTGCCTCCCCTTCTCTCTTTAATTACATACAGATTGCAACTTATGTCCAATTTAATTTCCACTGAATGTTACCCAATATTCCCCATAATGGCTTCAAAGGGGAGTTATTCAGGGGTGGACTTTGATGAGCCGGATGGAAAGTGGACAAGCTAGGTTTAGTTTTAATTAGTCTACTTATAAATAATGTATAGGCTGCTGAAAGGCTACGAGTCGTTGTCCCACTGCTTTAAATCCGAAGCATGGTGAGAGTAGTTCCAAAATATTTGATAAAATCAAGTGCAGAAGAACATCTTATGTTATTAACATGCAAATCTCCGTTTACTGTACAATATGTTAGAAATGGCGCTGAGATTAAATTACATATGTTACAGATTCTGTTGGTTCTTTCTTCTGCAGTTTAATTTTGTCCTCTTCCAGTGATGGTATTGGTCAAAACCAGCCAGGCTGGATCCCCTTCCCCCCGCATAGGATGTATTTTCAATCCTAAAATGGACATCCTAAAAGCTGCCATTTCCCACTGTCTGGTGCACTCTCCCTGGAACTGACACTGTGTCATCGGCTTGTTCAGTGGAAATGACAACAACGCCTCTGGGGTAGTAAAATGGGGGGGAAAAAATGGGTATCCTAAATGCTCTGTGAACTTTGCTCCAGTCACCCTATCCTCCTTTCATCTCTCTCCCATCACACTCTCACTCACAGAGACGATGGTAGACTGGACTAATAAGTGCACTTAAATTGAACAAAATGCTAAAGTCTCATGGGCTTCGGGAATTAATGGAAAAATAACCACTGGTCCATTTCAGCCAGAGCATCATCTGTTGTTGAAATAACGCTATTTATTCCCTTTTGTTAATGGCATTACTCCCAAACCTAAAAATACAGCCCAAAAAATCCATTAAGCTTATAGATAGGTTCAGAATGATATTTCAAGTAGATGATTTGATATCACTACGAGAGCTGAATTCGATAAAATGAGACTTGGATTTTTGAGTTTGGATTAATCTTGTCTGTAAAGTAAACCAGTCTGCTTGGCACCATCTGCATAGCAGATAGAGTCACCAGTTGCAGAATGCACTTACATATATATGCATATTATGCAACAGAGTAATTGAGAAACTCTCCATGGCCTAATTTAACTAATTACTTACAGATGGCAGCAGGAAGCAGATGCAGTTACCTCATTGCGCCTTAGCACAGGTGGTTCATTCAGCTGCCATTTCTCACACTTTGCACGTAGTCTCCTAAGTAATGGATGTGGTTATTAAAGATGAAATGAATGAAGTCATACAGTAAAATGCTATACAGCGTGTTTCGTGCTGCTACAGATAACAGCCTTTAATTTAGGCATGCATGAGATGAACACGTGATTCATAGCAGACAAACAATCTCTTTTTCTGTCTTTTTAAAAAATGAAATTAATAATAAATTTACATTAGCATCCATAAACAGAAGACTTCACCGCGTCACCACCGTTAAGCTAGTATGGCGTTAAATTTCCTCATTTTATGTATCTTCATATCAGGGTTGCAGTGTGGCTGCACTGGGCAAGAGGCAGCGTACTCTCTGGACAGGGTGCCAGTCTCATGTACAGATAATCATTCTTTTTTTCACATTCACCCCAACAGTCAATTTATAATTACCAATTAACCTTTTATGTAGTCATGGAAAAAGAAATATATTTTCAAAGGGCTCTATGCAAACATGTAGGAAAATGAGCTTGAAGCAATGGTTTTCTGTCTGACTTTATTAGTCTTGCACATTGTTGCGAATGTATTCTGACACACTCTTCTTTACATCGTTACTTCAGTTCATCGAGGTTTGCAGGCCTTCATTTATGCACACCTGTCTTAAGGTCCCACCACAGTCTAATCTTTGATTGGGTCATTGCAACTAGGGCTGGGTATCGTCACTGATTTCTAGAATCGATTCAATTCCGATTCACAAGGTCCAGAATCGATTCGATCCACGATTCTATTTAATTCGATTCGATTCGATTCACTTCGATTTGAATATGGGAAATTTTGACAGTCAGAAATATTATAATTCAGATTAGTACATTTACATATTTTTGTATCTATAAAAAGGAAGCTGACACACGCAAGACTTTATCAAAGGTGTGAGCCACAGCAGATGCCTTTGTGTCAAAGTAGCTGAAGATAAAACACAGAAACACATGAAGGTGATTTTTTCTGGCCTGGGATTTTATAAAAATATTCTGTAGTACATCAAAAACTAAAGAAAACCATTAATCAACATATGAACATTACCTCTGAAGTTACAGCGGTTTTATTAGAGACACGGCTAAGCATTTTGCATTTTGCATAATTTTAAAAAGTTAAAATTTGTTCAGCATTGAACGGCAGAAATTAGGTTTTCTTTTCGGAAGTATATAAAACGGAAAGAAAAAAAAGTCGGCCGATAGCGCTGTAAACAAAGGTAGACTTGTGCGTAACAAGCAAGCGAATAATGCAGAAAACCGGGGAGAGAGAGAGAGAGAGAGATGTGCATCATGGTAGAAGCAAAACAGTAAAAGTAAGAGTGAATACATGACGATGTTTATGTGAAGTGTAGTTTGGATCTTCTTTTGCTGCTGGTTCGGTCAATATTGTTTGGAGAGACATCAAACTAACAGCTTTACAATCAGCGCATAAAGGGCGTGAACACAAAGCGCGGACCCGCCGACAGATCAGAATCAGCGGGCTGTCGGCTTTCAGCCCCGACTGTGAGAAATTCGACATCTGATTCTGATCCGCGGGCTGCGCTGTGTGTTTAAGTCTTTGTGCAGAATCCGTGTTCCTGCTCTCATTTACTGTTTTAGCTGTTTGGTGGTTGTTGAAGTTTTGTGAGATTTCACCTGAGATTCTGGCATTTCGGGCAAAATAAATTTATATTAAAAAATCGATTCAGGATTTTAATGAATCGATTTTACGTAATCCAAGCCAGAATCGATTTTAATCGATAAATCGATTATAAAAACCCACCCCTAATTGCAACACCTCAAGTCTTTTCTTTTTCAGACATTTTGTTGTAGATTTGCTTCTGTGCTTAGGATTGCTGTTGTCTCAGAACCGAGTTTCAGCCAAGCTTTAGCTGTCGGACAGATAGCGTCACATTTGCCTCGAGGATACTTTGGTTCATGGTGGCTGCACTATGTGCCCTGATCCTATGGCTGAGAATCAAGCTCAATCATCACCCTTCTACCGTGCTTTGCAGTTGGTATGAAGTGTTTGTGCTGATATGCTGTTTGGCCAAACGCAGGTATTGCAGTATTGACCAGTATTGTGTGGTCTGACCTTCCTGGGAAGATTATGGCATTGTTTTAACACACACCTGAATGCTCCAGATCAGTAAACTGCTAAAACTTTGATAAAGGTGATCACACTTGCTAGTGGTCAGACAATCAAATGTATTTGAGTGGTAGCACCTGGCTGTCTCTGGGAAGATGCCAGAGTACCTGGAGAGGACCTATGCAGGCACAGGAAGAACATGCAAACTCCACAGTCCAGCGGATTCAAACATGTTATATACATACACATATATAAATATACATAATTATTTTCTTAAACCTTTTGATGTATTAATGTTCATATTCATGTTTACTTCCTACGTGACCCCTACCTACAAGAGTAGTAATAGTAGTAGTAGAGTCTGAATACTTTCAGCTGCATGTGCTGTTATGTGTTTTCGTGTGTGTGTGTGTGTGTGTGGGGGGGGGGGGGGGTATACATAAGCTCACAAAGCAAGAAACTCTGCACAAAAAAAAAAAAAAAAAAAAAAAAAATCTTCTTTAGTGTTGCTGGTTGTCAAAAACTCCAGGGTCTCTGCGCTGTCTTTGAGTGTGGGCGGTTGCATTTTCCTTTTTTATATCTGGGTCACATAGTGCATACTTAAATTTAGCCTTTGTGAACTTTGCATGCGAAAACTTTAATAGCTTTAGCTTTGCTATGACAGATGCCATTTTCTTGGCAGTAAGAGAAAAAACAGCCGAATACACTTTCAGTGTCTCCCTCTCCATCTGTAGATTCTGGACCGAAAAAATGGTGAGATTGAGGAGATGAAGAGCCTTCATCGGACCAAGCAGAAAGAATCAGAGGAGACGATCCGTAAGCTGGAGAAGAAAGGTGAGAGGTCACGTGATTGCGGGGTTAACATGAAGGATGTTTATACTTGTGTCTCTGCCACTCAGAGTAAAAAGCCTAAAAAGATTCAATTCCACAAAGGATTGCACTGGTGTAGAGTGACACTCTCCAGCTGTGCTGCTCAATCTAAAATTCAGTCACCTTATGTGTCTTTTTATACTTGATTTCCTTCTTTTTGGTCCTGTTCCTTTCTTTTCTCACGTGTCTGCTTTAAGAGTGTCCAATGATAAAACTGCGTCGCACAGAAGTTATAGTAGCCATTCAAATAGAAACAAAATCTTTACTGTCATTGATTTTCTGACAGCACATCAGTCGAGCACAAGTGTGCGTGCATGTCTGTTCATGTGTCCATCTGTTCATACCCTGAGGCAGGGCCTGACTGCTCTTTTGTGTGTTTTGTGTCTGCGCTCACCCGCAGTTCAAAGTGTGCTGCGGGAATCCCAGGTCATCTGCGAGAGCAAAGAGAAGCAGATTGCAGAGCTGAAGAAGATGTCGGATCAGAGCGCCGACTCTTTAAAAAACGAGTGGGAGAAGAAGGTACGAGGATAAGTTGAAGGGCTTAGAAATTCTACAGGCCAACGCCGTGTAAGCAGCCCTGAGCCAGAGGAAAACTGTTTGTTAGCATGAGACAAGCAGACTTTGCTTTAAGCAGCCAGGCTCTGCTGTACCTCATTCCTTCATGTGGTGCTTAAGTTAGTGTGGGTTTTTTCACTGCTGAAAAATTAATGCTCTGTGCCCTAGGTAAATTGTCTTTTCACTCCTACAGCTCCAGCTAGCTCAGCTGTGGGGGCTCAATAAGATGCTAATGAAATTTACACTCATCTCTTCAGGGTCGCTCAGCATGTGCTAAATGATGTTATAGAAACATTTTTTTCTCTCAGATCACATAAAAAAAAAAGTGTAGCATATGAATTATGTTTAACCCTGTTCAAAAAGAGATACTGCACATCTAAAGAAGCAGACAGTACTAACCCTACTCTTTGGAAGTATGCACTCACTGTCACTGTATTAGGTACACCTGTTCAACTTCATGAACATGGTCCATCATAGACATGGTCAAGACGGCCTGCTGAGTTCAAACTGAGCATCAGAATGGGGAGTAAAGGTGATTTAAGTGACTTTAAACAGCATGGTTGTTGGTGCCAGGCGGTGCCAGGGCTGATCTGAGTATTTCAGAAACTGTTGATCTACTTTTCCCACACAACGATTTCTAGTGTTTAAAGAGAATACATGATGCCAGAGCTCAAAGGAAAATGGCCAAACTTGTATTATTAATATTTCAAGCTGCCGGTAGTTAGGGCTGTTCGATATAATGATATATATCAGATGACGATATAAAAACGTCTATCGTTTCATTTTACGCTATCGTTTGTTTCATGGTGTCGCAAAATAAACTGTTTACGGCAATATTTTTTTCATTGTTTTGATGGTCACTGTAGTGGCTATATTAATTTCTTAAAGTTCTCTCTTTCTCTTATATTTTATATAACCACACTACGGACGGACAAGCGCTTGTTTTTATGCGTTGTCGTTAGCAACAACGACGGTAACACCATCGCGTGTCCGCTTGTTTATGTTCCACATAAACCTTTCACAATAAAGCTCAAGATCCTGTTGAGACTTTTCAAAATAAACTGAATCACGTGAAAGAGCAGATTATTTACGGATGAGAAGTAAAATGTTAGAACAGGTTTTCCCCGCAGCACCCTGTGTAATAAATACTCGCAAAGAAAATGGCGGCTGTTACAACTTATGTCTAAAAATGTATCGTTTCATGCATCGGTTAAAACACTCGACTCCAGCTACATGACGCACAGCAAGTTGAGATTCACAGAATTTACAGAAAATGTTACATTTTTGTGATTTATATCGTTATCGGGATGATAGAATTCTTATATCGGGATATGAGATTTTGGTCATATCGCACAGCCCTACCGGTAGTGGTGTAACTGGACAATGACAGTGGGATTCCCATTACAGATAAATCTTCAGCAACTGTGTGATGCTATCATGTCAGCATGGACCAAAATCTGAGTAGTGTTTTCAGCACTTTGTTGAATCTATGCCATTAAGAATCAAAGCAGTTCTGAAGGCAAAGGTGGGGCCAACTCATTATTAGCAAAGTGTACTTAATAAAGTGGCTGTTGAGTGTATGTATGTAACATTACAAGGTGTGATGTAAATGTAATTTTGTAACAGTTACCGAGAAGCCCAAAAGTTTCAATCACTATATACTTTATAAACAAAGAAAGTATGACATGAAGGTCTGGTGGAAGTTTGAAGCTAAAAGCCCATTTGATGCTGCTTTTGACTGTGAGATATGAGATTTCTTCATCAGTCCACAAGTCCTTCATCGAGTGTTTTTAATATAATGAATTGGTTAGACGGATTGGTATCTGTCCGGGTTGTACCCTGCCTCTCGCCCAAAGACAGCTGGGATACGTTCCAGGCCCGCCGCGACCCTGAAAAGGATAAACGGCAGAGAATGGACGGAATTGATTAAAAAAAAAAGTATTATGTGGTCTCTGATTGCTGAAAAGTGTTTTTATACTTTTAAAAATTAAAAGAGAAATGATTGATCAGTCATCAATGACTGGAATCGCAGCGAGGAACATCTGTGACTGACATGTAGATGTTTCATGCCCTTGCAGCTGCATGCTGCTGTGACAGAGATGGAGCAGGAGAAGTTTGAATTGCAGAAGAAACACACACAGAATATCCAGGAACTGCTGGAGGACACCAACGTCCGACTGGCTAAGATGGAGTCTGACTATAATGCACGGTCACAAGCAACTGTGAGTACAGAAACAGCCATGTGTGAGTCTGGATGTGTGTGTATGTGTCAGCTTTACTGCATTAATACGGCCGCTAAGATTAATCTTAATAATAATATTAGCTGGGGGTTTAATCTGTGTACTATGTGCACAAACAGTATGTTGATGAAACACGTGGGTGTTACTCACCCATAGTGGTTGTGTTACTCTTATTAAACTGTATGCAATGACACCCAGTTCAATACTACACATGCTTGGATGTCTGATCACAGCAGCTCATCAGTCAAGCGTGCGACACTGCCTCGTATCTTCTTTCTACTTTTATAGTTAAGCAACCATTTCATGTTTTATTCCTGAAATGCACGTGTCACATTTTATAACACTGTTGACATGGGATGCGTAAGATGCTACAGTAGCTCAGATTGATATAGACGACTTCATCATCATCATTTTATTTATTTATTTATTTATTTATTTAAGTCATCTTTTTACAAGTTAAATGAAAGGAAAAACAACACCATCTGCCTCTGGCTGTAGATTTGAGGTGTTGAGGATCAATTGCTCTGCACACTTCAGACAAAAAATAATTTTCTGGAGCAGCTTCTTTGAAATGTTGTGTTAGCGCTCAGTCTGTTGGTGTTTTTTGTTGCAGCTGCTGTGGGTTGCGTCTGCTGAGACCAATGATGTGATTTTCTGACATTGAATTATTAATCTCCACACCCTGATTTATGTTGGACCTTGTGTTGCTGCACATACCAAAGTAGCAGATGTGCTGGAAGACTCCCACTTAGCCAGTGGTCCCGTGGATTTACAGATACAGTGTTGTGCAAAGGTTTTGAGCCACAAATATGTATTGTAACGTGCAAACATAAATGAATATACAGTATATAGGACAAAAACAGAACTTGTACAATTCTAACAAGACTGAAAGAGAATATTTGGGATGAGCACCTGTGTTCTTCACCACAGCCTGAACTATCTAAAGCAGCTTTCCTGTCATTTCTTTAGGGATGGTTTTCCAGGCTTCTTGAAGGACAGTCAAAGCTCTTTTTTGCATGTTGGCTGCCTTTTTTGTTCTCTGTCAAGATAATTGCACACTGCTTCAATAATGTTGAGGTCCAGGCTCTGGAGAAAGCAGTCGGTGACTGATGGTGCTCCACTCAGTGTTTTTCAATTTAGATATCCTTTTACTGCATTGGCAGTGTATTTGGTGTCACTGTCATAACAAAAAAAGGAAGTTGTTGCCAATTATATAATATTGTATGATGGATCAAAATCTGACTGTACTTTTCTTGATTCATATTTACATCAGATTTGACAAGATCCCCAACACTAGGGCTGAAGTACAGAATCTACACCATGTTTTACAGATGGCTATGAAAACCTCTCTCCTGACCTTGTCCATACATACTTATAACTGATTTTTATTTTTTTATTTTTATGGCTTCATCACTCCACAAGACCAGTTACTACTGATTTTCAGACACTTTTCTGGAATGTGGCAAATCTCAGCCATTTCTGTCTGTCTCCCTTCCTTCAGAATAGCTTTTTGTCAGCCACCCTTTCACAGAGACCACTTCTGATGACGGTTCAGTTAACAGTAGATGGATAAGATGAAGGGTCAGATACATCTCTCAGGTCCTTTGTCAGGTCTTGGCTGACAAGACTTTCAGATACTGTTCACCTGCTTTGGAGAGTTTTTAAGGCCTGACACTTCTTTTGTCCGCTACTTGTCCTGTTTCCTCTTTTTTTCCCACTAACTGAAGAAATGGAAACAAATGGTGTGACTGGCAGCAAGTAAATAAAGGGCCTAAAGATACTGTTGTTCTTTTGCTAAGTTGTCAGTTATGAGTAGACGCGACACTGGATCATCCATTGAGTTAGGTGCTTTTTTTTAAAATACTTTAATGATTTGTAGGTCAGTGTTAAGTGACTTTAAGAACCAGAAAAAAAAAACATTCCTCCAAAAATGGGTCAGGGATAGCGACTGCACTGAAAATGAGTGACAAAGCACATTTCATAAGGTGGAACCATCAGCATCAGATGCCAAAGAAATACTTTAAAAGGCCAGTGTGATGGACCGAGTTGAGTAGGAGTCCTAGGAATTATTAGAAAAATAGGGTTTCCATTTATTTAACTCTAAAAAATTATATTTACAAAAGTAATAAATGTTGAGCTCATAAAAGAGGTCAAAGAAACAAAACTTAACTCAGGCAAAGAACTGCAAACTTAACAAACCAAACAACTGCCCAAACAAACATAACTGACCTATACAGGAAATGACACACAAGGGTATATATGATGGCTAATCAGATCACTATGGCACACGAGGGGTAACTAAACAAAACACAATCATAAACCACAAAAACCATGCAGTACAGGCTAGTTTGTTAATAAACTAAATACCAAAGAAGAACATCAAAACCACTGAACCCTAAACTCAAATATCTAATCAAATATAAAAGCTTTTCAAACCAATCAATAAACTTATTGGAAACTAAAGTGTGTTGTTGTGTTCAAATGAAGAAATGAAAATACACAAAAGTTACCGACTTTAGAGTGTAGCCAGGGGTTTGGGCATCGCAAGCAGGCTTCTTGGAAGCAAAATGCGAAGAAAGGAGGAGTGGCTCAAGACTTGCACAGTAGTGTAAAACTCACATGATGAGCATATAAAACACAACATATTTAGTATTTTATTCTGGGTTAACTTAGTCACATTTTTGTGTCCATCAGTTACACAGTGAGTGTTTGTGTAAATCGAATTTAACTACCTGTCGTGTTTTCCCTTACTTTTTTTATTTTTTATTTTTGTATGCACATGTTTGTTCCATCTGTCTGTGATCACGACTTATCCTTAAGATAGTGTGAGCAGCTTTCAGAGATTCATCCTAAAGAGCAGCAGGGGATGCAAGTGTTCAAACGCTTAGTGTAGGCAGATTATTTTCTATGCTCAGCACCACCTTTCACTGGAACAAACAGGATTCTCTGCGACTAGATTTACTTCTGCTAAAAACTCTTTCCTCAGTTAGTTCTAAATGTATACATCTGTCGCATGGCTAATCAGGGGGGGCGAAAAGGACCCACAACACTCGGTGGCTGAAATGAAAGGAGACATTCTCTAACCTCTGGCCAAGAATGACTCTCATACCTTGTGCCTGTCATCTTTAAAAAGGTCTTTGATCCAAGTATGTATTAAATCTTACCCATTGCCGTGATTGTGCTTGAAGATGTGCGTGCACACATGCGTACACACCTCCCAAAGCTGCACTTTCTTTGAAGTCTTATGAAAGGACTTTGGT